>NC_140010.1:9865956-10240449 GCF_964263955.1 Coregonus lavaretus | reverse complement strand
CTCCCTCGCTCTCTCTTTCTCTGACTCCCTCTCTCCCACCCTCCCTCCCTCTCTCCTCCCTCCAGCGGTCAGTGCCCTGTCCCTGTCCCTGCGCCGTCAGAAGCGGGACTCTCTGTCTCCCCTGGAGGAGGATGATGTGAGGGAGAACATCATCACCTACGATGACGAGGGAGGAGGTGAGGCCGACACGGCCGCCTTCGACATCGCAGCGCTCCAGAGCGCCCCCCACAGCTCACGCAGGGGATACCGCACCCTGGACAGCAGGAACATGTGAGTGTGTGTGGTGTGTGCAGTGTGTGTGTGTGGGTGTGTGTGTTTAATTGAAAGCTATGCTGTGCAAAAACACACCCAGACAAAACTCCAGTCCTCAAGAGTTTTCACAAGAGCCTCTCTAAGACTGTATTGATCCACTTAGGTCATTGATTGCCTCAAAACTCCCTGCTCTAATCAGCCTCTTAACTAAAAAAAATAAAGAGGAAAACCATTACATTTTATTAGACACTTTGTTGGGCACCACCTACTTCCCCTTACCCTACAACATGATCCACTGTGCTGAGTGAGATCATCTGTCTATACTGTGCAATCCCTCATTGGTGTGTGCTCCTATGTAAAGCTGCTATAACATGTTGTCTAGCCTTGTCACACCCTATCTTCTGTCCCCCAGACGCTACTCCCAGCACATCCAGGACAAGGCCCGTGCATACAGCTGGGCCCAGAACCCAGCCCTGGACCCAGCCTACTCCGGCCCTGGAGGGCCCCTGTATGGCCGCCTCTGCTACAGCAGCCACACCCTGCCTGTTCTCCGACGTACTCCAGGGGGCCAGTTTGAGCCGAGCCTGGCTGAGCTGGCCTACCGCTTCCCTGGGGGCCACCCAGACCACTCTCTAGTCATCCAGAATCAGGGGGCCATGGTGGGGGCCCTGGAGCCAGGGGCCGTTTACGTAGGCCCAGCTGAAATGAGCAGCAGAGAGAGTAGAGACGGAACAGGCCCAAAGAGCGGGGTTAGCACTTCAGATGGAGGGACGCCACGGACCAATAACAGCCAGGAGAGGGGTGACGGGGGAGGAGCAATGAGCAACTGTACAGAGAGCAGTAGTGAGCAGCAGAGCCACAGTCAGGACTCGGTGGACTGGGTAAGAGACGGACACTGTATATGACAACAAGTGAATGAATGAACGAACCAATGTGTTATCATTTGACGTGGTTATAACACTGCTGATTTCTGAGAGCAGATGATGATGAATATGTATTATTTTTTATGTTTTGCTTTCAGAAGATTTCTGTCTCTTTCTTTACTTTTTAATGTTTGGTCTCTTGATTTCCTCCTCCCTCTTCATCCCCCTCTCTCTCACAGTGCAGCTCTTTCTAGTGCTTCATTAACCTGCTGCTTCTCTTACCTTCTCAACTCTGTTTCTCTTTCACTCTCTCTATCTTGCTTGTTCATTGTCTGTCTATTCTTATCCTGTCTCTCTGCCTTTTCTTCCTTCTCACCATTTCCTTTCTCTCCCTTGTCCTTCTTATCTCCCTGTTTCTTACATTTGCCCTTTTACTTACTCTCCGGCTTTCTGCTTTAATTGTTTCCCCAATTCATCTCTCCATTCGCTCCTTTTACAATTCTCTCATCACCTCTTGTTATCCTTTATCTTCTACATCCACTTAACAGTACCGTTCCCTGTCCCTGTCCCGGACTGACCCTCCTCCTTCTCCCTGCCCCCTTGCCCTGTCCCTGTCCCGGACTGACCCTCCTCCTTCTCCCTGCCCCCTTGCCCTGTCCCTGTCCCGGACTGACCCTCCTCCTCCTCCCCGTCCCATGCAGGTCCAGTCTGAGACCCTCCCCCGAGAGAGGGAGCACACCCTGGTCCTGACTCGCTCCGGCTCCATGGCTGGTCAAAGTCACGGTGGCGCCTGGGTGTGTGACTCAGCCACCCTGCCCATGGCAGGCCGCAGGGCCTTCCGCGCCAGCCTGTCCCCCAAACGCACTGGCTCCGGTTCAGCTGAAGCAGAATCCTCTGGTGGTGGATGTGGTGGTGAAGGGCATGGAGCCAACGGCCCAGACGGCCAGTCTCAACAGTCAGCCGCCCGCAACTATGCCAGCATCCTGCAAGGGGAGGCAGCGGGACGGAGGCAGGACTACCCCGGGAGCCTGGGGAGGGGAGGGCTAGAGATGGGCAGCAACTTTGTGGTGGCCAGGCCGGACAGGGAGGGTGGAGGGATATCTCTGACCGGGACTTCTTGCGGGGGGATGTACCCAGAAGGGTTCATGGCTGACTGGCGGGACAGGATGGGTATGGGGGCATACGTTTTAGGAAGGAGGGATATGACCCCCCACATGCTGCCCTTCCCAGGGCAGACCAGGGGCGCATACGGGGGCATCATGGGGTACGGGGCAGGGTGGGTCCCAGGGATGGAGGCGGTGAGAGGGGGTCCAGTACCAGGTGGTCATTCCTTGGCCCTCAGGGTGGGTGAGTTCCTCCACCTGCGTCTGGCTCAGGTCACCTTTGACCCCTCACAGCCGCCCTATGATTCAGTGCAGATTTACGGGCTGGAGGGAACAGGGTCGCGTGCAGGCTCCCTCAGCTCACTGGAGAGTGAGGGAGAGAAGGATGCAGAGAAGGAGGAGTGGGGAGGAGGGCTGGAGGAGTGGGGTCCGCAGTTTCAGGAACTAGCCAAGCTGTTCCGAGATAGAGAGAAAGAGAAAGAGGAGAAGGAGAATGAAGAGGAGGAAGAGGTAGAGAACAACAAAAAAGAGGATGAAAAAGAGGAGGGGGAGAAAGAGGAGAAAGACTGAGAGGGAGAAGGAAAAGGAGAGAGAACGAAGGAGGGGTGGTTAAAAGGCAAGCAGAGCTAGAATAATGGGAAGAGAAGTTAAAGGAAGAGAGATGAAGAGGGAGAGTAATAAAAAGACACAGAGAAAAATTTGCCCAGGGAAGGCGAGGGCAGGGCAGGGAGTGATTGATATAATTTAAAGCAATAAGTGTTGAAAGGTACTGAGACAATGTGCATGGTGTTTCTCCACTGAACAGCAACCATTTGTTAATTGGTCTGGACAAAGAAAAACAACCTAAACATCCAAGAAAGGATTTCATTCAGAAAGTCTGTACACCTATAGAATTAGAAAGAGACGAGAGAGGGAATTTGTTTGTTTGTTTGTTTGTGTGTGTGGAGGGGATGAGAGAGAGTGAGAGTGAGAGTGAGAGAGAGAGAGAGAGAGAGAGAGAGAGAGAGAGAGAGAGAGAGAGAGAGAGAGAGAGAGAGAGAGAGAGATGGGAAAATAATGGAACCTCAGCTAATATTTTTTGGGGACGATGTGCAAGCAAGACAATACATTCAACTAGGGAGTATGGAAAACTAGGGTACCACACAGAAGTGATATAAGATGAACAAGACAGAGATGGAGAGGAAGGAGAGCGAGGAGAGAGAGAGAGAGAGAGAGAGAGAGAGAGAGATTGTACAGAAACTGTTGCATTTATTTGAACTGCAGAGGCAGAAAAGTGAATAATTCAACTCACTACTGAAAACGATGAATAATTTAAATCCTTAAAAATATTATTTTCTCACGGAGACGCATCACCGGAAAATAGACATTCTGAGAAATTAAAATGATTTAGTGATATGATCTTCCCTGACTTAGCTGTGAGTTATGTTTTTTTACACACACCCACACCCCCCCCCCACACACACACACACACACACACACACACACACACACACACACATACACGCACACACATTTACACACTCACAGTAATACTCACTTGTGTTATCAGGCATTGATTGTATAGTAAATCACTAAAGCAAAAGTATTACAAGATGCATTGATTCTGCGTATGAAGTGATGAAAAATAATGTCTGTATGTAGGGAGGAGAAACATTTGACTATTTTACTGTATGTAGGGAGGAGAGGAGAGACATTTGTAAATGTTTTATGCAAAACCTCCCCCTATTCAATCAACATTTCTTGAGGACCATGTCTGCATGATTTTAGAACAATCTTAACCAACCGCCAACCAATTCACACTCTGAACACGGTTAACTGTCCAATCCATAACTTCCATTTATCAGTGAAGAGTTGTGTCAGATGAAAACCAGCAGATCCAGTGAACAGAAATTACTGGGGTAGTGACTGGGGTCGCCCGTAAAGGTCAAAGGTTTGAGGTCAGGATGAGAATGAGCTGTTTTTTCAGCTGGAATGCACTTTTAAACTGTGTGACGTTCAATATTAGACTATGAATAATGTCATAATAAAAAAGTTGGTGTCTATGGGAAATAACTACTCTTCTACTCTATGTATATGCATTTGTAAATATCACTGAATACAATTGTTAAAAGATAAGATACTTGTGTAAAACAATACGTGTAAAAAACTGTCACGTTCAAACGGATCACTGTTGGGACTAGACCTGACTTGGATTAATATTTGAACAGACTTGACTTGACCTGACCTTAACTGGACAGCCCATGCATTTTACATTAGGGCAGACCACACTATAGAGTTGTGTGCTGAACCCAGGTTCTCATGGAAAAGCCAAGTATTAAATAAAATACATTAATGCTCTGTCTTTAACCTGGCAAAAAGTGTTGTAGCCTACAGAACATGCTCACTAGTTGTCTTCTTCAGCCATGTATCTGACTAGAACCTAGAAGCATTGCATGCAAGATTATGTGAGGTAGATTTCCAAGCCAGCATTTCAGCTGTAGACCAGCATTTAGATTAATTCCATTTCAATTTAACACCATTGAACTGGACCATGAAAACTGCCCTATGCAGTGTTCTATTCTCCAATACAATTGTCACAATCCAATCCCTGAATTGACTGGAGTTGTAATGGAAATGACCCCAAAGAATATATATATATATAGCTATTGCTCACCCCAGAAATGAATGTGGAACATTTTACGGGGACACGAGGCAGCCCACAGAGACTGCTGTCAGCTTGTGCTTTATGTACCATCTCCAAAAGTTTTGCACTGTTAACTTAACATTGGCTCAGGTTGTGACAAACCCCCTAGTGAAACGAGAAAGTCTACACGATCACCATAGAGACCATACTCACTTCTCCGTACCTGAGCCACATTCTCTACAGCCCTGACTCGTATACACTGTGTCACTGTGTAAGGTCCTGTTGGAATACTCAAAAAAATACACCCTACCTTCATTTACATTTACATTTACATTTTAGACATTTAGCAGATGCTCTTATCCAGAGCGACTTACAGTAATGAGTGCATACATTTTTCATACTTTTTCGTACTGTGCTCCATTCCTAAGCGTGATCTCTGATTAGTCAAAACTATGAAAGAGAACTCTGACTTTCACCTATTGAAATTGTGTCAGATCAATGATTATTACTTCAAGGATGGAAGGAAGAAAGGATGCATTTCGAATGTATTCAAACAGGGCCATGGACTTGACCGGACCCTGCCAGGAACACTGTAGTAGTGCACAATCACTGGAGGGGAGAGGGGAGCAGGATGATGGGGAACAGGGTCAGACCAGAGCAACCATGGTTTAGCTGGTCAAACCCCAGTCCTGATATAGCTAGCCTCCATGGTATTGTATAGTCTAGACACCATAGTGGAGGCTATAGAGGTTAGCCATATCAGGGCTAGTCAAACTAGTAGTCTGCTGAGGGGAGGACGGCTCATAATAATGGCTGGAATGGAGTAAATGGAATGGTATCAAACACATGTATTTTTTTGTTTTTCATGTGTTTGATACCATTCCATTCACTCCATTCCAGCCATTATACTCCATTCCAGCCATTATACTCCATTCCAGCCATTATACTCCATTCCAGCCATTATACTCCATTCCAGCCATTATACTCCATTCCAGCCATTATACTCCATTCCAGCCATTATACTCCATTCCAGCCATTATACTACATTCCAGCCATTGAACTCCATTCTAGCCATTATACTCCATTCCAGGAGTATTATACTCCATTATACTCCATTCCATTATACTCCATTCCAAACCCTTGGTTTGTGCTGTGGTGGAGACCTCTGTGGGCTATACTCGGCCTTGTCTCAGGATTGTAAGTTGGTGGTTGGGGATATCCCTCTAGTGGTGCGGGGGCTGTGCTTTGGCGGAGTGGGTGGGGTTATATCCTTCCTGTTTGGCCCTGTCCGGGGGTTTCTTCGGATGGGGCCACAGTGTCTCCGGACCGCTCCTGTCTCAGCCTCCAGTATTTATGCTGCAGTAGTTTATGTGTCGGGGGGCTGGGGTTAGTTGGTTATACCTGGAGTACTTCTCCTGTCTTATCCAGTGTCCTGTGTGAATTTAAGTATGCTCTCTCTAATTCTCTCGTTCTCTCTTTCTCTCTGAGAACCTGAGCCCTAGGACCATACGTCAGGACTACCGGGCATGATGACACCTTGCTGTCCCCAGTCCGCCTGGCCTTGCTGCTATTCCAGTTTCAACTGTTCTGCCTGCGGCTACGAAACCCCTACCTGTCCCAGACCTGCTGTTTTCAACTCTTAATGATCGGCTATGAAAAGCCAACTGAGAGACCTGAGCCCTAGGACCATACGTCGGGACTACCGGCCGTGGTGACTCCTTGCTGTCCCCAGTCCGCCTGGCCTTGCTGCTATTCCAGTTTCAACTGTTCTGCCTGCGGTTATGGAACCCCTACCTGTCCCAGACCTGCTGTTTTCAACTCTTAATGATCGGCTATGAAAAGCCAACTGAGATTTATTCCTGATTATTATTTGACCATGCTTGTCACTTATGAACATTTTTGAACATCTTGGCATGGTTCTGTTATAATCTCCACCCGGCACAGCCAGAAGAGGACTGGCCACCCCTCATAGCCTGGTTCCTCTCTAGGTTTCTTCCTAGGTTTAGCCTTTCTAGGGAGTTTTTCCTAGCCACCGTGCTTCTACACCTGCATTACTAGCTGTTTGGGGTTTTAGGCTGGGTTTCTGTACAGCACTTCGAGATATTAGCTGATGTAAGAAGGGCTATATAAAATAAAATTGATTGATTGAATTGATTGATTATACTCCATTCCAGCCATTATACTCCATTCCAGCCATTATACTACATTCCAGCCATTGAACTCCATTCTAGCCATTATACTCCATTCCAGCCATTATACTCCATTCCAGCCATTATTATGAGCTGTCCTCCCCTCAGCAGCCTCCACCTGAGTCAAACTCCACTCAGGGAATAACCACACACCTGTAAAACACCTTCATACGCTGTGGAATATGCTATGTAGTTCACGCCTCGCTGGCCACGTTGTGTGCATGAGCGTTGCAAAATAAATGTACACATACATGTTATTCAATCATTTCCCCCACACTGCACACGTGCGTGAATTAGTGTCTGCGTAGCCAAGCGCTAAAATAGAACTTGCTCCACGCGCTGCAAGTGCCATCGTTATTGGATATCAGGATGATACAAACTCACGTGGTTTATTGAAAGTCGATATTAATAAAAGTTAACTAACTAAAAACTAACTAGGTTTCCCTTTTTATCTGTGGATTAGCTGTCGGAGTAGAGAAACACATGGTTTTTGTATGATCTGGGTCAAAATTCTACAAAGAACCAGCTAAAAAGGGGACCATATGCATGATCAGGTACAAATAACAACCCAATGTTAATCTCCCAGGACAAACTCCTAGCAACAGCTATCTAGCTTAATGTCCATGACCGTCTCATGTGTTTTGACCTGTCCCCAAGTTAATATAGTTGGTTCACAGTTGGTTTTTGATATTTTAACCTACGTGTTATGGTCACGTCTGGTGGGGATATACAAAATCAACATGCATACGATGGCGCACGTGGACTCGCGTGTGGCTGGTGTAGTCAGCATGTAAGTCAGAGTGATGCTTCCGCTGATTGATCTATATCTGGAGAGGCCTTGGCTTGGAGTGCCGCTGTCACTAAACTACTTGATTGAACTGATTGTCACCTCCGGAGGAAAGGGAAGGAAACACCAAATTGGTCCAATCAAAGGCATGATTAGTTGAATCAGTCGCCTCCAGTCACAGCGGCACTCCAGGACCAGGGCTTACTATTCCCGGTTAACTTTTTAAAAAACGATTCAGAGTCAGAGAGGAAAGTCAGATTGTCAGGAGATTTATCAAGCTGTTTACCAAGACCATTAAATGCTATTGAAAATATAGTGCATTGTAATGGCAGGTCCTGACATACCTACATGTAGTGTTTCAGGGGTGTGTGGTTCTACTCTGTGTGTGTTCTGGAGGGATGTAGGTCATGAACTTTGAACCCCACCAGACGACCCCAGGTTCCATCTCCCTTTGGGACACGATGTTGATAAAATTCCACGATGGTGCGCTGAATAAAGTGTATTTATTATTCTGTTGTATTTTTCCTTTTCTTTTTTGTAAATTTTAATAAAAAAGGATGTGTTTCAATAAAACAATCTCACTAATCTTATTTGTATTACCTTTGAGAGAGTGTGTGTGTGTGTGTGTGTGTGTGTGTGTGTGTGTGTGTGTGTGTGTGTGAGAGAGTGTGTGTGCATGTGTGTACACGTAGGTGTGTGTGACTGTGGGTTGAGTTGGCAAGGCAAAAAATATTTGAAATCTCTTCAGAACCCGAGACGGAGTGTGTTCTGACTCCCAGATATGGAAACACCTTGTCTGTTCTGATCGCCTCTGCTCTAGACAGGGGATCTAAGGTCAATAAAGGAGGACAGAGAGTTCTGGAGCTATCACACACTTTCAGAAGATACAAGATACTTTTCTGCTTGTTTGCCCGGTGACAAATGGACATTGTGAGCTCAGGAGGGCTGCCAAAAAGGCCCGAAAATAGAACAAACCTGACAGGGTGCACTGAACGTGATAACATACATTTACCAAACCCACAGCACTCCAAAGCTAGCAGAATGACAGTGATTCCTCTGTGTTGACAAACACAATGTGGAGATTGATTTATTTTCAAAAGTAAACACTAGTACAATGGATTATTTTTGTTTACCTAAGTTATTATTTTTTAGAAGGGACTCTGTTAAGATTTTATTGGATTTAAGTACACATGCCCAAGTCAGGAGACAGGAACTAAGAGAAATACTCTATTATCAAATAATATTATTCTAATTGCATTATATACATTCTACAAAAGTGATTGTTTAATAACAACTGACAGTATACAGTTCACTGAAATGTGAATTTCTATTATATTGTAATAAGACAGCTCAGTACAGTAGGCTTGAACTGTATTTGATTCGCAAGAATGTACTGTAAGACCTAAAGGGCATTCTCAGGAATGTACTGTAAGACCTAAAGGGGATTCTCAGTAATGTACTGTAAAGCCTAAAGGGGATTCTCAAGAATGTACTGTAAGGCCTAAAGGGGATTCTCAAGAATGTACTGTAAGGCCTAAGGGGGATTCTCAGGAATGTACTGTAAGACCTAAAGGGGATTCTCAGTAATGTACTGTAAAGCCTAAAGGTCATTCTCAGGAATGTACTGTAAGACCTAAAGGGGATTCTCAGGAATGTACTGTAAAGCCTAAAGGGGATTCTCAGGAATGTACTGTAAGGCCTAAAGGGGATTCTCAAGAATGTACTGTAAGGCCTAAAGGGGATTCTCAAGAATGTACTGTAAGGCCTAAGGGGGATTCTCAGGAATGTACTGTAAGGCCTATAGGGGATTCTCCGGAATGTACTGTAAGGCCTTAAGGGGATTCTCCAGAATGTACTGTAAGGCCTAAAGGGGATTCTTGAAAACACAAGGAACCAAACAAAACACTATTATGCTGTACATCAGTAATGAAATGATCTGTGTTCAATTAATACGAATGGACACACTTATGACAAAACTACACTACACACAGTGCTGCAGGGACAAGGTAGGCTAGACAAGCACTCTGATATACTGCACACTACACTACACTACACTACATTACACTACACACAGTGCTGCAGGGACAAGGTAGGCTAGACAAGCAAGCTGATATACTGTACACTACACTACACTACACTACACTACACTACACTACACACAGTGCTGCAGGGACAAGGAAGGCTAGACAAGCACTCTGATATACTGCACACTACACTACACTACACTACACTACACTACACTACACTACACTACACACAGTGCTGCAGGGACAAGGAAGGCTAGACAAGCACTCTGATATACTGTACACTACACTACACTACACTACATTACACTACACACAGTGCTACAGGGACAAGGTAGGCTAGACAAGCAAGCTGATATACTGTACACTACACTACACTACACTACACTACACTACACTACACTACACTACACTACACTACACACAGTGCTGCAGGGACAAGGAAGGCTAGACAAGCACTCTGGTATAATGTACACTACACTACTCTACCCTACACTACACACAGTGCTGCAGGGACAAGGAAGGCTAGACAAGCACTCTGGTATAATGTACACTACACTACTCTACCCTACACTACACACAGTGCTGCAGGGACAAGGAAGGCTAGACAAGCACTCTGGTATAATGTACACTACACTACACCACACTACACTACACACAGTGCTGCAGGGACAAGGTAGGCTAGACAAGCACTCTGATATACTGCACACTACACTACACTACACTACACTACACTACACACAGTGCTGCAGGGACAAGGTAGGCTAGACAAGCACTCTGATATACTGTACACTACACTACACTACACTACACTACACTACACTACACTACACTACACAGAGTGCTGCAGGGACAAGGTAGGCTAGACAAGCACTCTGATATACTGTACAGTACACTACACTACACTACACTACACTACACACAGTGCTGCAGGGACAATAATAATAATAATAATAATAATATGCCATTTAGCAGACGCTTTTATCCAAAGCGACTTACAGTCATGCGTGCATACATTTTTGTGTATGGGTGGTCCCGGGGATCGAACCCACTACCTTGGCGTTACAAGCGCCGTGCTCTACCAGCTAAGCTACAGAGGACCACACAAGGTAGGCTAGACAAGCACTCTGATATACTGTACAGTACACTACACTACACTACTCTACCCTACACTACACTACACTACACTACACTACACTACACTACACACAGTGCTGCAGGGACAAGGTAGGCTAGACAAGCACACTGATATACTGTACACTACACTACACTACACTACACTACACTACACTACACTACACACAGTGCTGCAGGGACAAGGTAGGCTAGACAAGCACTCTGATATACTGTGCACTACACTACACTACACTACACTACACTACACTACACTACACTACACTACACTACACACAGTGCTGCAGGGGCAAGGTAGGCTAGACAATCACTCTGATATACTGTGCACTACACTACACTACACTACTCTACCCTACACTACACTACACTACACTACACTACACTACACTACACACAGTGCTGCAGGGGCAAGGTAGGCTATACAAGCACTCTAAAATACTGTACACTACACTACACTACACTACTCTACCCTACACTACACACAGTGCTGCAGGGGAAAGGTAGGCTAGACAATCACTCTGATATACTGTGCACTACACTACACTACACTACTCTACCCTACACTACACTACACTACACTACACTACACTACACACAGTGCTGCAGGGGCAAGGTAGGCTATACAAGCACTCTAAAATACTGTACACTACACTACACTACACTACACTACACTACACTACACACAGTGCTGCAGGGACAAGGTAGGCTAGACAAGCACTCTGATATACTCTACACTACACAACACTACACTAATCTACCCTACCCTACACTACACTACACTAGACTACACTACTCTACCCTATACTACACTACACTACACTACACTACTCTACCCTACACTACACTACACTACACTACACTACACTACACTACACACAGTGCTGCAGGGACAAGGTAGGCTAGACAAGCACTCTGATATACTGTACAGTACACTACACTACACTACATTACACTACACTACACACAGTGCTGCAGGGACAAGGTAGGCTAGAGAAGCACTCTGATATACTGTACACTACTCTACCCTACACTACACTACACTACACTACACTACACTACACACAGTGCTGCAGGGACAAGGTAGGCTAGACAAGCACACTGATATACTGTACACTACACTACACTACACTACACACAGTGCTGCAGGGACAAGGTAGGCTAGACAAGCACTCTGATATACTGTGCACTACACTACACTACACTACACTACACTACACTACACTACACTACACTACACTACACACAGTGCTGCAGGGGCAAGGTAGGCTAGACAAGCACTCTGATATACTGTACACTACATTACACTACACTACTCTACCCTACACTACACTACACTACACACAGTGCTGCAGGGACAAGGTAGGCTAGACAAGCACTCTGATATACTCTACACTACACAACACTACACTAATCTACCCTACCCTACACTACACTACACTAGACTACACTACTCTACCCTATACTACACTACACTACACTACACACAGTGCTGCAGGGACAAGGTAGGCTAGGCAAGCACTCTGATATACTGTACACTACACTACACTACACTACACTACTCTACCCTACACTACACTACACTACACTACACTACACACAGTGCTGCAGGGACAAGGTAGGCTAGAAAAGCACTCTGATATACTGTACACTACACTACACTACTCTACTCTACCCTACACTACACTACACTACACTACACTACACTACTCTACCCTACACTACACTACACTACACTCAGTGCTGCAGGGACAAGGTAGGCTAGACAAGCACTCTGATATACTGTACACTACACTACATTACACTACACTACTCTACCCTACACTACACTACACTACACTACACTCAGTGCTGCAGGGACAAGGTAGGCTAGACAAGCACTCTGATATACTGTACACTACACTACACTACACTACTCTACCCTACACTACACTACACTACACTACACTACACTACACTACACTACACACAGTGCTGCAGGGACAAGGTAGGCTAGACAAGCACTCTGATATACTGTACACTACACTACACTACACTACACTACACTACTCTACCCTACACTACACTACACTACACTACACTCAGTGCTGCAGGGACAAGGTAGGCTAGACAAGCACTCTGATATACTGTACACTACACTACACTACACTACACTACACTACACTACACTACACTACACACAGTGCTGCAGGGACAAGGTATGCTAGGCAAGCACTCTGATATACTGTACACTACACTACACTACACTACTCTACCCTACACTACACTACACTACACTACTCTACCCTACACTACACTACACTACACTACACTCAGTGCTGCAGGGACAAGGTAGGCTAGACAAGCACTCTGATATACTGTACACTACACTACACTACACTACTCTACCCTACACTACACTACACTACACTACACTCAGTGCTGCAGGGACAAGGTAGGCTAGACAAGCACTCTGATATACTGTACACTACACTACACTACACTACTCTACCCTACACTACACTACACTACACTACACTACACACAGTGCTGCAGGGACAAGGTAGGCTAGGCAAGCACTCTGATATACTGTACACTACACTACTCTACCCTACACTACACTACACTACACTACACACATTGCTGCAGGGACAAGGTAGGCTAGGCAAGCACTCTGATATACTGTACACTACACTACACTACACTACACTACACTACACTACACTACTCTACCCTACACTACACTACACTACACTACACTACACTCAGTGCTGCAGGGACAAGGTAGGCTAGACAAGCACTCTGATATACTGTACACTACACTACACTACACTACACTACACTACACTACACACAGTGCTGCAGGGACAAGGTATGCTAGGCAAGCACTCTGATATACTGTACACTACACTACACTACACTACACTACTCTACCCTACACTACACTACACTACACTACACTACACTACACACAGTGCTGCAGGGACAAGGTAGGCTAGGCAAGCACTCTGATATACTGTACACTACACTACACTACTCTACTCTACCCTACACTACACTACACTACACTACACTACACACAGTGCTGCAGGGACAAGGTAGGCTAGGCAAGCACTCTGATATACTGTACACTACACTACACTACACTACTCTACTCTACCCTACACTACACTACACACAGTGCTGCAGGATTAAATCACAGAGCGCAGGGCTGGTGTGTGTTCAGCGGGAAGCCATTACATGGTGATTCCTCATTCTGTTTGATCCTAACTGATACACTGAATCCCCCATAGCCACATTACTGCCTATGTGCAATGTGTGTGTGTGTGTGTGTGTGTGTGTGTGTGTGTGTGTGTGTGTGTGTGTGTGTGTGTGTGTGTGTGTGTGTGTGTGTGTGTGTGTTTGATAACAGCCTCTGATGGTATCTGTGTCAATAAATAAATATTTACAAAAAAAATTTAACTTGGGGTGGAAACACAGTAAGTCACACAAATGTCCTGTCCTTAAGACAAGTACAGAATTGAACCCTATCTTTTCCCCACTGTTTCTCTCTCCCTCTCCCTCCCCCATATTCTCTCTCTCTCTCGTTGGAGTGCATGCTGGGAGTGAGACGTGAAGCAGGAGTGATTGTGAGAGCGACTGGAATTGTTTTCACTCTATTGGGTTTTGGTGTGTATATATTTATATTGATTAGTTTAGTTGTTTTAAGGTTATCTTGTCTAACTATCACTAAGCACGTATAGGGGTGGTGGGATTGTTGAGGTTGTTTTTCGCGAGGGCACAACCAGCGGGTGAGGCTGGTTGCAATGGCCACTCGCGGAAGTTTGGAGTTTGAAAAACTTAGTCGGCGACATGGAGTAAAGATTCCTGCTGCGGCCGGGTGTTCAGTGGAAGAATGTAGTTTGGCAGTGGGTGCTATCATTGGGTATGATAGCATCAAATCAGCCTCAAGGATGAATAGCGCTGTGGTGATATTTTTAGATTCCATTGAAAAGGTGAATATGATAGTTGAGAGTGGTGTTGTGTTGCGGGAGACGCAGACGCCGGTATTTCCGCTTATGAATCCGGCGAAGAAAGTTATACTTTCTAACGTGCCACCATTTGTTAGAGATGAAGTGTTGGAGCGAGAGTTATCTCGTCATGGTCAAATTGTATCTACAATAAAGAAGGTTCTTTTTGGATGCAAATCTCCATTGCTGAAACATGTCGTGTCTCATAGGAGACAAGTGCATATGATTTTAAAAAAGGACATTGATGAACTGAATTTAGCATTCAGTTTTAAGATTGATGGATTTGATTATGTCTTCTACGCTTCTACTGAATCAATGAAATGCTTTGGCTGTGGAAGAGAGGGGCATTTGGTGCGTAATTGTCCCGAGAATGAGCGCGCAGATTCTGGTAGCAGCTCTAGTGCTGGTGCAGCTAATGCACCACCGCGAAGGGATGAACATGCTAAGGGTGCGGGTGCTGGGGAAGGGAGGAGGTGGGCAGATGTGGTAGGAAAAGTAGGAGAGGAAGGCAGTGTGGATACGGGGACAATGGTGGTAGATCAGAACAAAGAAGGAGGGGAAAAAGTCGGTGAGATTGCGACTGCCGTTGCTGAGGTGGTGCTGGAAAATGAAATTGGAGGTCAAGAGGAGATTGAAATAATGGAAAAGGAAGCAGTTGTTTTCAAAGTACCGAGGAGTAAGAGGAAGAATGTAAGGGGTGGTGAAGGGTCTAATTCCAAGAGGAAGGTAGAGATTGATAAATCAGTTGAAGATAAACAGGTTGTAGAGATGGTGGAGTTTTCTTCTGGGGAGGATAGCGAGAGTGAGTCATCTGATGCGTCACAACAAAATAGTGAGATAAATGGGGTGGAAGGGAGGTATGGGATTGAGAAAGTACGTCAATTTCTGAAGTTGACAAAAGGGAAGAAATATATGCAGGATTATAATGTAACAGATTTTTTCCCTGAAAGTGAATTGTTTATTGAATCAGCAAAGTTTCTGATGTCAAAAATAACAGGGGGAGGTTTGACAAGCCCTGAAATTGCTAGACTCAAGAAAGTGGTCACGAGAGTGATAAGTGATGTAAATTCCTAAAGAAAATGAAAGAGTTCAGTCGCAGCCTTAACTCTGTAAAGAGATGTGGTTTCTGTGTCTTCCTCTGTATTTTTTTTTTCCATCCATGAGCAGTTTTAAGATTTTTTCTTTAAACCTAAATGGGGCAAGAGACGTTAAAAAAAGAGCCATAGTGTATGAGTTAATTAGGGGAAAGGGAAGTGACATACATTTTCTACAAGAAACGCATAGTAATTTGGAAAATGAAGTTATGTGGCAACAGGAGTGGGGGGGGGGGGACAGTGGTGTGTAGTCATAAAAACTCAAAAAGTGGGTGTGTGGCCATCTTGTTCTCAAAAGGGTTTTTGCCTTTGTCATATGAGGTTGAAGAGGTAGTTGAGGGGAGGTTATTAAAAGTTAGAGCAAGGTATGAAAACATCACTATGTGTCTGATAAATGTATATGCCCCAGTGGTGGCAGTTGAGAGGGTATGTTTTTTAGAGACATTATCAAATACCATTGAGAAATGTAATAATGAAGATTATTTATTTATTGCTGGGGATTTTAACTGCACAGTCAGTGATTTAGATAGAAATCACAAAGAACCTTATATAGCCTCAAGGACTTTTTAAAAACGCCTCATTGTAACACATGAACTGTGTGATATTTGGCAGAGTCAACATGGAGGCACCCGACAGTACACCTGGGCGCATGTGAGAGAGAACACCATCTCTATGGCCAGGTTAGATAGGTTTTATTGTTTTGAGCATCAATCTCAGGTCTGTAAATCAAGTGTGATAACCCCAGTGGGATTTTCGGATCATTGTTTAATATCAGAGGTGGTGTTCATTCAGGAATCCAAGATGGCGAAGTAGTGCAGTCTGTTTCTGTCGTGTGTCTGTAAATAGCCTGTAAATACCTTGTTTTTTTTGTATTTTTCGTACCTATTTCCCTATCAGACTTTTCATCCTTCTACAAAATATACTTTCCTGCAACCCGCCTCACTCAATGTGGAACGGACTCTATTATTGACTTACCTTTTATCTAGAATCTCCAGTGAAACTAGCTAGCCAGCTAACTAGCTACCTGCTATTAGCCTTAGCTAGCGGTGTTTCACCCAGAACATTGGATTTTCTTCTGCGGGATTAATTTTAATCACTGGACATTGATCACCGGATATTCGGCCAGTCTGCACAGCGCGTTATCGACCCAGAACATATCAGTTTTTCCGCTGGAACCATTGAATCACTGGACCTTTAACTCCGGATTCGTCGCTACCAGCTAGCTACAACAAAACGGACGCTGTGGTCTGGCTAATTATCCTGAGCTAAGCCCATCTCCCGGCTATCTACCTCTCTGTCAACCGGACGGGACCACCTAGTATTGACACGGAGCCCCGCCGATCCTACACGACTGGTCTGCCGACGAAATCGTCTGATGTGGTTACGACGTTAACCACGAAGATTCCATCCATCTGCTAGCCCCGGCCCGCTAGCACACGCTAGCCGTGGCCTCTTACTCACTAGTTTACCACCGGACCTTATGATAACTCAGCTATACAGCTGATATCTGCTGGACTGTTCCTTTTTACGGTACTACATCCTGTTTATGTTTAGCCTCAGCCCAAACATGGTTAGTTTATTGTTGTTTCGGTTATTTCTAATTGTACTATATCACTGCAGACCCCCCAGCCTAGCTAAACTTGCCTTAGATAGCTCCTTTGCACCTCCTCCAATACACGCGGAGACCGACTCAATTTATGCCTCTAGAGATACCTCCAGCGATGCTATCTCTTTCATCGTTACCCAACGCTTAGGTTTACCTCCACTTTACTCATATCCTTCCATATCCTTGTCTGTACATAATGCCCTGAATCTTTTCTATAACACCCGGAAATCTGCCCCCTTTATTCTATGTACCCAACGCACTAGAAGACCAGTTCTTAAAGCCTTTAGCCGTATCCTTATTCTAGTCCTCCTCTGTTCCTCTGGTGATGTAGAGGCTAACCCAGGCCCTGCAGCCCTCAGTATCACTCCTACTCCCCAGGCGCTATCATTTGATGACTTCTGTAATCGCAAAAGTCTTGGTTTCTTGCACATAAATATCAGAAGTCTACTTCCTAAGTTTGAGTTATTCACTGCGTTAGCACACTCTGCCAACCCTGATGTTCTAGCAGTGTCTGAATCCTGGCTCAGGAAGGCCACCATAAATTCTGAAATTTCCATCCCCAACTATAACATTTTCCGTCTAGATAGAACTGCCAAAGGGGGTGGAGTTGCAATCTACTGTAGAGATAGCCTGCAGAGCTCTATCATACTATCCAGGTCTGTGCCCAAACAGTTTGAGCTTCTACTTTTAAAAATCCACCTTTCCAGAAATAAGTCTCTCACTGTTGCCGCTTGCTACAGACCCCCCTCAGCCCCCAGCTGTGCCCTGGACACCATATGTGAATTGATCGCCCCCCATTTATCCTCAGAGTTTGTACTGCTTGGTGACCTAAATTGGGATATGCTTAATACCCCAGCCATCCTACAATCCAAGCTAGATGCCCTCAACCTCACGCAAATTATCAACGAACCTACCAGGTACAACCCAAAATCCGTAAACATGGGTACCCTCATAGATATCATCCTGACTAACATACCCTCTAAATACACCTCAGCTGTCTTCAACCAGGATCTCAGCGATCACTGCCTTATTGCCTGCGTCCGTAACGGGTCCGCGGTCAAACGACCACCCCTCATCACTGTCAAACGCTCCCTAAAACACTTTAGCGAGGAGGCCTTCCTAATTGACCTGGCCCAGGTATCCTGGATGGATATAGATCTCATTCCGTCAGTAGAGGATGCCTGGTTGTTCCTTAAAAGTAATTTCCTCTCAATCTTAAATAAACATGCCCCATTCAAAAAATACAGAACTAAGAACCGATATAGCCCCTGGTTCTCCTCAGACTTGACTGCCCTTGACCAGCACAAAAACATCCTGTGGCGTACAGCATTAGCATCAAATAGCCCCCGCGATATGCAACTTTTCAGGGAAGTTAGGAACCAATATACACAAGCAGTCAGGAAAGCAAAGGCTAACTTTTTCAAACAGAAATTTGCATCCTGTAGCACTAACTCCAAAAAGTTTTGGGACACTGTAAAGTCCATGGAGAATAAGAGCACTTCCTCCCAGCTGCCCACTGCACTGAGGCTAGGAAACACTATCACCACCGATAAATCTACAATAATCGAGAATTTCAACAAGCATTTTGCTACAGCTGGCCATGCTTTCCATCTGGCTACCACTAACCCGGCCACCAACTCTGCACCCTCTGCTGCAACTTGCCCATGCCCCCCCCGCTTCTCCTTCACACAAATTCAGACAGCTGATGTTTTGAAAGCGCTGCAAAATCTGGACCCCTACAAATCAGCTGGGCTAGACAATCTGGACCCTTTCTTTCTAAAACTAGCCGCTGAAATTGTCGCTAACCCTATTACTAGTCTGTTTAACCTCTCTTTCATAATGTCTGAGATCCCCAGAGATTGGAAAGCTGCCGCGGTCATCCCCCTCTTCAAAGGGGGTGACACTCTAGATCCAAACTGCTACAGACCTATATCCATCCTCCCCTGCCTTTCGAAAGTATTCGAAAGCCAAGTTAACAAACAGATCATCGACCATTTCGAATACCACCGTACCTTCTCCGCTATGCAATCCGGTTTCCGAGCTGGTCACGGGTGCACTTCAGCCACGCTCAAGGTCCTAAACGATATTATAACCGCGATTGATAATAGACAGTACTGTGCAGCTGTCTTCATCGACCTGGCCAAGGCTTTCGACTCTGTCAACCACCGCATTCTTATTGGCAGACTAAATAGCCTTGGTTTCTCAAATGACTGCCTCGCCTGGTTCACCAACTACTTCTCAGATAGAGTTCAGTGTGTCAAATCGGAGGGCCTGTTGTCTGGACCTATGGCAGTCTCTATGGGGGTGCCACAGGGTTCAATTCTTGGGCCGACACTTTTCTCCGTGTATATCAATGATGTCGCTCTTGCTGCTGGTGACTCTCTGATCCACCTCTACGCAGACGACACCATTTTGTATACATCTGGCCCTTCATTGGACACTGTGTTAACAAACCTCCAAACGAGCTTCAATGCCATACAACAATCCTTCAGTAGCCTCCAACTGCTCTTAAACACTAGTAAAACTAAATGCATGCTTTTCAATCGAACGCTGCTGGCACCCGCCCACCCGACTAGAATCACCACTCTCGACGGGTCTGACCTAGAGTATGTGGACAACTACAAATACCTAGGTGTCTGGTTAGACTGTAAACTCAACTTCCAGACTCACATAAAGAATCTCCAATCCAAAGTTAAATCTAGAATCGGCTTCCTATTTCGCAATAAAGCCTCCTTCACTCATGCTGCCAAACATGCCCTCGTAAAACTGACTATCCTACCGATCCTTGACTTCGGCGATGTAATTTACAAAATAGCCTCCAACACTCTACTCAGCAAATTGGATGTAGTCTATCACAGTGCCATCCGTTTTGTCTCCAAAGCCCCATACACTACCCACCACTGTGACCTGTACGCTCTTGTTGGCTGGTCCTCACTACATGTTCGTCGTCAAACCCACTGGCTCCAGGCCATCTATAAATCACTGCTAGGCAAATCCCCGCCTTATCTTAGCTCATTGGTCACCATAGCAGCACCCACCCGTAGTCTACGCTCCAGCAGGTATATCTCACTGGTCATTCCCAAAGCCAACACCTCCTTTGGCCGCCATTCCTTCCAGTTCTCTGCTGCCAATGACTGGAACGAATTGCAAAAATCTCTGAAGCTGGAGACTCTTATCTCCCTTAATAACTTTAAGCATCAGTTGTCAGAGCACCTTACCGATCACTGCACCTGTACACCAATTTGTGAGTCGCTCTGGCTAAGAGCGTCTGCTAAATGACGTTAATGTGCCCTTGAGCAAGGCACTTAACCCTAATTGCTCCTGTAAGTCGCTCTGGTTAAGAGCGTCTGCTAAATGACTAAAATGTAAATGTAAATGTACACAGCCCATCCGAAATTAGCCCACCCAACTACCTCATCCCTATATTATTTATTTTGCTCTTTTGCACCCCAGTATCTCTATTTGCACATAATCTCTTGCACATCTAGCATTCCAGTGTTAATACTATTGTAATTATTCTGCACTATAGCCTATTTATTGCCTTACCTCCATAACTTGCTACATTTGCACACACTGTATATATATTTTCTGTTGTATTTTCTGACTTTGTTTTTTTTACCCCATATGTAACTCTGTTGTTTTTATTGCACTACTTTGCTTTATCTTGGCCAGGTCGCAGTTGTAAATGAGAACTTGTTCTCAACTGGCTTACCTGGTTAAATAAAGGTGAAATAAAAATAAATAAATAAAATTAACGATGTAAAACCCAAAAGCGCATATTGGCATTTTAATATAACTTTATTGAGTGATGCTCACTTCAGGAAATGTTTTAGTTTTTTCTGGGAGAGGTGGAGGTCTCAAAAGGCCAGTTTTGTATCCCTTCAACAGTGGTGGGATATAGGGAAAATCCAGATACAACAATTATGTATTCAAAACACGAGGAATGTCACCAAGGATATCACCAGATCAATGAAAGCCCTAGAGACTGAAATAGTGGAACTCATGACGTTGGTTGAGACCACAGAAGATCGAGGCCATACTCAGGCCCTCAAGAGGAAAAAAGCTGCATTGGCAGACCTGCTGGGTATCAGAGCATAGGGGGCATTGGTGAGAAGTACGTTTCAGGGAATCTCTGAAATGGATGCCTCATCCAAATTTTTCTTTGGTTTAGAGAAAAAGAATGGACAAAGAAAAATTATTCATTGTCTCAAATCAGCTGTTGGACAGGAGCTCACTAGCCCTAGTGAAATTTGAAAGAGGGCAGTAGAGTTCTATGCTGAGCTCTACAAGTGTGAGTACAATGAGGATAAAACAGTGACATAGCAGTTCCTTGATGGGCTCCCACAGGTGGCTGCAGAAGCTCAGGTTGAGCTAGAGCAACCATTGTCTTTGCAGGAGCTATACACTGCATTAAAAGGCATGGAAAATGGAAGGGCACCATGCATTGATGGGCTTCCCGTTTACTTTTTAAAGTCTTTTTGGGCTATGTTGGGAGAGGATTGGCTAGCAGTAGTTAATGATAGTTTAACCGGAGGGTTACTACCAATAAGCTGCAGAAGGGCTGTCCTCACCCTACTGCCCAAAAAGGGTGACCCTAGGGAGGTGAAGAACTGGAGGCCGGTGGCTCTATTGTGCACTGATTATAAGATCCTGTCAAAGGCTTTGTCCAACAGGCTGAGGGAGGCGATGGGGCAAATCATACATACGGACCAGTCGTACTGTGTTCCCGGCAGGCAGATAGGGGATAACATTTCTCTGATTCGTGATTTTGTGGACGTCTCTAGGGCTATTGGGTTGGATGCTGGTCTAATTTCAATTGATCAGGAAAAGGCATTTGACCGAGTTGAACATCAATACTTATGGCACACTTTTGAGGCGTTTGGGTTCAGCTCTGGTTTTATTGCCATGATAAAGGTGATATATGGTGACATTGAAAGTGTATTGAAAGTTAACGGTGGTTTGAGTGCTCCTTTTAAAGTGTGTAGAGGTATTAGGCAAGGATGTTCTTTGTCGGGAATGTTATATGCCATTGCTATAGAGCCACTACTAAATAGCATTAGAAGTCGCATTGAAGGGGTGTACCTTTCAGAGGATATTCCTCCTATTCGTCTCTCAGCCTATGCTGATGATGTAGTTGTTTTAGTGAAAAATCAAGCGGAGGTGGATAGTTTGAGTCTAATGGTTGATCGTTTTAGGGGAATATCCTCTGCAAAGGTAAATTGGGAAAAAAGTTGTGCTTTACAGATTGGAGAATGGTCTGGAGGGATCATGGCTTTGCCAGGGGGGCTGTAATGGTGTAAGGGAGGTTTTAAGTATCTTGGAGTGTACCTAGGAGATGAGGGGACAATGGAAAAAAATTGGATTGGGGTGGTTGAAATGGTGGAAGGGAGGATGAGGAGATGGCGTTGGTTGTTATCGCGTATGTCATATAGGGGGCGCACTATTATAGTTAACAATGTGATTGCCTCTGCACTGTGGCATCGGTTGTCAGTTTTAGAGCCACCATCTGGCCTTCTGGCTAAGATACAGGCAATTATTGTGGATTTTTTTGGGGATAAATATCACTGGGTTCCACAAAGTGTTTTGTATTTGTCAAAAGAGGAGGGGGGACAAGGTCTTGTACATCTTGCTAGTAGGGCTGCTGCTTTCCGGTTTCAGTTTATTCAAAGGTTGCTTTATGGACCGGAAAATGTGGTTTGGAGAGGGGTGGCAGGTCTTGTATTACAGCAGGTTGGGGGATTAGGTTTAAAGAAAGCTTTATTTTTGGTTGATAGTAGCCAGATTTCTAGGGAGGGAACTCCGTTTTACAGAGGCCTTCTTAGGGTGTGGAGCATTATGAAGGTGTCCAGACGAACGTCAGCGGAGTCAGCGCATTGGCTGTTGGAGGAACCTCTGGTGTATGGGGCAAGACTGGATTGTACAACTGCAGCTGTTCCATATTTCTCCAAGATTCTGGTGAAGGGCAAAATAATCACCTTAAAACAGTTAATGGCCATGGCTGGGCCCGCCTTAATGGATGGAAGACGGGTGGCTGAACATTTGGGGGTGAGGTCGGAAAGGATTGTCGGACAACTGCTGGGAAGCTGCAGGAAGGCTCTGTCAGCAGAAGAGTGGGGTATGCTGAATAGTCACAAGAAGAAGGTACAAGATGAAAACGTCTCATTTCCAAGACTAGGGATTACACCCAATATCCCAGAGTCAGAAAGAAAGGCGTTATTACTGGATTTGAGAGGGTTGGAAGAGGTGGGTTTGGATGAGGTGAATGGGAAAGACTTATATAGGGGGTGTGTCAAGGTTTTGAATAAAGATACATTGAAAAATAGAAAAGACACTCCATGGAGGGTAAAATTGGGCATTGATGACAAGGTAATACCAACATGGAGAGCACTGTACAAGCCACCGTTACAAAAGGGTACTGGGGATATGCAATGGAGGGTTTTGCATGGCATCATTGCAGTTAATGCTTTTGTATCTGTTATTAACTCAGATGTTGGAGATGGATGCCCTTTTTGTAATATAAGATAAACAATTTTTCACTGTTTTATGGAGTGTGAGAGGATAAAACCTCTCTTGGAAATGCTGGAGTCTTTGTTTAAAGCTGTAGGGGAGATTTTCAATAACACTGTTTTTATTTTGGGGTTTCAATATAGTAAGCATCAGAAAAGAAAATGTCAACTGTTTTTTGTTGATGAAATGAGTTGAATGTATATGTTCTTTTGTTTTATTTATTTTATGTAGGAATTACATTTGTTTTCATTTCTGAAAAGGCAGTGTGCCATTATTTATGTTAACACTTGAGTATAAAATAAAGGTTTTATAAAAACTCAAACTCTCTCTCTCTCTCTCATTCTCTGTTACACTGGCTGCTCTGTGTTCAGTGGCTCGTTTGAAGTAGAAAATTAAATCTTCATTAACAATCTTAATTAGACTTTGATCTCCCAACAGTAAGTCGACAGATAATCTATAGTGTAACAGGGGAAGACGGGTAGGGGTGTGGGGCTAAGGAGGCAATCAGAGAATGAGAGCTTTGGGGCTAGCTAGTTAGTTAGTTACACAGGAAGAACTAGGCCTACTCTCCAAAGGCAATGAGATGAATGAGGAAGGATGGGGAGCACCAGAGTCATGGTAATGAGAAGTATACAAGCATTCAGACTGGGATGATGCAAAATGTACTGTTAATGTGTGATATATTCTGAACTCAGTTATTGGATTGTTTGCTACATTCTGTTTATTCAGTATTCAAAATAAAAGAAAGCATTATTTTGCAAATGTTTTGTTCAAATGACTGCTTGTATTGCTTTTCAGTGAGGTGATGTTAGCTGAGGCGACCTGATTTATCATGCTTACATAAGCATAAAGCAATTCTCCAATACTAGCTTGAAGAAACTTTTAATGTCCTCAGACAAAAAACGAACAGCAAAACATATGATTCTAATATAAAAACAACCCACAACATACTCACCTTACTGTGTATCCACTTCCTAAATATAATCTACATTCAGAGTAGAAGCTCATAGGCTACAAGCAGACTGAGGGGAGCTGACTAGGCTTTGCCTAGGGAAAAACCTGTGAGGTAAGAATTATACAAAGACATCCTCTGTGCTCTCATGACCGGTGCAACTACATACAACGTCTACATGGAATTCCTATGGGAGATAGAATATGGCAGAGATCTATATTCATGGATTTACCCGAGTCCTGATGTTGTCTACATTATAGAGAACATAAATAAATATGACCCCAGAATGTTTCTAAACTGTAAGAACAGTAGATAATGTCGGGGGGGGGGGGTTATTTATCAGAGTAGCTGCCTGGGAGTGGTGCTGCACTACGCTGTGTGATCATATCTGTGGTTAAGTTGTGCTGTGTGTGTGGACTCTGAAGGAAGTGTGTGTGTGTGTGTGTGTGTGTGTGTGTGTGTGTGTGTGTGTGTGTGTGTGTGTGTGTGTATACGGGTGGCTGGGTGTTTGGGGAATCTGAGGAGAATTTATGTGCGTGTGTGTGTGTGTGCGTGCATGCGGGTGGCTGTGTGTGTGTGTGTGTGTGTGTGTGTGTGTTTGGGGACTCTGAGGAGAATTTGTTTGTTTGTGTGTGTGTGTGTGTGTGTGTGTGTGTGTGTGTGTGTGTGTATGTGAGTGGCTGGGTGTGTGTGTGTGTGTGTTTGGGGACTCAGAGGAGAATTTGTGTGCGTGTGTGTGCTTGTGATTCTGCCTCTATTTGCACAGCTGATTAGAGAGAAAACGCAATGACAGGGAAATTGTAAACTGCCACCAATATACACGCACAGGGCCTACTGTAAAATTGTTTCGTTAACAAAATAAATGACTGGAATAATAACTAATAAAAGGATATTGCATCCTCTCTATTCAAGGGTGTCTGAGATTTGTTCTCCTCTGTAGAGGTTCTTATGACACAGAACATGAAATAATGATAATGGTAGGAAGGCAGAGAAACACATGCATTGTAATTCATGGCTCGTGTAATGTGACTGTCTATTATTTGAACACATAAATAATAGATTGAATACAATAAGGTAGATGAAGGGGCTGTGAATATGTTTAATCATAAAATAATGGAATGGAACTGTTGTGTAAGCATTCATGTTGTGCATCACTATTTGTCAAAAATAAGGATTGTAATGTGCTCAGAGGAGGATAACGCTTTTGAACCTTACACACCAGTGACACCACCATCAAGGTAAATCACCTATGCATTTACCCATCGTAAGGAGCATCAGCAGCATCAGTAACTTCATTCAAACAGATTATAATTACAACATCCATTACATGTGTTGCTACTGCCACCTGGTGGCGTTGAGATGAAGACTTCATGAAGCCTTGCTAAATTATTATCGTGTGTGTACTGTTCATAATGCATTTTCATCAATATGTTTTGTGTGACTGGGGTGTCAATGATTACGTTGTCTTCTGTTACAATCATCTGTTTGTATGCTGACTGACTGCTGTCACCTGGTGGAACTTTGCTTTGGAAACACGATGCAAACATCATTTTGACATCTTTTGATTGTTTATTTATTTATTTATTTTTGTCAAAATCTTACAAACAAATTCAAAAGGACAATTTTATGATGCTTCAAATTTGTTCATACTGTCCTGAGTTTTATGTTTGAAAGTAGCTAGCGCTTCCCAGTTATTACAGTTGCAATATCTTTCAAATTAATCCAGTGAAAAGCTCGCTATGGTTTCTAACCACGCCCTTACGCGAAAGTGTAAGAATGGCGCTGCTAAGATTTGACTCATGAATACAAACCAAGTAATCTTACCTTTAGGTCTTCTTGCTCTCATGAGAATCTTGAGGATCTCGAAATGGAGTTGGTCGGCAGTGGTGAGCACTCTGAGGTTGAGCAAGACCAGAATGAAGTAGGTCTACCTGTTGCGACAGGTGTAGTAGAGACTTCTAACGTTTGCGCTGAGAATCCAACCAGAGATGATTTTGGACCGGTAGGCGTGAGATCTTTGGAAAGAGTGGATTCCTGCTTTTTGGCTGACTCATACGTTATGACAAGCTGGGTAAAGGACAAACTGGGAATGGTTACATCTATGAAAGTGTTGAGAAGTGGAATTGTTTAGATTAATTGTGTATCCGCCGTCCACAGAAAGCGGGCGCTTCGAGTCACGCACCTCAACCTGTGTCGTGCTTTCTCTCTGGAGCAGGCCGCCGCTCAAAGGGATAGCGTTGAGTATAGAGGTGGATCAAATGAAACATAATATTCCTGGTGTTTGTGACGCCCGCCGTTTGGTGAGTCGACTGTGAGTAGGCCTGAAGAGCGAGATCCAGAGAGGATTAATTTTAGTAAGGTTGGATTTCTTGCATTTATAGTATCGTATCTGAAGATTATGCCTTTGGTAAATGTTTTTCATGACGAAATGGAATGTTGGTTGTTCAGGCCAAAGGGGGGATGTTTTATGATGTTATTTGAAATGTGCCGCTTGGAGGGTGACGCCCGAGGGGAGACTGGTGATTGGCCAGAAGAGGGAGTAGTCCCTCCCTTTGCATTGTTTATAAATAGGAGTTAAACGATGAGACGACAGAACGACCATATCAATCTGGGGAGTCGTTCTCCAGGCAACGCGTGTCTGTAATTTATGCTGTAACCTCGTGGTATGAATAAAAACTTCTGACACGATGCAGCATAACGGACTTTTTGTTGACAGCGATAATGGCCACCATTCATCATATACGACATAATGGCGCCCAACGTGGGGCCTGGGTTTGCGTCTCCTCCTTGTTTCAGTCAACCGCCGGCCTAACTCTCTCTGAAGAATGGCCGAAAAAGGGTGAGTGTGTTCTTACCGCTTCGGAGTTTGTTAGATTGGATATGACTTGTGTACATTGAAGAGATGTTCCATTATAACCTGGCCTCAGGTGGCGTTGTTGCTGGTCGACTGGAGTCTGATAATTTATTTCATTGGTAACGGATGGCAATGAGGATTTAGAGCATAAATTTATATTTCATTGGTAACTATGGGCAATGACAAATTTAGAGCAAAAGGAACGGTATGATTGGTAGATTATTTCATTGGTAACGGGTGACAATGATTGGTAAATTATTTCATTGGTAACTATGGTCAATGGTTGGTAAATTCAGATATGCGCATTCTTTAGAGCATTGCAGGTTTAGATAAGCCCTCGTGACGAACGGGGCGACCGCAGGGTGGGCCAAAATCCTGGACATGCGTTAGGAGTGTTCAGGTTCAGTCTGGGACTGGGGGTTGGTGGGACATTTCTTGGGGATGGCTTACTCAACTTCTGTTCGACGGGATAGTTGCATTGGGGGGGATCGCTCACTGAAATAGCCATATCCACGGCAGAATAAATTTAGGGCAAACGAAACAGTACTCAATTAAAGGAACGCAATGCTGGGTTTTGTTACATGTTGTAGGCAGCAGTTAGCAATGGCTGACTGCTAAATGCTAAGTGTGTTGTGTGCTACATGATAACTGTAACCTTAGAGGTCCACTGCGATGGATTAAAGCCTCTTAAACTTGTTTGTATGTGATGGAACTGAAAGTTCTACGCAAATGTGAGCTCTGTTATGTGTAATTGTGTGAGTATAACGTATAAAATAGTGACGCTGTAGCGTAATGCTATCGGTCTATTGTGTGGTCAGCATGGGCTTAAGGGGTTGTGCGCATGTGCGTGTGATTTTACGGGGCTAAAAACTACGACATGAGGTGGCGCTGAGCCTCCAAAACAAAATGGTGGCTTAAGGTCAGAGGTCTTTGGGGTTTCTTTGCAGGGGTGTAATAGCTATCGAGGAGGAAAGTTGGACATGAATCTTTTAAAATCGTTAAAGTAACTGTTATTTGAACGGGAAACTGTTTGGCGAGATGTAGTACATTTATAGATCAAATATGTTGACGGAGTATAATTAATTAAAATAAGACGATTAAAATTAAATGAAATGGTTTGGAGCGATCTATTTAGTAAATGTATGGGGATGCGTTTAATTTTAAAATGATATTTGCGCATGCGTGGGATTCTGCAAAACAACACATTGGTTAAACGGCAGGGGGAGACAGAGGAACACAGACGACGGAACAAATAGGCACAAGGAGATTTTCACACGATGATTCTAGTTTAAACGGTGGTGGGTTAAGATGAAACTTGTTTGGGTACCTATTGAATTTATACATTAAATATAGGATAACGGATTATAATAGATTGAATTAAATAATTAAATAACGGATTAAAAAAAAAGGTTTTTGAGCGATTTATTTAATTCTGAGTTTAGTCTTAGAGTGAATAAGGTAGAACGAATGAATATTGAATGGTTGGAAATACTCAGTGATGGCATGAACTACTAAAAGCTGTTCTTGTGTCTTTATCCCTTGTCATGAGAGACAGGAGAGAGAGGGGGAGCGAGGAGATACAGGAAGTGATCACGTCACGTGGCAGAGGATCAAGTCAAAAAAGGTTTTGGTACTGATTATGGTTACAAGATCTTTCCCTAACAGGATATGTGATGTTATGACGATTTTACAAGGGGCTTGGCAAATTCTATTTCATTAAAAATTGCATTTTGGAGGCTATGTGCATCACTGGGGTTTAATTACAGATGTGTTGGGAATCCAGGATGGATTGAGGATTCTTCTGTAAATTTATGATAATTAGGGGTTAGAGCAAGGGGTTAAAAGGCTTTGTTTAGGGGTATTTTAGTCTGAAGATGACTAACTTGCATTTACTGACAGTTGATGGGTTGTGGTGAGATATACTCAACACTAATTGATATTGGTGACATAGGATATAGGAATAAAAATTGGGTTTATTATTCAGGATTTATTTGGAGTTGTTAGGGTTATATTAATAATTACAGGGGGGAAGTCTATATAACTTAAATAGTCTAAAATAGGATAGTTCACAATAAAGGAATATAAAGGGCTTGATATAGGGGAAAATTGATTAAAATAGTCATTTTTTAATCAAAGTAGGGTTAGAGTAGTGTTAGGAGAGACTAATGGCAGATGTTAGTACACCTTTCTCACATGGATTCAGCAGAAAGACATCATCCAGCAGGGTGATTATGGCATCAGAGATGAAGACGAATACGAGCAGAAACAACGATGAAGATGAATCCAGAAGACGGAAGAAAACCGAGATGTCTGGGAACTTAAGGAGATGACGATGATGACGATGAGAGTGATTGATGAGAGGCCATGGGTGGAGGTGACTCTGTGATCAGAAGGAAGTGGCAAGAGAGGAAAGAAGGATACTGGAGACTTGATCTCGGATGAAAGTTGAACGAAGAAGAAGACAAGATATTCGAGTTCTGATGAAGAAAAGTAAGAAGATGATGGAAGATGATATTTCAAGAACAGAACTTAGAAGATAACCTTTTGAAGAATACTGATAGGTCCACAACGAGAAGAACCGGACGAAGAAAACTCTATCAAATACAACTTATAACTGGTGGTGGAGAAGAAGAAAAGAAGTGTTGGTTATGAAGAATCAGAGTGAATCAAATCAACAATCACTGTTACAGCTTTAACTGAACAATATCAAAGGCAATTGTACCCGCCAAGGGGGGACAAGATGTTCCATATCGACTGTCAGTTTCTGGACAGACACAGAATTGGAGAAGAAGAAACAGAGGAAGATCAATGAGCAAGTGAAGATCACCTGTGCTTCAGGTGAACACTAAATATTCTAGAGTGCCGAGAATATCCGGAAGGGGTGCATTGCTGAGAGCCTTGATTAGAGAAGAAGAGAAAATAGCTAACAGTTGAAACAACTGACCATTAGAAGTGATAGTGAATAGGGGAAAACTTATCTGGGTTCAGTCTAAAGAGGTTAAACATATCACTCTGTAAAATAAACTAATTAGGTTAGGATAGGGATTGGAAGTAGTAAAACAGTTTAATTACTCTTAAGGAATCAATTGAGCTCTGCTATAGAATTCAAAGAGGAAGTAAAAGAGACATACTAATATTAGGACAATATACCTATGGCATTGTTGGGAAAGAGATGCATGGTGTAAATTAAAGTGTACAATAAAGATGTACACTAGACGACTGACTGTCTGGTAGAATATTTTACGAAGTAGGGTTTTTTGGGAATCATTTGCTTAAAAGATAATATCCTAGGAAGGATGATAATGTATTAGATTGCCTGTTAGACAATCTGTCTGGGAAAAAACTTAATACGGGTGACTGTTATTCTGGGTTACATCCTGACACAAAGAGATTTGAGGTTAGGCTAAAAGGTGTTTAGTCGGTTTTGCCAAGTCTGTGTGTAATGAGTCAGAAGCAGGTGGGGAACTTTCCCAATCACATATTCCAAAAATTTGGTGGTAAGAGATTTTGTCAATAGATCAGGGGAAAAGGTTTTAAATGTTATGAGAGAAAAAGATTAGATTAAAATAAGTTAGGGGTAGGCTAGGTTGAAGGGACTCTGAGACAGTAAGCTAAGTTTCAAAGTTAGTAGTAAGACAGAGAGAGAACAGTGAGGAAGGACATTTTAAAGTTTAGTGGGAAGATATGGTAGGAGTTTAAATCGGTTAGGAGCAGATGCATTGAGAAAGTATGTGTTGCTGAATGATTTGAGGGTGATTGAGTATCTATATTTACAGTTTACAGTAGGGAGATCAATGTCATTATAGGTGTATTTTGTGTAATCAAAAGTTTAAAGTTTAGAGGTAGAACTGAAAAGGGAAAACTGGGGGAAAACTAGGAGTAAATAAGGACATTAACACTTCAGTCTATTAAAATAACAGGTAGAAGTAATTTAACTCTTTCAACATTGATAGGTATTAAAGTCATAAATATATCGCATTTGATTATAAGGGAACCAATACAGCACCAATTTTAGGGGAAAACACTTATTAGGGTTTAGGCTGGGGATGTTTCTCTCATGTGGAGAGATAATTAGGGAGGATAAGTATGGTTAGCAGGATCAGAAGTAGGAGCTGTTGCACCTACTCAAATAAGGGATTATTTTGCGTAAGGTTACAGATAAAGATCAGGGAGAATATGTGTACTTATCTAGTGAAAGCATAGACATTTGTTCCGGTTAAGAATTATTGGTTAAAGGGCTATGTAATTTGTAAGGTGATGCTTATAATGGAAGATTTGAAGTCTGTAAAACTTTCCACAGTCACAGAGGGAGTTAAGGATAAGTTTATTACAGTAGTCACTCCAACAGGGAATAATCGAATAGGATGTTGGTAGTTTCCCACTAGAGGGAATTAAGGGTTTTAATTCATCAACTAAATCAACTACTTTAAGGGTAACTTTGGAAGGGATTAATGATACGATGGTAATAGCAAATGTAGGAAGGATGACAACAACTTTTCTGAAATTAAAGGAGGCAGCAAGAGAGACTCAGGGGTTTAGGTTATTACGAATAGGGTTAAAATAGAGCAGATAGAAACAATATAGATTAATCTGAAATGGAGAATAGAGATTCATCATGGAAGCTGCAGTATGGGGTCTTTTGATTTTGATGACAGAGGGGGGGGGCATCTGATCAGTGCTGCTCGTTCCTCTGTTGTGAAGATTAGAGATAGATTAACTCATTCTGTAAGGTCAGTGAGGAATCTTGAGGGTTGATGTCTGTTGGGGATGCCAGCCCAAGACGTGTTAGACGGTCGCGCGGCCTCTGGCAGGTGTGGGTAAATGTTATGCTTTGTCATGACTGTGGTATCGGCAACAGTCATTGACCGATAAAATAATGTAGTTGTCAGACCAGTAGGGTTTAAGTGTTCTTGGGTGAAGGGATTACCCTATGGGAATTGTTAGATGGAAAGGAAAATCAGATAACAACGGAACCCTGAAGTATTCAGGTGAAATATTGAGGGCTAAAAGTTGTGTTTGTTCTAATAAAACATATGAGGTAAGGGGTATGTTTATGGAAAGATCAGATTGGGATGTTAGATGATAACTTTGGATAAGTATGACCTTAAGGGTAGTAATGACAAATAATAGGTTACTTTTTATATATCAGGTAGTAAGAAGAGCAGGACTTTGATGGTTAAAAGATTAGCTTTTGACTGACAATGTGACTATGGGAATTTTAGAGGATAAGGGGAAATTATGATAGAGTATATTCTTACCCTATGGGGATAGGATGTTGTTACAGGTCAACGTTGAAGCTTCCATATGAGGTTTTACCATTATAAGAGGGATAGCATTGGACACAGCTAAATCTAGGGTTAAAAGGGTGACATTACATTTACATTTTAGTCATTTAGCAGACACATGGCGACATGTCATAGTCTTCAAGCCTATCATTGAAGAATAAGTTTAAGGGAGAAGGGGGGACTTCATTCATGGTATGGTGTAACATTTGGGAAGATAATATTGATAAATATTAGTGTATTACTGTGAGTCCAGATAGTTCAGATAATATCACTGGGGTTATAGATGCATTATAAGGGATGCATTTGAAAGGATTTGGTTGCAAGATCAATTAGGCCAGTAGGGGCAGTGATGGGTCAGATTCTAGTTTAAGCTTTGATAACACTGTGTGATGTTTGTACTGACTTTTGAGAAAGTTATGAGATTGAGATAGGTTGGAGAAGTGGTGCCTGGAGACAACACTCAGATGCCGGTGTGGACTGTTCCTGATCTGGATAAAGATGGACAAGTGGAACTGAGGGATAAATATCATTTTGGATTATTTGATGATTTTTTCAAATTGTTTTTTCAATATTAGTATAATTTTTAGTATGATTTATGAATCAAAGGGGGGAATGGATAATGTGATTCATGCATCATTTATGTATCATTTTTTTAAATTTTTAGGTGAAATGGAGGTTTAATTTGAAAGTGGTTGTTTTGCAAAGGATACTGTTTGGTCGTTTATTTTCTTGTCATTCCAGAAGCATGTGGGAGAACATGTGGAGATTGGAATACTCAAACAAAGACAATATGACTGGAGGAGATGAAACAAGGAGGGTGTGGCTGATTCCATCATCAACAAGTCCATTGGAAGAGGACATTACAGGGAGATGAAGTGTAGTGGACTACATTCCAGTGTCTGCAATGAAATATAGACATGTGTAATACATAATTGTGTCATATTCTTAGGTATTGATTTTAGTAGAATGATGTTTGATGTTATTAAATGCAGATGAGGATCTTAGATGCTTTTGTTTATTTCGATGGGGTTAGGGACAGAAGGTTTAAGCAGGGAGAGATTCCCTTTCAGGTCCTATGGGTTGACCAGCCTGAGAGTGGATATTTATGGATAGGATTTTGTTTACATGGGTATTTAATTACATCACAGTTTCAAATGCATTTACATGAGTTATGAGGTTATCTGGAGTACCGACGGTGGTTGCCTGGGGGCAGAGGGACCGTGAGAGAATTTTACTGTCTTGATTGATATGGATGGATGGCTGCTGGACAGTTTTTCGCTCTCACACTCCATAGAGATTTATTCATAATTCATAGTAATGTGTTCATACTTCATAAACAGTTGTTCATATGTCATAGTAATGTATTTACACTCCATAGAGATTTCTTCATGGGTCATAGTAATGTATTCACACTTCATAAACAGGTATTTCATAGAAAGGTATTTACACTCTAGAGGAGAATGTTTTTGGGGTTAAGGTTAAGAATATTCAATGAGATAAATGGTTAATAGTCATAATCTTATTCTGTTTGTTTTCGAGACGTTTATTTCGTCTCGAAAGGGGGGAATATCGTATCTGAAGATTATGCCTTTGGTAAATGTTTTTCATGACGAAATGGAATGTTGGTTGTTCAGGCCAAAGGGGGGATGTTTTATGATGTTATTTGAAATGTGCCGCTTGGAGGGTGACGCCCGAGGGGAGACTGGTGATTGGCCAGAAGAGGGAGTAGTCCCTCCCTTTGCATTGTTTATAAATAGGAGTTAAACGATGAGACGACAGAACGACCATATCAATCTGGGGAGTCGTTCTCCAGGCAACGCGTGTCTGTAATTTATGCTGTAACCTCGTGGTATGAATAAAAACTTCTGACACGATGCAGCATAACGGACTTTTTGTTGACAGCGATAATGGCCACCATTCATCATATACGACAATAGCCATGGTGATCAACTGCACTGCACTGATGGAGCGGAAATCACAGAAGATAGATGTGGTAGTTGCAGCAGCAGAGAAATATTTTGGTGTGAGAGACTTTAGTGCAGAAGATACAAAGGATGTTTTGAGAGAAGGGGTTCCATCCTCCCAGGCCAACCTGGTGTAGGATTGTGTAGGGCCAAAGTAGTGGGATGGGGTGGTGGGTTTTTGGGGGGATAGTGTATAGGTGCAGGGTTAGATGGTGGTGCAGTTTAGGTTTTCCCGTTCCCCTTTTTTTAATGACCCAAATGTGCATTCCCCAGTCCGACCTAACAAAGGCAGTGCATTTGGAAAGTATTGAGACCCCTTGACTTATCCCACATTTTGTTACGTTACAGCCTTATTTTAAAATGGATTAAATTGTATTTTTTCGTCATCAATGGACACACAATACCCCATAATGACAAAGCAAAAACAGGGTTTTAGAATTTTTAGCAATTTATAAAAAACATAAAAATGAAATACCACATTTACATAAGTATTCAGACCCTTTACTCAGTACTTTGTTGAAGCACCTTAGGCAGCGATTACAGCCTCAGGTTTTATTGGGTATGGCGCTACAATTTTAGCACACCTGTATTTGGCACACCATTCTTCTCTGCAGATCCTCTCAAGCTCTGTCAGGGTGGATGGGGAGCGTCGCTGCACAGCTATTTTCAGGTCTCTCCAGAGATGTTCGATCGGGTTCAAGTCCAGGCTCTGGCTGGGCCACTCCGACATTCAGAGACTTGTCCCGAAGCCACTCCTGCGTTGTCTTGGCTGTGTGCTTAGGGTCGTTGTCCTGTTGGAAGGTGAACCTTCGCCCCAGTCTGAGGTCCTGAGCGCTCTGAGCAGGTTTTCATCAAAGATATCTCTGTACTTTGCTCCGTTCATCTTGCCCTTGATCCTGACTAGTCTCCCAGTCCCTGCCGCTGAAAAACATTCCCACAGCATGATGCTGCCACCACCATGCTTCACCGTAGGGATGGTGCCAGGTTTCCTCCAGGCGTGACGTTTGGCATTCAGGCCAAAGAGTTCAATCTTGGTTCTGAGCTCTGTCAGAGTGACCATTGGGTTCTTGGTCACTTCCCTGACCAAGGACCTTCTCCCCCAATTGCTCAGTTTGGCCGGGCTGCCAGCTCTAGGAAGAGTCTTGGTGGTTCATGAAAAATGTATGCACTCACTAACTGTAAGTCGCTCTGGATAAGAGCGTCTGCTAAATGACTAAAATGTCAAATGTAATGTTCCAAACTTCTTCTATTTAAGTATTATGGAGGCCACTGTGTTCTTGGGGACCTTCAATGCTGCAGAAATGTTTTGGTATCCTTCCTCAGATCTGTGCCCCGACACAATCCTGTCTCGGAGCTCTACAGACAATTCCTTCGACATCACGGATGGTTTTTGCTCTGACATGCACAGTCAACTGTGGGACCTTATATAGATAGGTGTGTGCCTTTCCAAATCATGTCCAATCAATTTAATTAACCACATTTGGACTCCAATCAAGTTGTAGAAACATCTCAAGGATGATCAATGGAAACAGGATGCACCTGAGCTCAATTTCGAGTCTCATCGCAAAGGGTCTGAATACTTATGTAAATAAAGTATTTCTTTGTCATTATGGGGTATTGTCTGTAGATTGATGAGGATTTTTATTTATTTAATCCATTTTAGAATAAGGCTGTAACCAGTGGAGGCTCCTCAGAGGAGGAAGTGGAGGACCATCCTCCTCAGTGAATTTCATTAAAATATATATTTTTAAACATTTAAAAAGTCATCATTTTTAGATAAAACTATACTACATATATTCACGTCACCAAATAATTGATTAAAACACACTATTTTGCAAAGAAGGTCTACAGTAGCCTCAACAGCACTCTAGGGTAGCACCATGGTGTAGCTGGAGGACAGCTAGCTTCTGTCCTCCTCTGGGTACATTGACTTCAATACAACACTTACGAGGCTCATGGTTCCCACCCCCTTCCATAGACTTACACAGTAATTATGACAACTTCTGGAGGATGTCCTCCAACTTATCAGAGCTCTTGCAGCATGAACTGACATATTGTCCACCCAATCAAAGGATCAGATAAATAATTTAGTGCTGAAAGCATAAACTACAGCTAGCTAGCACTACCTTGCATAAAATGTGGTGAGCAGTTGACTCAAAGAGAGAGAAAGACAATAGTTGAACAGTTTTGAACAAATTCATTTCTTCCAAAATGAAGGAGAAGCAAGAGAGAAATAGAGAGAGAGATTTCAATTTTTTTTTTCAGTTTCACTTACTTAGCTAGCAAATGCAGCTAGCTAGCTTAGACTACTGAAACACCCTGCTCAAACAGAGGGAAGCTATGTTAGCTAGCTGGCTATGACTATCCAACACAACACTGGAACTTTTCCAAGTCAAGGTAAGCTTTTGGTTTTACTAATATATTGCCACCGGGGCTCGCCGGTGTAACTGCTTACTGACTGTAGACTGTAACATTACTTCATGACTGTAGCGGGTTTGCTAACGCATTAGTTCTATTAGCTAGGCTGACTATGACGTTACTTTAGCTAATATGGTGACAATGATGTAGGCTGTGTATAGCGGTTTGGCTTGGAAAGTTTTTTTTTGCCTGAACACAAACAGCTGATGTGTTGTGCATTGAAGTCCACAAGCAAAGGTGAGAGGAGGAGAGTGCATAGATGCGAGAAAGAATACAACGTGGCTGCTATGAAAGTGAACTCAATCAATCAATCAATCAAATGTTATTTAAAAAGCCCTTTTTACATCAGCAGATGTCACAAAGTGCTATACAGAAACCCAGCCTAAAACCCCAAACAGCAAGCAATGCAGATGTAGAAGCATGTGATCAGTGGTGATCAGTTGTGTAATCATTCCGCCGATTCTGTTGAAAAACATTTCTTAAACGGAAGCAAACGGAACACAACGGGGATAAACATACCTAAATTTGTCCAATAGAAACTCTCGTTTGCAACTGTTGGACTAATGATTACTGTCTGTCACCTCAAATTTGTCTCTTGACCTGTGTGCACCTACGTTGTAAACTTTCATTTATAAGCTAGGTTGTAGCAACCTCATGATGGGTATAGGGAAAATGTAGTAGCCTAAACCTATCGCTGTTAAATTGAACTGGGTAAATGGAATATAAATGACAGTCATCCAATATGATGTAATAGAAATGAGGCCATGCTCATGAAAAAAATAATAATCCTCCCTCATTTTAAACGGCACTGACCGCCACTGGCTGTAATGTAATAAAATGTGGAAAAAGGGAAGGGGTTTGAATACTTTCCAAATGTTGCACCCGATATACGCAAAACAGTGTCTAGTCTGTCAATTACTTTGACAGGCAGCTAGCTGCTGTAGCTAGCTAGATAATTTAGCCAAACATCTCTGAGTTCACTTTGCTGCTAGCTAACCAAACGTTTACAAAAGAGAATGGCTGACAACGTCTGGACATTTTTAAATGCTAGATATGTCTCAATGTACTGAAAAATACAACGACTACTCCGTGTGCAAACAATTGTTGCATGCAATGCATCGCAGGCTTCTGGGACGTTGACGTCTGTCAATGTCCTCAGTGTAGAAAGTTGTTTAGCCCCAGGCCTTCTTAAGACAACAATGGCCTGTTAGGTGAAATCATAGAGAAAATCAAAACGGAGCAGCCCACGGTTTCTTTAGTCATTTTATGCCGGTGTGATGAGATAACGTTTACTAGGCTACCTAAATTATTGGGATGATCTGGTTACCACAAATCTTTGGAATACATTGACCTCGTTGACAAAACAGACCATGGAACACCTTTTCACACGAAAGTCAGAGGTGGGTTTGTGTAAATTATGCGATTATATTGGAGACAGGTGTATAGCAGTGAATATAATCTATTCATTTACTCTTATAGTATTGCTAAGTAGAAGCCATATCAGACAGGGAAATTGATTGTTCTCACTTTGTGATAGAACATTCAGATTTGTCTGCCTGACTGTGGGGCTCGTTACCAGAATTATTAGGATGTTCTTGTGATCACAACAAAACTACGTATTTTGCTCAAATAGAGATATAATTGCTGAGAATAGAACATTCCGTTTTCTGCCTGAGTGTGGCGCTGTTTACCGCAATTGTCTGGGGTGAGGGTGAAGTAGCTGCGGCGAGGAACGCCGAGTTCGGGCCTCGTCCCAAGGATGATAAGGATGATTTTGGCCCAGTGGAAGTGAGATTTGTAGAGAGAATGGATCCGTGCTTTTTGGTTGATCCATATGTGGTGTTAGGTTGGGTGGAGGAGAGGTTGGGGACTGTTGAGTTGGTGAAGGTAACTCAGAGTGGACTTGTGATAATGTTTTGTGTTTCCTCAGTCCAGAGGGAGTGGGCGCTCCGGATTACAAGATTAGGGACAAGAATTGTGACGTTTTACACTCTGGAGCAGGGCACCATTGAAAGGAGTGATAACGGGGATGGCATTAAGTGTTGAGGAGAAGCAGTTGAAAGTGAAGATTCCCGATGTCTGTGACACCAGCCGTTCGGTGAAACGTAGATACGGTGGGGAAACAGAGAAGACATTATCTGTCATGCTGAGTTTTGATGCAGAGTCTTTACCAGATAAAGTCAAAGTAGGAAGTGTCAGTTATCCCTTGAGAGTTTATGTGTTTTCTGTGTCAAGGTTATGGGCATATTGCAGCAGTGTGTAGGAGGGAGATGCCTAGATGTGAGAAGTGTGCAGGAGGGCATGAAACAAAGAATTGGTGGAGAAAGTTGTGTGTGTTAGTTGTGGGGGTGATCATGGGGCTGGAGATTGGAGGTGTCCGGTTTGAGAAAGGCAGATTGAGGTTGCCAGGATTAGACGGGTACAGAAATTGTCATATGCCGAAGCAGTGAAGAGTGGTAGAGGAAGATGGGTACAGGGTGAGGGATCCTGAGAGGATTCCTGTGAGTAGACAGAGATCAAGAGACAGTGATGGGAAGAATATGTGCTTCAGTAAAGTGGGATTTTTAGCATTTATAGCCATGGTTGTTAATTGTACTGCAGAAATTGATCGAAAGTCACAGAAAATAGAGGTGGTGGCAGCGGCAGAGAAGTACTTGGGATTGCGAGGATTTACAGCAGAACAGCTGCAGGGGGTGTTGAATGTTAGTGATATGTCCTCTTAGACCGTTGGTCTGGAGTATGACTAGATAGGTGTTATGATGAGTTTCTCTGGTATCAAGTAATTCAGCATACAAGAATATACTTAAACAATTATATGGAGAGTTGATGCAAAGTATTTAATAGATACGGTACCGGTTTCGCATAACAAATGGCACAGGCGTTGCCTCTTGTCATTCGAACCCTGGACAAAGGAAATCTCTCAGTTTATATACTTCATGTTACACGTTTCTTCAACAACATCTGGTAACCATCAGTGGACACTCCCCACCCTGATAGTACCAGCTTGTACCCAAGTCAGTATATTCCATCTAACAATAATTCTAAGATAAACACCAGTAAGCTCCCTAGACGTACTGGAATCCTTGGCATTCAGACTCTGTGGCACCAAGAGTTACCTATCTAACAGATTTAACTTTGTTCCCACAACACTATGACAAAACGTTATATCAATAGGGTTAAATCGTTTCTTTTTTTTCCTTTTCTTTTTTTTTGAGAGGGCTAATAGGTGGTAGGACAAATTCACTTTTCCTTTTTCCCAATTTTGTATTATTGTATCAAAGAATATAATGTAGGTAGGCCGTGAATGGCCTCACACACCATTACAGTAGGTGGTGGTGTATGCACCTAAAAGTGTAACCAAATCCCAAAGAAGAAGAAGAAGAATGCCTAGCTTTGGGAGAAGAGGAGTTTTTTTTGACAGCTTCACGGAAGATGGCGGAAGCGGATGATGAAGTGGAATCTGAATACAATGGTGGTAGAATCAAGGAGAATTGGAGTATTGTTCAAAAGAATGGATAACGGAGCAAAGTAGGGTACAGTGATGAGAATGACCCTTCGTTTCTAGTAGGAGTATGGTTTGTTAATAAGGAACAGCTGAGCAGAGTACCAATCTTGAAGAAACCATTTGAGTTATCCAAACTGGTGGAGAGAGTTCTGTGTAAAGTGAAGGATGTGAGGATCACGAGAGGATGGCTTGTTTAGATTTTTTGTGATTCTGCGGAACAGAAGGAACGTGCGTTGTGTCTTAATCGATTTGATAAGTTTGAAGTGTTGTGTGTGTCGCTTCGGAACAGGGCACCCCTTAAGGGGGTTATATCTGGCGTTTCGTGGGAAGTTGATTTGGAAGAGATGAAAAATATTCCTGGAGTGATTGAAGCACGTCAGATGAATCAAGTGGTGAATGGGGAAAATGTGAAGAGTTTATCTGTTCTTTTGTTTTTTGAAATGGAGTCTCTCCCTAATGAAGTGCGGTTAGGGTATATTAACTACAGAGTTAGAGCATTTATCCCAAGAACAATGCAGTATGAACATTGTAAAGCTTTTGGTAATGTAGAAAGTGTTTGTAGAAGGGAGAAGCCGAGATGCACAAGATGTGGAAAATATCATATTATGTGACATAAAAGTGAAGAAAATGTGACATGTTGTAATTGCGGTGGGATTCATAAAGCCACGTCTTCTGAATGCCCCACAAGGCTATATGAGAATGAGGTGGCCAAAGTCAGGGTTATACAGAGCATTTCATATGCAGAAGCTGTGAAAAGGGTTGAGGGTTTGAATGTTGCACCAGAAGAGTCCATAGTGGATAGGCCTTCACTGCAGGCTGCAGGGGTTGTCTTACACCAAGAGGATCCTGACATTTTAAAGGTTAAAAAGGTGGACTTTGTGGCCTTTATCGCAATGGTGATAAATGGCACTGCCAAGGTGGAGAAAAGATCTAGGAAGTTTGAAATCATTGTGATTGCGGCAGAGCGGAGAGAAAGAAAATTGAAAGCTACAAAGTCATGTTTGGTATGCCTTGTCTCATACTGTGAAACGCACCTCCACCAGCGGCACATTGATTCCCCAGCCTTCCAGAAGCACAAGCTGGTGATGGCCATGGGATGTCTTCAAGACATAGTTTGTCCACAACACGACAAGGTGGAAGAGTTGTACTGTCACACTTATAAAGTGTGTATCTGCTACGCGTGTCTCACAGGCGACCCTAAAGGACACGAGACTGTCCCAGCAGAAACAGAGAGGCACTCTGGCCCATGACGGTTAGCTATTTTCACTGAAAACATATAGCTACTTAGCTAGTTATCAGTTCAGTTTTGTATGGACGTTTACTTCTCTCTCTTTTACATTTAGGCCTAACTTAATACCGCACAATCCCATCATTAGCTTTCTGTCTAGGCCTAGGGAACACAGTGATGTGTTTGTCAAATAACCTGTAAGTTAACTGAATTCCATTCCCTCTGCAGCAGCAAGTGAACCCCCCACCAAAGAATAGTGGAGAAACAAGGATAGGTGAAGAAGCTCAGACAATCAATGGAAGCTATCAAGGGGAGTTTGGATGGACTAAAGGTGGGGACAGTTGGCTAGTAAGATGTCCGTGGGGTATCTCTGCCATCATATGGGGGAAATCTTACGTTCTTGTGTTCAGATAAGGAGTGTTTCACCATTGCGGGCACTATCATGTCAATCCTCAACTAGGTTTCACTTCTGTATTGTATTCTAAAACCAGATGACATCAGGGCTGCCAATTTTTGAAGAAAGCTTGGAGTGAGATTTACTATGTGAATTTCATTGCCCCCTGGCACATCCCCTAGATGGAAAATGTTACTGTTTTAAAGCTTGTTATGATGAGTTTCTGGTATCGAGAGGTTCAGTATGTAAGAGAATATGGGACACAGATGGAGAGTTTATTCAGATATTATTTAATGGTTACAATAATGGATTCAATGACAGCGGTACGGACGTAGCCTCCTGCCATCTGAATGACTTCCATACAAAATCTCTCAGTTTATATAATGCTCTCCGAGCTGCTTCTTCCAACATCTGCCAACCATCATTGAGTGTCACTCATCAACCACAATAGCATCCCCATACTTGGTATTGTGTCATCCTAGCCAGGCCATTCCATCACATACACCTTCTAAGATTAGCACAAGTGGCCCGCAATCTATCTTGGCACGCAGAACTTATGTTCCTCACTCATGACCTCTATAACACATGGCGTGTCCTTGTCCTCTCTCCTACATGCAGCTTATGAGTTTTACATACATTAATGAATCTTGTATCACAAATCATTATAACGAAGCTAATTTCCTGCAATTCTACGTATTCTGCCTAGCATGGGCACAGTACTAAAATGTCAATAATTATATTTGATTCCTGGAGCATTTAATATCCAATGCTTATTTGTATGACTTATTCAAAACTATCCATGAATGGCAGCAAAAATACATAGCCTCATATAACTCATTTTGTATAATTCATTTTAAAAGATACAAGTAGGGATATCAGATTTCAAATGAGATGACACTGGCAAAATTGGAAAGAGGTGGAATAGTAAATAAGTGTGGGGAATAATAGAAGTGTTCTTGCGGACAAACACACTAATTACCCTATATTTTATCTCATTGTTAAGAATGAAAATTCTTCCACTGATCAGACTAAATAATGTACATAAATAATAAAATCTCCTGAAGAAAAGATTACATATATCTGCCCCTACACCCTAACCAAATTATTTTTTGTCTAGAATAAAATGTACACTTTTGGGTTTACAATCTGTTCGACAAAATCAGGTCAACCTACCAAACCTCCCTGCTAAAACATACTGTAGGTCTGTCTGCTGCATTTTCGTTGTCATGGCCTAATACCAATCTCCAAACAGAGGGGACTAATACAAGTGTGGATTAAGTAGACTTTAGTACATGCTGTCAAAAGGCTGTATTCTGCAATTGGGACTGGAGTAACAGCAACCTAATTTTGTTGACAACATTGTACATAAAACAGCACTATGCAGTGTTGCCAACAAGTCGCTAGAAGTCGCTAAATGATGTAATCACCCAATTTGCATAATTGGCCATGTGCATGTAATTGTGATAGACGCTGTAGGAGAGAGGAATAACGTCGTGGGAGAGACAAAAAGTGAGTAAAAAACACCCTACATTTACATCCCGCCCTGAATGTAAGCCAGGACGGGATCAGCCAGTGGTGGCTTCCCACATGTGGGATTCATTTGCAGTCTGGATGCGGAGGGGTGAACATCTCCTGCTCTGACTGCAGCTGGGAGGGACTGCTGCGCGAGGACTGGGCCACCTGTAAGTGCTTTGGGACTGCATGGCAGTACCCGCTGCTCTTGAGAAGAGTAAGAACGATACGTGCTTTCACGTCAGAGTCTCCAAAAGTCTTCAATAACACCAGAAAAAGTCGCTAGATTTGTAGCTAGTCGCTTTTTTGAAAATGTGTCGCTAGTGGGGTCTGAAAACTCGCTAAATATAGCGACAAAGTCGCTAAATTGGTAACACTGCTACCGTGCTACTCTTTTTAGAGTTTTATAAACAGAGAACGATTAGTTACCGGAGTGTAACTCCAGTTCTATGAGTGGAGCGGAGCCCCATAGGGGAGCTCTGCTCCTAGTGGTTTACCCTCTGCCCTAAGGCAGCAACAGCCTGAAGCAAAATTATGCACACACCTGCAGCCAATGGGAGCACAGGTGTCCCTATAAGAGGGGACGCCTCCCCTCAATCAGCCTCCCGAGATATTATCTTCAGCGAGACTAGAGAGGGTCGGCAGGGCCTTAAGTCCTATGGGGCTCCGCTCCACTCATAGAACTGGAGTTACACTCCGGTAACTAATCGTTCTATATCGTGGAGCTCCGCCCCATAGGGGAGCTCTGCTCCTAGTGGTTTAAGGCGGAGCGTAGCGCTCCAAAATGTACTCCCTGCCGAGCCTAACACTTCCCATTAAAAAATGAAAAGGTCAAGCCTAGCAATGGCCGCAACCAATTCCCGCAGTACTGCAACTAAAAACCCCTACGGGCGTCACAATATACCGCGTCATCGGTTAAGGACCCGCCCCACCTAGTTCAATGGCAATGCCAATGACTAGTGGGCAGATCACCAGAATAGAAGCTACACTAATCTGTACTAGCAGATAGATGTGCCTCAATATCCTGTGAAAACACCACCGACCACTAATGGAATGACACCAAGTGTCACTCTACATTATGTGCACAGTAGACCACCTCACTCACTCAATGGAATCCCAGAGATTAGTAGGCAGGAACAAAATATAAGTCATACTAAACTGAACAATCAGATAGATGACCTCACATTCTGTCAATTCAATACATGTCTCTACTATACTGACCCTGTCAGTCAAGAGACATGCCACAAGATATGCTTTCCATCCAAAGCGGACCTGATAGAAACCTGTGTCCATCGTCCTGCTTTTCTCTCTTCTAGCTCAAGATTCCCCTTCAGCTATGCTGAGTACAATCGAGCCAGAGAGATAGAAAGCCTATCTATCACAAAAACATGTTTTCCTAACCAAAGCGGACCTGATGGGAACCTGCCCATAGTCCTGCTTTATCCTCTCTTCCTGGCTCAAAATCTCCTTTCAGCTTTGCTGAGTACAGACCGAGCCAAAGAGTTAGAAAACATATCTGTCCAGAATATGTCTTCCTAACCAAAGCGGACCTGATGAACATCCATGTCCACAGTCCTGCTTTTTTCCTCTCTTTCTTGCTCAAGATCTCCTTTCAGCCACGCTGAGTACAGATCGAGCCAAAGAGTTAGAAGGCATATCTCATAGATAGAAACAGAATATGTCTTCCTAACCAAAGCGGACCTGATGGACACCCATGTCCACAGTCCTGCTTTTTTCCTCTCTTTCTTGCTCAAGATCTCCCTTCAGCCACGCTGAGTACAGATCGAGCCAAAGCGTTAGAAGACATATCTAATAGATAGAAACGGATAAATGGAGACGGTGTCGACCATGACGCTGCTCTACAAATATCCTCTACCCCTGTTCCTCTGAAGAGGGCAGTAGAAGCTGCTACTCCACGAGTGGAGTGAGCTCTGATACCCTGAGGCAGTTGTCGCCCCGCTGCCTCGTAAGCTGTCTCAATACCTTCACAAAGCCAATGAGACAATCGCTGTTTTGAAAGTGGTCTACCTAATGCAGCCGCACCGTGACACACAAACAGCTGAGGCGATAACCTAATCGCTGCTGTGCGCTCAACGTAACACGCCAAAGCGCGCACTGGGCACAGACAATGAAGCTTTTCCTCACTCCTCTCCCCATGAGGAGGGGGAGAAAAAGCCCACAACTCCACGGTCTGTGATCTATATGCACTGCTAATAACCTTCGGCACAAACGCCGGGTTAGGACGTAACACCGCTCTGCTCAGATCGCCATTAATGGCAAGGCAGTCGGGTCTCGTCGACAGGGCACACAAATCACTGACACGCTTAGCGGTAGTCAAGGCGAGCAACAGTGCCGTCTTGATAGACAGCATCTTGAGGGGTATTTGATTCAATGGCTCGAACGGCGACTTACATAGCGCTTCGAGTACCAAGGCCAAATCCCACTGGGGCAGCGTGGCTCTAGGCATTGGCCTAAGCCGCCGCGTTCCCAATAAGAAACGTTTCACTAAAGGATGGCTGAACACGTTCGTTCCGCCAAACCCCTCATGACCAGCTGAAATTGCCGCTGCAAACACTCTAATGGTGGAGGGTGATTTCTGCTTATCAAACATAAACTGCAGAAAAGAGAGCACACTCTCAACCTGACAGTTCATGGGGTCCACACCTTGTGTGTCACACTATCGTGAAAAAACGTTCCATCTGCTGGTATACATCCTAGAAGTGGAACCGGCTCGTGCACCTTGTATGGTTCTGATCACTGCATCAGATAACCCACGGCGCCTCAACCTGTCCCATTCAGGAACCAAGCCTTCAGTGGTTGGCCGATTATGGGCCACTGCCCTATCGAGCCTCCCGCCTAGGTCAACGCGTCCCGTCGATGTGGAATTGGCCAAGGTGGCGCAATCAACATCTGACTCATCTCCGCAAACCACGGAGCCCCCGGGCGATCGGGCTCTATCAGTATCACTGACAGCCCCTCTGACCTCACCCTGGCTAGCAGTGGGATAATGCAAGACAGCGGAGGGAATGCATACAGGAGAACTTTCGGCCACGGGTAGTGCGCGAATGCGTCTCTTCCCAGTGGTGGCTCGTCCTGTTCCCTCAGAGAGAACCATAGGGGACATTGCGCGTTCACGCGTGACGCGAACAGATCCACCTCGGCTCTCCCGAACTGTTCCCAAATTCGGAGAACAATGTCCGGATGCAGACACCACTCGTCGTCTCGAGGACCCCCTCTTGACATGAGGTCTGCTCCTACGTTCAAGTAGCCCGGAATGTGTGCTGCTCTCAACGAGCGAAGGTGCTTGTGAGCCCACAGCCACAATTCCTCTGCCGCCCTGTGGAGGGCAGGTGACCTGACCCCTCCCTGGCGATTTATGTGAGCTACTGTGGTCCGGTTGTCTGACCAGACCAGCACATCGCGACCCCGAAGGGTAGGCGCGAAGTGGGTCAGAACCAGTCGAACCGTTTCCAACTCCAAGAGTTTTATGTGACGACCTGATTGAGGCCATACACCTCCTATCGCTTGAGTCTGACATGTCCCTCCCCATCCAGTCAGAGAAGCATCTGTAAATACTGGAATGTAGGATGACACCTTGCCCATCGGGACTCCGTGCGTGAGAACGCTCGGATTCCTCCAATAGTCCAGGTCTGCTCTTAGCGAGAGAGGAACCACCACCAACCGATGACGTTGACGCACTGGGTCTAGTCTTAGTTGGGCGAACCATCGCTTTATTCTGCGCATGTGCAGGAGTCCCAGCGGGACCACAGAGTGGGCTGACGACATGAGACCCAAAAGTGACATGATCGACAACGCCGTCACTGTGTGATTCGGACGACACTTCCTCAGGGCTAGCAACAATGCTACCCTTCGAGGGTCCGAAATTCGAGCCCTCATCATTACAGTGTCTAGCTGTAGCCCCAGGTAGACAATCTGATGACTGGGCCAGGGTGCGCTCTTTTTCCAATTCACAGCGAACCCCAGACGCGTGAGATGAATCACTGTCTGTGTTGTGTGAGTGAACGCCAGCTCTGCTGACGGGGCGAGAACCAGCAGGTCGTCTAGGTAGGCTAATAGCCTTATCCCTTGACGACGCAGCGGCTCCAATGCCGCCTCCACACATTTGGAAAACGTTCGAGGTGCCAGGGCGTACCCGAATGGCATCCTCGTGAACTCGTACGCCACCCCTTGAAAGGCGAACCGCAGAAACTTCCTGTGACGTGATTGTATCGGCACATGGAAGTACGCGTCCTTTAGGTCTATGCTTGTACAAAAGTCTCCTTTCTGGACACATTCCAGTAGACGTTTTGTCGTCAGCATTCGGAAGGGTCGTTTGGTTATGCTCTCGTTGAGAGTGCGTAAATCCAAAATCGGCCTCACTCCCCCCGTCTTTTTGGGCACTAGGAAATAAGGCGAATATAGCCCTTTGTTCCTCTGCTCCCGGGGAACTACTGTGACCGCCTCCTTCGCCAAAAGTTCCGTAATCTCTGACATCAGAGTGGCCACTTTGTCCGGCGTTTTCATCACCGTCTCCACCACTCCCCTGAACGGGGGTGGGGTTCGATGGAATTGGAGGGCATAACCCTTCTGCAACGTCTGTTCTAGCCAGCGTGAGAGGGTACAGCTTCGTTGCCACTGCCAGCAATGCAGAGAAAGCGGGCGCGCACGAAGCTGTGGTGCATCCAGTAGGAAGGACCTGTATTCGTCTATGGCCCTCGCCGCCGCTATTCCCCAGCACTGGGTTGGTGGAATAGCCCAAGGCGGGCCCCCCTCGAAAGGGAGAGGAAACATCAGCTCGTTCTGAGAGAATCGGAGGCCTTGATACGTTAGTTACGTCTGTAACTCTAGTATTCCGGCCCTCCGTGAACGAAGCACGGTTTTGAGCTGCACTGACTGAGGTATTAACCTGAGACAGAGCGCCCTCCCTGGATAGCAATTGCGTCATCATGTCATTGTCTGACTGAGACTGCTGCTTGTCATGAGATCCGTCCACTGCAGTACTCAACAGAGTCTGGAAAGTGTGGTCTCTAACTGGTACCACAAGGTGGCGCCACAATACCTATTTTTCACTGGTCTCATGAGGCTGCTCAACAGCACACTAGGTGTGGTGAGCTGCACTCAGAGTAGTGGGCATTGTTACGTTCTGAATTAACCGGGGGCGCCCATACATTGGTTACACCTGTAACTCTAGTATTCCGGCCCTCTGTGAACGTCGCACGGGTCTGAACTGCGCTGGCTGAGGCGTTAGCCTGAAGCAAGGCGTCATTCCCAGCTAGCGGCTGCGTCTTCATGTCATATTTAGACTGAGACAGCTGCCTGCTATGTGAGACCTTTACTACAGAGCTCCTAGGAGTCTGTAGTAAAATATCTTTATTAGGTGAGCTAAGGCTGCGCCTTGCTACCTTTTTCTCTTTCCTCTCCTGAGTGTGTTCAACTACGCACCCTCGGTGGGTTGAGCTACACTCAGGATGGTGAGAGAAATTCATAGGACGTGAAGTACTCTGCAATGTGTCATGGAAGAAAGGCTCTTTTGTGACAATGTCAGTGAGAGCCAGCTCTTTATTCACATAACAACAATAAACATTTCCCTCCATGCCCTGAACAGTAGGGTGGGGGGGAACAGTGAGCTCTGTCGCGTACAGCGCCGAGCCGTCATCCGTCCTCTCCCCCTCGTCCCGTCATTGACGCGTTGTTTCTGGCTGACCTTCTGGTGTTGCCAGGACGGTTTTGTGACGACCTCTCTCGCCGGCGGAATCGTCGCCACCACCGTCGTCGCTGGAGGGGCCGAGCCCGCTCGCCTGCTGTCGGTGGTAGGCGCCTGTCGCCTGGCCCATCGCCTCCCTGTAGTTCTACTGGGGGCGTTAGAGGTTGACGGGTTAGTTGAGGCCCTGCTAAACTTGCCTACCAATGGCAGGTGTTTAGCCAGGTGCTTTCTCTCTTCGTCAAGCTTACCAAAACGTTCCGTCGCCTCCTTAACGGCGACCCCAAAGAGGCCCTCGCTAGAGACGGGAGCGTTTAGCAGCGAGGCTCTGTCCGTCTCCTTCATGGCTGTCATTGACAACCAGAGGTGACGTTCCATGACCACCGAGGTGGCCATGGACCGGCCTGCGCATATCGCTGACGCCTGTGTCAAATGAAGAATAGCGCCAGAAATCCTGGACGCCTCGTCAATCTCCTCGCTGGTCAACTCAGACCTACCCGTTGTTAGACGGGATAGGGAGGCTGCGAGGAGGGCAATGTTGTTAGCCGCTGACACAGCCTGGGCTCCCAGCGTAAAGGACTTCTCAGCCAGCTGTGCTGTGAGTCTGTCCTTTTGTGCTGGCAAGGTGGCTTTCTTGGAGGCCGCCCAGGGACTCGAACCCGGCACTAGATACGCCGCCATGGCGCTCTCGAGCCTAGGGATTCCCTTAGCAGCCCACTCACGTCCAGCCACTCTCGTGAATGGGGTGTACACTTTGGCCGGTGAACCCGCCGCCAGGGGTGTATCCCACGAGCCCTCGACATATTTTCAGAGGGAAGGCATAGCAGGAGCCATCGGCTCAGCTGCCTTCCTCGGTCTAGAGTAGGGGCCGCCCTCCATCATGTCGACCTCCACAGGGGGGGGAGCAGGGGGCAGCGCTATCTCGAGTCGATTGGCGGCTCTCTCAATGAGTTCGGGAAAGTCCGCACGCAGAGAGGCCGCTGCGAAGGACAGGGCTGCTGACGTAACAGAGCCCGTGTCGTCATCGCACAAGGAGCCTTCAGATCTCACACTCCCCATAGGGAAGGGGGTCTTGAAGGTTGGCGCCAGAGGGTCGGATTGTTCCATTGGAACATCCATCTCTGCGTCTCTCTCCTTGTCATCCCCTGAGCCAGCACTGTCCGACGACGCCTCTGAAGCAGAGGCGAGAAGAGACAGTACATCCTCTAGGGGGATATCCTCCCTAAAAAACGCCCAACGCTGCTTCCTCTCCTTCATAGGAAGGAGGGCGCAGGAGGCGCAATTAGGGGGATTGCCGGTCCCTTCCTTGGCATGCTGCGGCCCCAAACACACGAAACAAAGGTCGTGGAGGTCCGCAGATGCCATGGAGGAGCATCGGCACTGAGCCCTGAAAAGGGCTTTTGGGGGTGGAAAATCTCCTGGCGTGCTCATTTTAGAAGACGTCGATGGCTGGCTCATCGACGGCGATTTCTTCCTGAATCTTCTTGCTTCTTCAGTCTAGTCGTCCAGTCGCTGAAGATAATGGGAGGCTGATTGAGGGGAGGCGTCCCCTCTTATAGGGACACCTGTGCTCCCATTGGCTGCAGGTGTGTGCATAATTTTGCTTCAGGCTGTTGCTGCCTTAGGGCAGAGGGTAAACCACTAGGAGCAGAGCTCCCCTATGGGGCGGAGCTCCACGATATAGAACGTCCTCTAGCTCCATTCAGCTCCACTCTAATCTTGAGGGGCGTTTCTTTAAAACATGCATCCAATCCCCTTTATCCCTTACGTAACTAGACCAATCATATGCTACAATGTGCCACGGGTCAGTGCTGTGGCAAGACAGGACAATGATAGAGGTTCAGATCGTGGTGTTAAATTGCAGGCGCATTTCAAAATGATTTGGAGCACAGTTGAAAAGTTAAACCGCAGACTATACAATGTACTAATTAGACAAATAAAAGTAGTACTTTTCAATGCGTGAGATATGAGGTGTGAGAAGAGAGTCAAATGCGTGTATCACGGCCAATGCGTTAGAGTTGGCAGCTCTGTGACGTGTATTCCTGTATTTTCTTTGTGTCATAAAATAAGTTGTGGAGAACAGCAAGAAAACCACCACCGCTTTAATGGTTGCGATGAGAGAGCGGCAAACGAAGATGGAGGAACGGCTGAAGCCGAAGGAGAGCAACGCTTTAAGTGAAGATGACGGAGTCCAGGCTCATGAGGATGAAGAGCTAGTAGGGATGATGAACTGAGGCAGCTTGCATACACAGAGGACCATGTCCATTTCTTCCAGGTAATGCCAGAGCCACTGTTGTTGGGTAGTTGGTTTTATAGAATGTTGTCGTTCCCATCATGGCATGTTTACTATGGTGAAATGAAACAGTGGGTTTGCCAAGCTACATAGCTAACGTGTCTTCGTAGTGCCACAGAGTTTGACAGGGATATTGTTTGTGAATGGAAATTATGTATATGGGTTAATAACATGACCTTGCTTTATTGATACATTACTTAATATGTATTAGTGATTAAAACACAATCACATTGTCTGTCTGTCCATAGGCCTTCCAGACTGCATGCAATGGCAGTCACAACTCAAGCTTCAGTTCTGCTATGAAGTCAGTCCAGTCTCTTCACGAGACACTGGATGATGACTGCAAGAAGGAGATGGATCGCTTCTCTGAAAGAGGTGGGTGTAAGGATAGGTGCTCTCTTTTGCAAAGCAAACTGCATTCACAGGACTTGAGTTTGGAATTAAGTAAAATCTATTTTTATGGGGATTGTGATGGAATAGCATATTTGCTTTATAACCCTTTGTTAGTTTCATTATTTATTCCCCTATTTTGGACCCCTTCCTTCCTACAGCAAAGGAAACAGAAGAGCTGATGTTTGTGCCAACAACCAGAGTGGATTTCTTGTGTTGTACGTTTTTTACTTGGATTTCCAAATGAATTGTCTATCACACAAGCTGATAAAAAAAGATCTCATTTGTTATTACTTGACCTCATGTCAAACCCCAGAGTCTGACCTTGATGCAGCTGTGACTGTGAAACTGTCACCTAATCAAGTTGGTTGTTATCCCCATGGGGATAATAAAGCCATTATTTTGTCCTCTCTTTTAACCTCCAGATGCCACCACCCTGACCCTTGACCCCAACACGGCCAACTACAACCTCCTGACAGAAGACAACAGTTCAGTTAAACCCTGCAAGGAGCCCCAGCCCACCGCTTTGACGAGCTCCCCCAGGTGCTGTGGAAAGAAGTGAAACATTGATGCCATCTTGCCCTTTCCTTGTGTGCCACAAAAGATGAAAGGCTCATGTACCCAAAGAGCTAACAGCAAATGGCTTTATAAGTGTGTTTATCCTACTGTGATATGTCAATATTCTCTGAGAGCTCAGTTGAGAGCTGTCTTTTGCATTTTTCTTTTGCTGATCAAGCCCAATACGTGTTATTCCTGTGCTAGTTTGAATCTCTGTGTTCTGTTAAGTGGCCTCTTCTTTTGTTGCTGAATATTTAGACATTCTGTGACCTACCGGTATGCTCTCTTGTTTTTCAAGATGAACTACCTTAACGTTGAATGTTTATTATGCGGTTTCTTTCTTCTTGTGAAAGCAACAACTGTGGGTAGAATTGGAACTTGACTGGGTGAATAAAAGCTATCTGTAACTTTTCTGTAATTGATTGATTGTAATGTACAAACCTTAGTTTCTCCTAAGCCTTTTTATATTTTAATCATTTAGCTGACGCTCTTATCTAGAGTGACTTACAGTAGTGAGTGCATACATTTGTGTACTTTTTTTTGTTCTGGTCCCATGTGGGAATCGAACCAACAAACCTGGCGTTGCAGGCACCATGAATTAGCCTGGTGGACCCAGCCTGATCTCTGCGAGGACCATTCTATTTCACTTCAAACAATGGTGAACGCAGAGGTCAGGCTGGTTTCACCAGGCTAAAAGGCTATATCACCATAAAGACATTTATCGGTAATAAACCTACCGTAGTTGCTTTACAATTGCATTTTTACAATCACCCTTGACACTTTTCTTACAGATCATCAACATTTATCATCAAGACTTATGCAGTCTCAATAGTATGATGCACAAATAAACACAGACTCTTTGGGAACATAGGATTGCATTATTAATAGGCCTACATCCTTGTTTCCTTGCGTATTCTTGATCTCTCCCATTGTCTGACATTCGGAGTGTTTAGGCTAGTCTACACACACATCTAATTCTCTGTGGGCTTGTATGACTGCCAGGCTGCATGTTCTGCTGTGCATCTGTCGGGTCACAACATGAACCTTGCTGTGAAGGTCCCCCATGTAGACCCCTCAGCCAGCTGAAGAGTATTTGGGCCCTAGCCCATGTTGCCTGGGGTGGTTTTATAATGGTGTAAGCCCCCAGAGGCCCCCTCATCACTGACTTTAAATAACAAGATGGTGCCGACAGACACGGTCCCCCTGTTTCTAGCTCCTAGCCAACTTTGCAGTATTTTGCTAATAAGCATTTCGCTGCACCTGCTTTAACATCTGCTAATCAGTGTACGCGACAAATAAACTTTGATTGGATTTGCTTTGACGTGCACTCAAACGCAATGACAAACCGGGCTTTCCATGGTAAAGAATGTGTACAGCACAGTGAACATAATTATATAATTGACTATATGCAACACTCTCTTCTTCATGTCAGTATCAGCCAACTTTCATCTATGTGCTAAGGAATAGAGAAGAAATAGAATGTGATTTTACCCTGTCTCACCAGAGGAGGGCAGCACACCATAAGCACTGGTAGGCCTATTATTATATGAAGCATTACTTGCCTTATCATACTTTCACACATCCTGGTGTAGACAGTAAGGAAAAGATCAAGCCACAAAATGATGAAATTGATACAGTTCGTAAACCTTCTTTAGCTAAGCACCACTGTGTAATTGAAAATGCGCTGATTGAGAATTTTATGCCTCTCGCATTCTGACTGTACTTATACAATCTATAGGACCATGCATGACAGTCAAAAGAACAGTCAACTGTACATTTTTGAGTGGAAATGCCATGTCTGAGTCATTTTACTGGGAAACGTAATAAATTCATAGATCTGTACAGACAGAGAAGTAGTTGAGAGTACACTAAGGACCTATCTGCTCTTATCTTTGAGATGCTATATTCATGAATTATTTTTCAATTTTTTTATTTAACCTTTATTTAACCAGGTAAGCCAGTTGAGAACAAGTTCTCATTTACAACTGCGACCTGGCCAAGATAAAGCAAAGCAGTGCGATAAAAACAACAACAACACAGTTACACATGGGATAAAAGAAAACATACAGTCAATAACACAATATAAAATATATATACAGTGTGTGCAAATGTAGTAAGTTATGGAGGTAAGGCAATAAATAGGCCATAGTGCAAAATAATTACAATTTAGTATTAACACTGGAGTGATAGATGTGCAGAAGATGATGTGCAAAAAGAGATACTGGGGTGCAAATGAGCAAAATAAATATCAATATGGGGATGAGGTAGTTGGGTGGGCTAATTACAGATGGGCCGTGTACAGGTGCAGTGATCGGTAAGCTGCTCTGACAACTGATGCTTAAAGTTAGTGAGGGATATAAGAGTCTCCAGCTTCAGAGATTGTTGCAGTTAGTTCCAGTCAATAGCAGCAGAGAACTGGAAGGAATGGCGGCCAAAGGAGTTGTTGGCTTTGGGGATGACCAGTGAGATATACCTGCTGGAGCGCATACTACGGGTGGGTGTTGCTATGGTGACCAATGAGCTAAGATAAGGCGGGGATTTGCCTAGCAGTGATTTATAGATGACCTGAAGCCAGTGGGTTTGGCGACGAATATGTAGTGAGGGCCAGCCAACGAGAGCGTACAGGTCACAATGGTGGGTAGTATATGGGGCTTTGGTGACAAAACGAATGGCACTGTGATAGACTACATCCAATTTGCTGAGTAGAGTGTTGGAGGCTATTTTGTAAATGACATCGCCGAAGTCAAGGATCGGTAGGATAGTCAGTTTTACGAGGGCATGTTTGGCAGGATGAGTGAAGGAGGCTTTGTTGCGAAATAGGAAGCCGAATCTAGATTTAACTTTGGATTGGAGATGCTTAATGTGAGTCTGGAAGGAGAGTTTACGGTCTAACCAGACACCTAGGTATTTGTAGTTGTCCACATATTCTAAGTCAGACCCGCCGAGAGTAGTGATTCTAGTCGGGCAGGCGGGTTCAAGCAGCGTTCGATTGAAGAGCATGCATTTAGTTTTACTAGCGTTTAAGAGCAGTTGGAGTGTTGTATGTCATTGAAGCTTGTTTGGAGGTTTGTTAACACAGTGTCCAATGAAGGGCCAGATGTATACAAAATGGTGTCGTCTGCATAGAGGTGGATCTGAGAGTCACCAGCAGCAAGAGCGACATCATTGATATACACAGAGAATAGAGTCGGCCTGAGAATTGAACCCTGTGGCACCCCCATAGAGACTGCCAGAGGTCCAGACAACAGGCCCTCCGATTTGACACATTGAACTCTATCTGAGAAGTAGTTGGTGAACCAGGCGAGGCAGTCATTTGAGAAACCAAGGCTATTTAGTCTGCCAATAAGAATGCGGTGATTGACAGAGTCGAAAGCCTTGGCCAGGTCGATGAAGACAGCTGCACAGTACTGTCTTTTATCGATCGCGGTTATAATATTGTTTAGGACCTTTAGCGTGGCTGAGGTGCACCCATGACCAGCTCGGAAACCAGATTGCATAGCGGAGAAGGTACGGTGGGATTCGAAATGGACGGTGATTTGTTTGTTAACTTGGCTTTCAAATACTTTCGAAAGGCAGGGCAGGATGGATATAGGTCTGTAACAGTTTGGATCTAGAGTGTCACCCCCTTTGAAGAGGGGGATGACCGCGGCAGCTTTCCAATCTCTGGGGATCTCAGATTATACGAAAGAGAGGTTGAACAGGCTAGTAATAGGGGTTGCTACAATTTCGGCAGCTAATTTTAGAAAGAAAGGGTCCAGATTGTCTAGCCCAGCTGATTTGTAGGGGTCCAGAATTTGCAGGTGGCCGGGGTAGGGGTGGCCGGGGTAGGGGTAGCCAGGTGGAAAGCATGGCCAGCCGTAGCAAAATGCTTATTGAAATTCTCGATTATCGTAGATTTATCAGTGGTGACGGTGTTTCCTAGCCTCAGTGCAGTGGGCAGCTGGGAGGAAAAAAACTTTTGGGAATTAGTGCTACAGGATGCACATTTCTGTTTGAAAAAGCTAGCCTTTGCTTTCCTAACTGATTGTGTATATTGGTTCCTGACTTCCCTGAAAAGTTGCATATCGCGGGGGCTGTTCGATGCTAATGCAGTACGCCACAGGATGTTTTTGTGCTGGTCAAGGGCAGTCAAGTCTGGGGTGAATCTGTTCTTAGTTAGGAATTTTTTGAATGGGGCATGCTTATTTAAAATGGAGAGGAAAGCACTTTTAAAGAACAACAAGGCATCCTCTACTGACGGAATGAGGTCAATATCCATCCAGGATACCCGGGCCATGTCAATTAGAAAGGCCTGCACGCTGAAGTGTTTTAGGGAGCGTTTGACAGTGATGAGGGTGGTCGTTTGACCGCGGACCCATTACGGACGCAGGCAATGAGGCAGTGATTGCTGAGATCCTGGTTGAAGACAGCGGAGGTGTATTTAGAGGGTAAATTAGTCAGGATGATATCTATGAGGGTGCCCATGTTTACGGCTTTAGGGTTGTACCTGGTAGGTTCCTTGATAATTTGTGTGAGATTGAGGGCATCTAGTTTAGATTGTAGGACGGCCGGGGTGTTAAGCATATCCCAGTTTAGGTCACCAAGCAGTACGAACTCTGATGATAGATGGGGGGCAATCAATTCACATATGGTGTCCAGGGCACAGTTGGGGGCTGAGGGGGGTCTGTAGCAAGCGGCAACAGTGATAGACTTATTTCTGGAGAGGGGGATTTTTTGAAGTAGAAGCTCAAACTGTTTGGGCACAGACCTGGATAGTATGACAGAGCTCTGCAGGCTATCTCTACAGTAGATTGCAACTCCGCCCCCTTTGGCAGTTCTATCTAGACGGAAAATGTTGTAGTTGGGGATGGACATTTCAGAGTTTTTGGTGGTCTTCCTAAGACAGGATTCAGACACTGCTAGAACATCAGGGTTGGCGGAGTGTGCTAACGCAGTGAGTAACTCAAACTTAGGGAGGAGGCTTCTGATGTTAACATGCAAAAAAACAAGACTTTTACGGTTACAGAAGTCAACAAATGATAGCGCCTGGGGAGTAGGAGTGATACCTGGGGGCTACAGGGCTTGGGTTAACCTCTACATCACCAGAGGAACAGAGGAGGAGTAGAATAAGGATATGGCTAAAGGCTTTAAGAACTGGTCTTCTAGTGCGTTGGGTACAGAGAATAAAAGGGGCAGATTTCCGGGCGTTGTAGAATAGATTCAGGGCATTATGTACAGACAAGGATATGGAAGGATATGAGTACAGTGGAGGTAAACCTAAGCATTGGGTAACGATGAAAGAGAAAAGAGAGCCGGTCTCCGCGTGTATGGGGGGTGGGACAAAGGAGCTCTCTGAGGCTGGTTGAGCGGTACTGGGGGGGTCTACAGTGAAATTGTATAATAAGAACTAACCGGAACAGCAATAGGCAAGGCATATTGACTTGGGAAAAAGGCATAAAGCAATCACAGGTGTTATTCGAGAGAGCTAAGACAACAACTGGTAATGGCGATGTTTGGGCTGAGGCTAAACAGATAAACAGGATGGGGTACCGTATAAAGGAACAGTCCAGCAGGCATCAGCTGTGCAGCTGAATGATCATAAGGTCCAATGGACAGCAATAGGTGAGACCGGGAGCAGTTCGAATGGCTGCTACAGCACAGGCAAGCAAGAAGCACGGCTGTTGATTGCGTGTGCTAGCAGGCCGGGGCTAGCAGATGGCTCTTCGTGGTCGTCGCAAAGGGAAGCCTGTTGAAACCACATCAGACGATTACATCGGCAGACCAGTCGTGATGGATCGGCAGGGCTCTGTGTCGACACTAGGAGGTCCCGTCCGGTTGACAGAGAGGTAGATAGCCGGGTGATGGGCCTGGCTCGAGGCTAGCTCAAGGCTAACTGGTGCTTGCTTCGGGGGTAGTGGTGATTAGCCAACAACATCCATTCGGTTGCAGCTAACTAGTTGCGATGATCCGGTGTTAAGGTCCAGTGATTCAGTGATTCCGGCAGAAAATCCGATATGTTCTTGGTCGATAGCGCGCTGTGCAGACAGTGCAGACTGGCCGATAATAGTCCAGGCTAGAGCTGGCTGGTAGGTAGTGCAGGCCACGGACAATGGTGAAAACTGCTAACGGTGGCTAATAGCAAGTAGCTAGTTAGCTGGCTAGCTGGCTAGTTTCAACTGGAGGTTCTGGATAAAAAGGTAAAATAAATAATATAATCCGTTCCACATTGGGTGAGGCGGGTTGCAGGAAAGTATATTTAGTTGAAGGATGAAAAGTGTGATTGAGAAATATATACGAAAGAGACAAAAAACAAAAAACAGGCTATTTACACGGACACACTACAGAGTACACGACCGCACTTCTACGCCATCTTGGATGGTTGAGATCTTACTTTCAAGTCTGTGTGAAGAGCTGAAGTCTTTAACCATGTGAAACCTGGACCCCATGCCGGCCTGTCTGTCACTTCAGTTAACCTCTTAAGGGTCCATCTCAATAGTAAACAGTGGCTTCCTCTCCTTGCCTCCTTACCATCTGCACTAGTGTTGAACAACTGGACAGGGAAAGAAACTCCAGAAGGAGAGGAGACAAGGGGATGGAGACACTTAGACTATTAAAAGACCCTAAACCTTTTAATAGACTGCCAGTTTTCACTGTCCCTCTCTCCTCCTCCTCCTCCTCCTCCTCCTCCTCTGTCCCTCCCCTTCTCACTCAGCTGTTACACTCCCCACTGGGGTCTTTTACTCCAGTGACATATTTGAGAGACACAGACACAAAGGTCTCTTCTCACACATGCACACACAGACACACACACATGTTTATGTGGCCATGGGTCCCCTTCAGGGTCAGTGTTCGGAATGACACCAGAGCCAGCTGCGTCTGTGCCCTCCACACACACAAGAAAACACACACTCAACCCCTCACACACACAAGCTAACCCCGAACTGTGTGTGTACGTACAGTGCCTTCAGAAGGTATTCACACCCCTTGACTTTTTCCACATTTTGTTGTGTTACAGACTGAATTTGAGATGTTTGTCACTGGCCTACACATAATACCCCATAATGTCAAAGTGGAATTATGTTTTTCAATCTTTTTGACAAATTAATTAAAAATAAAAAGCTGAAATGTCTTGAGTCAACCCCTTTGTTATGGCAAGTAAAAATTAGCTTTACAAGTCACATAATAAGTTGCGTGGACAGAATGTCAAACACAGATTCAACCACAAAGACCAGGGAGGTTTTCCAATGCCTCGCAAAGAAGGGCACCTATTGGTAGATGGGTAATAAAAAACGTTGCATATCCCTTTGAGCATGGTGACGTTATTAATTACTCTTTGGATGGTGTATTAATACACCCAGTCACTACAAAGATACAGGCGTCCTTCCTAACTCAGTTGCCAGAGAGGAAGGAAACCTCTCAGGGATTTTACCATGAGGCCAATGGTGACTTTAAAACAGTTACAGAGTTGAATAGCTGTGATAGGAGAAAACTGAGGATGGATCAACAACATTGTAGTTACTCCACAATACTAACCTAATTGACAGAGTGCATAGAAGGAAGCCTGTTCAGAATGTATTCCAAAACATGCATCCAAAACAAGGCACTAAAGTAATACTGCAAAAAAATTGGCAAAGCAATGAACTTTTTGTCCTGAATACAAAGTGTTACGTTCAAATTGTATTGGGCAAATCCAATACAACACATTACTGAGTACCACTCTCCATAGAAGAATAGTGGTGGCTGCATCATGTTATGGGTATGCTTGTAATAGTTAAGGACTGGGGAGTTTTTCTGGATAAATAAGAAATGGAATGGAGCTAAGCACAGGCAAAATCCTAGAGGAAAACCTGGTTCAGTCTGCTTTCCACCAGACACTGGTAGATGAATTCACATTTCAGCAGGACAATAACCTAAAACACAAGGCCAAATCTACACTGGAGTTGCTTACTAAGAACACAGTGAAAGTTTTTGAGTGGCCGAGTTACAGTTTTTACTTAAATCTGCTTGACAATCTATGGCAAGACCTGAAAATGGTTGTCTACCAATGATCAACAATCAATTTGACAGAGCTTAAAGATTTTTGAAAAGCATAATGGGCAAATGTTGCACAATCCAGGTGTGGAATGCTCTTAGTGACTTACCCAGAAAGACTCACAGCTGTAATCGCTGGCAAATGTAATTCTAACATGTATTCACCCAGGGGGTTGAATACTTATCTAATCATGATATAATTTAGTAGTGTTTATTTTTATTTTTTACAAATGTTAGAATTTTTCACTTTGACATTACAGAGTATTTTATGTAGGTCGTCGACAACAAAATGACACTTACATCCATTTTAATCCCACTTTGTAACACAACAAAATGTGGAAAAAGTCAAGGGGTGTGAATACTTTCTGAAGGCACTGTACATGATGCATGCTCACACGCATGGGTTCATTGTCCACTTCAGTCTGCGGAGTGCTGTGTGGCTGAGTTGGTAGAGCATGGCACTTGCAACGCCAGGGTTGTAGGTTTGATTCCCACGGGGGACCAGTAGGAACTAATAAGAACATGTATGCACTCGCTACTCTAAGTGTAGAATGAGTGAAAGGCATGAGAGGGAGGTACACACTATGCAGTGAAACAATCACAGAAATTGCATTTGAAATGGCTTTGACAAGCGATGGGGGGAATGATCCTCTTTCTGCTTTGGGATTTATTTGCTGCTTGATCCAACCTGGCCTCTCGAGCCCTTTGTACTCCTCTTTACCAATCCTATCAAGAGTACAAAGGGAGGGGGTAGTGTCTGCAAACTGAATGGATTTGTACTTAACAAAACTCATGTCTGTACCATACTGTGAAGATTGATGCAATGTAATATGTTGTTATCTTACGTGAAGGCATCTACATCTTCAAAAATATTGATTCCAATACAGATAACTAAATGGTCAGAACCTGGATTGCCCTTGAAACAGTCTCAACATATTTGCCTCAATGCCTCTCCAGTTTTCACCTCTAAACGTATTACCATATGGTATAATAGCTTACTTGTTGGCAATCATCCAGCTCACATAGAAGAAACAGGCTTCATGGCCAAGGGTGACCATGGGCGGTAGGCCTATGTCTACTGAAGGCTATTTCTTTATATTAATAAAATAAGCCAATAGTTCTTGGTCTAATGAAGCAAAAGTCATTAGTAATTAAGGTAATAAATATTATAATTAACATTGTATCAAAGTCATTAGTATTAGTATTGAGATTGTGTCTGCTAAATGACTAAATTGTGGAGACTTGAGATTACCATCATTATCTTTTTCTTTAATAAAGGCCCAGTGCAGTCAAAAACGTGATTTTCCTGTGTTTTATAAATATTTCCACACTATGAGGTTGGAATAATACTGTGAAATTGTGAAAAATATGATAATGCCCTTTTAGTGTAAGAGCTGTTTGAAAAGACTGTCTGAAATTTCAGCCTGTTTTGGTGGGATGGAGTTTTGGCCTGACATCACTAGGCGGTAAATTAGTTAACAGACCAATAAGAAAGTGAAGCCAAACCTCTTTGCCAATAAGTTTTCAGTTTTCCCATCCCCACTTAGACCACTCCCAGACAGTACTAGCCAAATTCTTGCTTGAGAAATTGCTCTTTGATAAAAAAACGATTTTTGTATATTTGTTTACCATTTTAATTTAAAACAATCACAGTAAGGTAATAATTGTTACCCAGAAATGATTTCATATTGAGATAAAAAATGGCTGCATTGGACCTTTAAAAAATAACTGACGCATCTCTCTCTCTCTGGAGTCGGCCGCGCTACGCTCGGATTGCCATTGGAAACGCATTAGCAGCTCTCTCCCTTGATTATAAGAAGCGGAGAGAGAGGGAGTGAGTGAAGAGAAGAGAAGAGAAGAGAAGAGAAGAGAAGAGAAGAGAAGAGAAGAGAAGAGAAGAGAGGGGGGGGAGTCAGAGCGCACTATGGCCTCTAAAGAGACCACCGCTGCAGGCTTCATTAACGTCAGCAGGGAAAATACAGGTAAGCGCAAAACTGTTCTTTTAAAAATCACTGTCAAGCTCGACACTGCTGTAGCCGAAAGACCGCATTTATTCGGCTGAGTGTATTTAGTACGCATGTTACGCAGCTTATCGCTCTTATGAATTCCAATGGTTATTTTATTGAACATTTCACTCTTTGGCATCTATTTGCGCTTGTGTGATGTTAGTGCCGCTGCCGCATGCAAATGACATGCGCTCCCAGGGCAGGCTAATGGCTGTGTAAGCCTACATCGATAATGATAACCTGATACGATAAACAATCATACTGTAAACGGTTCTTTGATTCCCATTTCGTTCAGCAGCGAGTTGGTTTGTGTGCCTTACTGCAAATGCTTGCTTGCGCTTTGTGGGTAAGGCCTATGTGGGTGCGTCTCTGGGTGCTTTGATGTGGCTTTAATATTAGTTTTGTGTGTGTGGGGGGGAGTTCTGTGCGAATAAACATTTTGTGTGAAGCATGCAGGCATGAGTTTCTGCATTGAGGGTGTGCAGCGCTCAGAACACCACTGCTCATAACACAGACAGACAGACAGACAGAGCAAGAGGGATAGTTATATTTATACACACTTGTGACAACCACAATCACACTCACATTGGTCACACATGCCAACACAATGGAATTGGCTGACACACACAAACACACACACTGACTGACACAATTGGACAGAAGGGTGTTAGAAGGGTGTCTCACTGTTCATTATCGTGACGGCAAATTAATCCCTTGTCTGTTTCTGTCCCCCCTCCACCTGCATCTGTCTGTTGTAATGACCAGTCACAGCTATAAGTACAGGGAGTGCGGAAGGAAGGTTTGTGTGTTGAGCAGGTCCATTAGACAATCAAGGCAGAGTTTTAACTCATCCTCTCCTCTCCCATCTCTCTCTCCCATTCCCTCCTTCTCTCTCTAATGGTGGTGCAGCATATGCTGTGGCCGGGCCGTCTGTGGGAATGCCCAGTGTTAAGGGCTTTAAGTGATTGGGTTTTACAGAGATTAACGTCGATTACAGCTGCATTAACTCTCTGCTGGTCTTTCTGTGATCCTTCCTTGTCTCGCCCTCTGTCCCCATCCCCCTCTTCTCTGCTCGTAAAGCTCTCAGGGTATGTGAGGATTGGGAAGAGCCAGGTTCATGAATTTGATTGAATGTGACAAGTGAGAATGAAGAATATATCTATCCAGTGAGAGACTGGGTAGATAGTGACTGGGTTTGAGAAGGATGTGTGTGTCTTAGTGTTTGAATGCTTAGGGTTTCTTGTGGATATGACAGTTATATGATGATATATCAACTGTTTGATCAATCTTTGATAAGACTTCTTTCATATTACATTTTGTTAATATCTGACACGTCGCTCTCTCTTTTGTCTCATACCGTACCTCCACTATTCAGAATCATATCAGTTTCCTCTCTGGGGCTAAATATAAAATCAGTTTCCCCTTGTTTTGTGTGTGTGTGACAGGGTGGTGGTGTGTTTGTAATGTTGTTTGTAAGAGTTTTTGTGAGAATAGTTTACCTGCAGCATTGACTTTTCTTTGATGCCTTCTATCCACAGAGAGCATCAGGAGGCTCATTGATAAACAATCCATCAAGTTTGTGCGAGCTGTGAAGCAGGACACCAAGAACGGCAAATCAGAGGACCGGATACTGGTGAGGCCCCTTCACAATCAAACTCTATTGGCAGAATTCTGTACTTTATACCTCAAGTAAATGCAGTGCATTTTGAACTTTCAATTACATTTCAATCCATTTTTAAATATAAAAAAAAATGTGGCTCCACACACTGCCTAATACCTCGATCACACCGACAGCGTCATTGCATTTTGGTACGCCAGAAATACATTAATTTCCAATGGAATGCTGCGTTTGCCTTGCAGCATTGCATTGCAGAGGCAGTTGCAGTGCATTCTGTGTGGTACATACGTATGCGTCAAACTGTATGCGTAGATGGCTTGACAGAAATGGTAGCAGAAGGGGAATATTTAACTTTTGTTGCACACATCCAGATGATGCTGCATACCATTTTTGCGCAATGATTCTGTCGATGTGATCAAGGCGTAAGGAGCCAGCTGGACACCATGGGTAATTGAGTCCATCCTTTCAACCTTTTATTAAGGTGGCAGTGTGCCTCCAATGCCAGAGGTGTGTGTGTGTGTGTGCGAGCTCATGCCACTGGGTGTGTAGGCGTACTGAGAGGTGTCCCAGCAGCTTGTGCAAGCCAAGCCAATACACACTGCTGCTATTGAGACATCTTCAATTAGTCACCCATATCAGTTACTAATGACACACACTGGGCACCAGGGTGGTAGAGGAGTGAGAAGAGGACATGAGCTCATTTCCTTTGCCTGCTGAGTGTTAACTGGTGCTGGAGAGATGGCACACAAGGGAGTTCAGAATGGACGGGACTCTGACTATTTTCTGTCTTTCTTTCTCTCTGTCATTCTTGTTCTCCCCCTCTTTCTGTACCCCTCATCCCCTCTCTCATTTGTGCGGTTGGCCTTTCTTTCTTTCTTTCTCTCTAGCTGTCATTACCACTCCCCCCTCCTCTATTTTTGTTTGACTAGTCTTTGTTTCCCTTTCTCCTCTGTATCTGTCCACCTCTATTACGCTCCCGTCAGCCCTCCCCCTCCCTGCTCTCTCGCTTCTCTCCCTCCTCTCCTCCTCCATCTTTATCTCAACACATAAAGCTGTATTGAACCATTCTGCTCCCTCCTATACATGTCAGAACTTAATTAGGCCTTACGAGAATGTTAGTCTAAATGGGTTTTGCTGATACAACTTCTCAAAATACTTACGGCGTGACATGACATGATGGCAAGTAAAATACAGTACAACCAGGGACAGGCCTACATGTGTATTGTGCATATGTAAACGTTTGTTAATGGACAGAGTTTTTGGAACAAAGTGTACTGTATATAAAACACACACAGAGGCATGCATGTAGTAAGCTGGTTGTTGAATATGTACTACAGAGAATCTACTCTGTTTGTCCCGCCTTCCCGGTCTTTCTCACTGTTTCGCTCTCTTTCTGCCCTTTCTCTCTCTGGTATCCAGCTGTCTGTGTGCGTCTACTGTACCAGCCGTCATGCTGTGCCTCAGACACAAACACACACAAACAGTCTCACCCTCCTAGTGCGTTTCATTCAGACAGAGACATGGTATGCTCAGCAAGACATCCTTACTGTGCCGAGGGCAATGTTAAGAAGAGGACCAACATGCTCCCAGACACACACACAACCACAAACACACCCTGACATGCACATACAAACTGGAACACACACACACACACACACACAGAGAGAGAACAAAACATCTTCAAAGACTGAGAGGAGGGAGGGGCAGAGGAGGAGGGGTGGTGCGAGTTGAGGGGGGCACAAGGAGAAAAGGGGGGGATGAGAGCTCAGAGCAGCGGAGGAGAGGGAGAAAGGAGACGATGGAACTGAAGGAAGAAGTCTGATGTTTTGATGCCCCAATTGCTGCATTTTTGTCGCCCCGTTGGCGTCCATTATTTATCTTCATCTGTCGCTCCATTTCACCCTCCATTGGTTCCCCGCTCCCTCACTCCACACTAATAATGGCCCTAATTCTGGGCTGTGATTGCTAGTGTGACACTCCAACACATTGGGATGTTTTGGCCCTCCTCTCCACCTAGATCTCCACATTCCTTTTCAGTCTTCATCATGAGATTAGATGTCTCTCTTCTCCTGGAACTACAAGCTACAAGGAGGGATCTGTCCACTTCCATGACAGCTTAGGCTACTTGTAGAGAAATTCAACGGCAGGAGAGAAAGATAACTGTTTATCTTAAACACAACAGAATACCTTGCTCCAATTTGTATTAGCACATCATAATGAATTGAATCAAGGTCAGTTGTCATGTTTTTGACTGAGTGAGTTCTGGGTTCAGCTAAAGGGGTTGACAGATGCACATCATTGTTCGAGTACCTGTTGAGGTATGCCGTAATGGTTCGATGTCTGTAGACGGCAGGCATCTAATGGTGGTATGATTGATCTGTTTATTTGATGATTGATATCTTATTACAGGGATATGACTCTGTCTACAGAGAGGGATGTGTTAGTCTCTATACCCTTTTGGAAGGCATATGTATTGTGACTGTTGACCTTCTCTCTGTTCTCCCATAGGGTACAACTGGCTAAGATTTGTATGAGAGTGCTCTTATCTGGAGGGCTTCTGTTCTGACAGCAGCCCTCATCCTCTTTCTCCCTGCCTCCCACTCTCTCTCCCCCTCCACTCTGCCAGAGCCCTTCGAGGTTCCACAGGGCTCGGTTGCACGTTTCTTTGATTTAGAGTTGTGCAGCCTCTTGTGTGAGCAAAATCTGCACCAAGATGTGTTCTTTAAGCTGTGCATTTTCTCCCTCATTTGCTTCCTCTCTCCATCTATCTATCTCTTTCTTGCTCACTCGCTATTTAAAGGCTGCTTATAGAGCAGGACCTGGGGCAGCTGTGCCCTCACTCTGTCAGGCTCTCTGCCAAGGGTTGTGTCCTTTTGATACTGGGTTCACCTGGGTGAAAGCAGAATGTCCCTAGTGTCTCTTGGGGATTGTGTGTGTGCCCGTCCCCGTGAGTACGTGCGCGCATGTGTGTGTGTGTATGGGCGGGAGCACGCATTTGTGAGTGCAGGTGCACATGTCCTTAAAAGACATCTTCGGCAGAGCCAGAGAGATGAGATCCCAGATCAGAATTGCCAGATCTCGCACACTCCGTGGCTTCTCCGTCTCCCGGAGGCAGAGCTGTGACTCGTTGCCTCCCAGAGACACCTTTTGAATGGCGGGTCTCGTTTTGAAGTGCAGGCCCAGAGCTTGACGGCTTATGATTCATATAAGCTCCCTCCATCCCTCCCAGCCTTGCTCCCTCCACACAGACCCACTCTGGCTCTGCCTAGCTCTGGCTCTTTGAACTGAGAGCACTTTACTTTGTGCCATCATGGCTGGAAGGGCTCCTCTGCAGACCCCATCACAGACACTCACGTCACTGAAGATTCTCTTTAAGACTCGACTCTTAAGATTCTCCCTGTATGTCTCAGACAGCCAGGTTAAAGCTAGATCCTTAATTGAAACAATAACAAAGCGGTTACCCCACCTCAGTTTTGTTAAAAAGCTGAGGGATGGGCCTGGAGAAGTGTAACTCATTCCTCAAATATAGTTTTAACTACCTTGTGAGGTTATACAGTTTGTTTACATTTACATTGTTTACAAACATTTACGAGCTTCTATTTTGGGTTCTGATGGGGTACGACGGTTGAACTAAGCTCATGAGGCATTTATAAGCAGTGTTGGCGAAGCTACTCTGAAAAGTTTACCAAGCTACCAATTACTTCTCACTGGAAGACGTTAAGCTACACTAAAACTACCTTTAAAGGGGAACTGCACCTGCTGATTTGGCCTAGTTTTTTTGGCTTGCTCCTCAAGAAATGCTGGCGGCCATGACAGCTGCCAAACGTAAATTGGCTTGGGGGTGTGGTTTGATTTGGGTGTGTCCCTGCCACCACCAAGACACACCCATCTGTCAGAACCTTGCCCACAGCGGTTTCCCCAACTCAATCACAGCAAACAAACCTCCTGCAGGTTGAGTTCAATAACTACAGGCAGTGGCGGCTCCTGAAAAAATTCTCAGGGGGGGCAATTTTTCTGATGATTTAGGTGACCTACACACATTTAAAAAAAGATATGTCCAGCAACAACATGAAGACAGGGGCAGCATATAAGTCAATACCAGAAGCATTTATTGACTGATCTCAAAAGTGTTGGCTTACAAAAGCAAAATAAGTTATCACAGTAAGAATAATCAAGGGTGTTCTTTCACATTCCTCAACACTGCATAAACAATATGCATTTCCATAAAACACCTCATCTAATTGTGCCACAAAGTTGACAAGTCCAAGAAAAATACCAGGGTTGGTGGAGCCCTCAGTTTCATCTTTGCCTCGCAAAGCTAACTCAAACACTCCGCAAAACTTCACACACTGGATTAGCCGGCTGAGGATGTGGCGGTTCTTGCTAACCTCATCGTTGTGGCGGCGGACAGCTAGCCTGTATCCCTCATCCAGTTGAGTGGCAATGTTCACTCTCCCCAAAGCAGACAATCTCAAACAGCTATCCATGTGGGTCTTTGACAGCTCATGTTTCTTAATCTTTTCTGAAAGATGGTGCATGTCCGTTACACCAGTCGCTGTCCAAGCGGTGCTGTCTGCCGTGCCGCCTTCAGGGTGAAAGAGTAAGCAGGGGTAGCAGAAGACTGCATTAGCTACATCGCAGCCTGCTAGCCAGGTTTTTCGTTCGTACCAATTTTTGGAAAATCCTCGGGTGTAGGACTTTCCCCCTTTAGTAGAAACCTGTTGAATTATTAAATTTGGTCTGGGAGGTCCTAATTGTTTCGTTGCCAATTTATCTTGATTTGTTCGCCGACAAAAAGGAACTTCTTTCAAAGAGACAATCGAGTTGCACTGAACGCTAGCCATCTTGACAGTAGTACGTGAATTGATTGACGCTGCTACCCGCTCTTTTCTTAGTTACGTTCATGGTTATGTTACGTATGACGAAAGCGCGTAAGTGCAAGCCCTCCCGGAACCCATAGAGATTGTATTGAAAGCTCTGATATTTGAAAAAAAAAGATTTTACATGAGAGTCTATGAGAGACTTCTGGGGCGATTTTCAACCTGACTGAAATCGCCCCAAAAGGGGCGGGGCCATTTGAAGCACGACTTTAGCCTGATTGGACATTTAGTGGCAGATCAGACGTCTAGATTAGAACACTGATAACTACTGTTGCCGTGATATAATTGATTAGAAAAAAAATCCCTTCCTTTTCCCGTTTGGCAGTGCGTCGCCCATATCGCCCTAATGAACACACCGCCCCTGACTACAGGCAAATGTATGGCGAGATGCTGGAGGAAGCTTTGAATAGGTTGGTAGCCTAGATGAGAAGAATGCAATTGCTGAATTTATGTAGATATTCTAAACTAAGTGTTTTGATAACTTTCAAATGTAGTAACAGGTTCATGTAGAATAAACAACCCTTTACATAATACCATATAACAGTGTTCTGCTAATATAACAATGTGCACCTTCAATCTTTCATTGTCATTACATTTACATTTTAATCATTTAGCAGACGCTCTTATCCAGAGCGACTTAGTTAGTGAGTGCATACATTTTTCATACTGGCCCCCCCGTGGGAATCGAACCCACAACCCTGGCGTTGCAAGCGCCATGCTCTACCAACTGAGCTACAGGAGGCCCCTATAGCTGGCTGACGGGCATTTCAGACTTAGTTTAACAGCCTTTGAATATGAAGCATTCAACACTCAGTTGATGTTGGCCATGTAAAAATTATAAAATGTTTTTAAAAAATCAATAAATAGTCAATAATAATGTACATAAGCTGCAGGTGATGAAACATCATTTAAATGGAAAACATCAGGGCAAATACTATATAATTCACAGATACTGTGTCTATCAACATTTTGTCTGGTGTTAATAGGGCTACCTGTGGTGTCCCGTATACAACAGGAGTTCCCTGATCCTGGTGCAGAATATACAGGGTTTCTCCCTCCCCATATACAGTGGGGGGAAAAAAGTATTTAGTCAGCCACCAATTGTGCAAGTTCTCCCACTTAAAAAGATGAGAGAGGCCTGTAATTTTCATCATAGGTACACGTCAACTATGACAGACAAATTGAGAAAAAAAAATCCAGAAAATCACATTGTAGGATTTTTTATGATTTTTATTTGCAAATTATGGTGGAAAATAAGTATTTGGTCACCTACAAACAAGCAAGATTTCTGGCTCTCACAGACCTGTAACTTCTTTAAGAGGCTCCTCTGTCCTCCACTCGTTACCTGTATTAATGGCACCTGTTTGAACTTGTTATCAGTATAAAAGACACCTGTCCACAACCTCAAACAGTCACGCTCCAAACTCCACTATGGCCAAGACCAAAGAGCTGTCAAAGGACACCAGAAACAAAATTGTAGACCTGCACCAGGCTGGGAAGACTGAATCTGCAATAGGTAAGCAGCTTGGTTTGAAGAAATCAACTGTGGGAGCAATTATTAGGAAATGGAAGACATACAAGACCACTGATAATCTCCCTCGATCTGGGGCTCCACGCAAGATCTCACCCCGTGGGGTCAAAATGATCACAAGAACGGTGAGCAAAAATCCCAGAACCACACGGGGGGGACCTAGTGAATGACCTGCAGAGAGCTGGGACCAAAGTAACAAAGCCTACCATCAGTAACACACTACGCTGCCAGGGACTCAAATCCTGCAGTGCCAGACGTGTCCCCCTGCTTAAGCCAGTACATGTCCAGGCCCGTCTGAAGTTTGCTAGAGTGCATTTGGATGATCCAGAAGAGGATTGGGAGAATGTCATATGGTCAGATGAAACCAAAATATAACTTTTTGGTAAAAACTCAACTCGTTGTGTTTGGAGGACAAAGAATGCTGAGTTGCATCCAAAGAACACCATACCTACTGTGAAGCATGGGGGTGGAAACATCATGCTTTGGGGCTGTTTTTCTGCAAAGGGACCAGGACGACTGATCCGTGTAAAGGAAAGAATGAATGGGGCCATGTATCGTGAGATTTTGAGTGAAAACCTCCTTCCATCAGCAAGGGCATTGAAGATGAAACGTGGCTGGGTCTTTCAGCATGACAATGATCCCAAACACACCGCCCGGGCAACGAAGTTGTGGCTTCGTAAGAAGCATTTCAAGGTCCTGGAGTGGCCTAGCCAGTCTCCAGATCTCAACCCCATAGAAAATCTTTGGAGGGAGTTGAAAGTCTGTGTTGCCCAGCGACAGCCCCAAAACATCACTGCTCTAGAGGAGATCTGCATGGAGGAATGAGCCAAAATACCAGCAACAGTGTGTGAAAACCTTGTGAAGACTTACAGAAAACGTTTGACCTGTGTCATTGCCAACAAAGGGTATATAACAAAGTATTGAGAAACTTTTGTTATTGACCAAATACTTATTTTCCACCATAATTTGCAAATAAATTCATGAAAAATCCTGCAATGTGATTTTTCTGGATTTTTTTTTTCTCAATTTGTCTGTCATAGTTGACGTGTACCTATGATGAAAATTACAGGCCTCTCATCTTTTTAAGTGGGAGAACTTGCACAATTGGTGGCTGACTAAATACTTTTTTCCCCACTGTACTAATACCATTCAATTATTTAAAAAAAACCCAGAGTTTAATGGCTGTGATTGGAGAAAACTGAGGATGGATCAACAACATTGTAGTTATGCCACAATACTAACATTAATTTACATAGTGAAAAGAAGGAAGCCTGTACAGAATACAAATATTCCAAAACATGCATCCTGTTTGCAACAAGGCACGAAAGTAATACTGCATAAAATGTGGCAAAGCATTTAAGTTTTTGTCCTGAATACAAAGTGTTATGTTTGGGGTACTACTACTACTACAATCCCACTTTGTAACACAACAAAGGGGTGTGAATACTTTCTGAAGGCACTGTATTGAAGTTTGAACAGGTCAGACTAAATTTACCTAATTCTAGATTGTAGAATAATAGTGAAGACATCAAAACTATGAAATAACACATGGAATCATGTACAGTCGTGGTACAGTTTTGAGAATGACACAAATACTAATTTTCAAAGTCTGCTGCCTCAATTTTGATGATTCCTTAGCCATGAAAATGAACTTAATCCCCAAAAAACTTTTCCACTGCATTTCAGCCCTGCCACAAAAGGACCAGCTGCCATCATGTCAGTGATTGTCTCGTTAACACAGGTGAGAGTGTTGACGAGGACAAGGCTGGAGATCACTCTGTCATGCTGATTGAGTTAGAATAAAAGACTGGAAGCTTTAAAAGGAGGGTGGTGCTTGAAATCATTGTTCTTCCTCTGTTAACCATGGTTACCTGCAAGGAAACACGTGCCATCATTGCTTTGCACAAAAAGGGCTTCACAGGCAAGGATATTGCTGCTAGTAAGATTGCACCTAAATCAACCATTTATCGGATCATCAAGAACTTCAAGGAGAGAGGTTCAATTGTTGTGAAGAAGGCGTCAGGGTGCCCAAGAAAATCCAGCAAGCGCCAGGACCGTCTCCTAAAGTTGATTCAGCTGCGGGATTGGGGCACCACCAGTGCAGAGCTTGCTCAGGAATGGCAGCAGGCAGGTGTGAGTGCATCTGCACGCACAGTGAGGCAAATACTTTTGGAGGATGTCCTGGTGTCAAGAAGGGCAGCGAGGAAGCCACTTCTCTCCAGGAAAAACATCAGGGACAGACTGATATTCTGCAAAAGGTACAGGGATTGGACTGCTGAGGACTGGGGTAAAGTCATTTTCTCTGACGAATCCCCTTTCCGATTGTTTGGGCCATCTGGAAAACACCTTGTCCAGAGAAGACAAGGTGAGCGCTACCATCAGTCCTGTGTCATGCCAACAGTAAAGCATCCTGAGACCATTCATGTGTGGGGTTGCTTCTCAGCCAAGAGAGTGGGCTCACTCACAATTTTGCCTAAGAACATAGCCATGAATAAAGAATGGTACCAACACATCCTCCGAGAGCAACTTCTCCCAACCATCCAAAAACAGTTTGGTGACGACCAATGCCTTTTCCAGCATGATGGAGCACCTTGCCATAAGGCAAAAGTGATAACTAAGTGGCTTGGGGAACAAAACATGGACATTTTGGGTCCATGGCCAGGAAACTCCCCAGACCTTAATCCCATTTGAGAACTTGTGGTCGATCCTCAAGAGGCGGGTGGACAAACAAAAACCCACAAATTCTGACAAACTCCAAGCATTGATTATGCAAGAATGGGCTACTACTACTACAATGGGCTGCCATCAGTCAGGATGTGGCCCAGAAGTTAATTGATTAAGAACAAATTCTTATTTACAATGACGGCCTACACCGGCCAAACCCGGACGACGCTGGGCCAATTGTGCACCGCCCTATGGGACTCCCAATCACGGCCGGTTGTGATACAGCCTGGAATCGAACCAGGGGGTCTGTAGTGACGCCTCAAGCACTGAGATGCAGTGCCTTAGACCGCTGTGCCACTCGGGAGCCCTAAAGAGGAGGGTTTTTAGGCAATTTCTAAAGGATCCTAGGGTCTGTGGTGCATTCAGGTGGTCAGGGAGTGCATTCCAGAAGTGGTGGGTGGTCGAGCAGAAAGCCTGATTTTATTTTATTTTTTTATTTTATTTTATTTTTATTTTTTTTAAAGCATGGTCCTGGGGGCGTGGAGGAGCAGGCTATCGCTCAATCTGAGGTTGCGGGTGGGGAATGGGTGCACTGAAATGGATGCACTGGAATGTCAGCAGGAGGGTTTTGAACTCGATTCTGAGACTGGGAGCCAGTGCAGAGATGGCAAGATGGGGGTGATTTGTTGGTATTTTTTTTTTTTTTTACATTTTAGTCATTTTTAGCACACGTTCTTATCCAGAGCGACTTAAAGGAGCAATTAGGGTTAAGTGCCTTGCTCAAGGGCACAGACAGATTTTTCACCTAGTTGGCTCGGGGATTAGAAAAAGCGACCTTTCGGTTACTGGCACAACACTCTTAACCACTAAGCTAGGTAGCCTACCTAGTAACCGAAAGGTTGTTGGTTCAAATCCCTGAGCCGACTTGGTGAAAAATCTGTCGCTGTGCCCTTGAGCAAGGCACTTAACCAAGATTGTTCCTCTAACTTGCTCTGGATAAGAGTGTTTGCTAAATGACTAAAATGAACAAATGTAATCAGGATCCTGGCAGCGCCGTTCTGAATGTACTGGATCTTTACTGGATCCTGCCAGGGATCCTGATGAAGAGTGCATTGCAGTAGTCCAGCCTAGAGGAGACAAAGGCATACAAAACATATTTTGAGACTATATCAACAATGGACTAATGAAACAAATGCCAAAATAGTTTTTGGGTGGAATTTTCCTTTTAAGGTGAAAGGATGATGCTTTGCACAGATGTTTGATGTGATCAACAAAGGTCAGAGAGGAGTTCAGCTTAACGCCCAGATTAGAGTCTGAGGATGAGAAAGGGATGTTCTGGCCTGCAATGGTGAGGTGGGTTATGGGTGATTGCTGGACCTGGTAAGGGGTGCAAACAGCATCCTCTCCTCTCGGCTATTAGGATTCTGATTGGTCATCTCCGAGCAGCTAGGAGAGTCCTCTATATGTCTGAGGGGTCTGATGAGATTTCACAGGCAGTGGGACAAAGTTATATTTTCCCCCTCTTCAAGGTTGTGATTGGACAGTTTCCTAAAGTCTTAACCTGCTCTGACCGCTGTCTCTGATTAGGTCCGCTAACCTAGATTTTCAATTCGGCATACCTTGAAAGTACGAAACAAATGAGTTGTTCATTCGGCGTATGGTGTGGGGATCCTAAATCAAGTGCAAATTCCACACACTTGGGTCACAGAATCAGAAGTGACTATTCCATCCCAAGCCTCAGTGGATAGGTTACAACAGTTGGCCTTCTATTTAATATTTTGAGGATTTATTTTTACATTATTTTTTTAATGCTCATATTCAATTCTAATCAATGTTCCCTCAAATTTTGTGGGGCACTGAGCACATTTTTAGGTCTTGTGAGCGGAAACTTGAACATTGTGAGAATTTTGTGCAACTTCCGGCGCGTGTTTACAGTGAACACTGAGGTACTACCCTTACAGTTTTAGACAATAGCCAATTATTGTGGCTATTTGAGCATAATGTAGGCCTACCAACAAAACCAATGGAGTAAATCCCATAACATTTTCACATTTAAATAGCTTTTGATATGATATAGTCTACAGTAGCCTGTATGTGGTGTTCAATGCAGGCCTACATTGCATGAGACTTTTAAAAACGTTTTTACATTATGAAGGGCTTGACATTAATTCATTATTTTTTTACTTGGTCTGTAACACCATGGGCCAAATAGGTTAATGTAAATTGTGTTGTATGATGCAAGAAACCATTTAATAAAATACATTATTATTACCATACAGAGAATTAGACAATGTAGGCTACCCCTCTGCCTATTGGCTTATTTGCATATTCAAGCCTGTCTCAAAATACAACACTGCCCCTTTAATTAAGACACAAGCTTTTTACCTGACTGGCTTTTCAAAGACAGCTTGAAATGTAGCCTACATGTTTTGTGCTCTTGTAGGAAGCAGTAACTCCCCATTACTATACTTATCTATAACTGGGCTAATAACTCGCTAAATAGCAAAGAATATCAACAAATGTGCACACGCGCGGCTCTGCGCTCTGATCTGAACTGATCTGAAAAGCGCATTCACTTGCGTGTGATTAAAAGACCCCTAGTGGGCAACCAGAGCCAATAGAATTCTACTCCGTTGCGCTCTGGCTCTGCCTACAACTCAATCTTGCAAATTTAGATTTGTTTTGGTTTGTTGCATTGAAAAGAGGCTGGTATAATGTTGACTCTATCACAGAAAAAACGTTGATCTATATAGAGCAAACTAATGGGTCGAACTCAGTGAAGTTCAATCTCTTGAGTCTCTGCGTGGAATGGCATTTCTTCTGCACTGCAGTACTGGAGGAAGTGTGCAGCTTAGAGGGAACATTGAATCTAATATCCAAAATGTTTACCCTGATCTTGATTGACATATTTTCTAACACACCAAAACCAATCCATTGATTTGATTTGATTTAATAATGATATCTCAATAGATGTTGAATATGTGAGGAGGCGAAACCCCATGTAAGGCTGTGTTAAATCTCCCAGTCATTAAAATCAAAGCCCACCATAAGGCCTACATTATTGATGCCTGTGTTTACGCGCTGATATTTTGTGTCTGACAAAGGCTTTGATGAGAGATCTGCATCTCTCTCTTTTTCTCCCTCGGTCCCTCTCCCGCTGAGCAGTTCAGCCATCATCACAGTGCTCTCTCCTCCTCCGCTGTTCTCTGATCAGGTTTATATAACAGAGTTTTCCAACTTGTCAGGGCATTCTGACTTGAGTAACAATCTCTGTAATAGGGGCTCTCAGAAGGCCTCGTTTCAAAGGGGGTTTGGTGAGGCTGCCTGTCTCTCGTCTGACAGACCTCAGCGTCTGCTTCCTGGCTGCCTGGCCATCTCATCAGATACAGCTTGATCCACCGCCAACGTGCTAATTTAGCTAAGAATAGGGTGAAGAGATGTTCAATCTGAGGACTTTATTAATGGGAAATCTGGTGCCACCATCTCTTTCTCACTTTACGCCACGCGGTGGGGTGCCATTAACGATTCAGCACAGAGAGGCCTTGAGGAATTGAAAGCGACAGAGCAGAAAAAGAATGGAGAACTCCAAGCGAATAAGAAAGGGGAGAGAGCGGGGGTCGGAGGGGCCAGGGAGGGAGGGAGGGGCCAGGGAGGGAGGGAGGGCACAATGCACAGAAAGGTGGATGGTGAGATGGGAAGATTAAGAAGATAGTCTGATGGAATACTGAACATATTTCCATGGAGAAATAAATGGAGGGATGAGAGGGGGCGAGAGAGGAGAGGTGTTAAAGAAAAGGAGAACCGACTGGAATTGGGTTAAGACTTGGGAAGGAGTGGGCAAAGAAGTATAGACTTAGGGATGGAGGGAGGGATGCAGGGTGTGTGTAATAAAGGCATGGATGGAGTATGCTAATTAGTAGTTTGAATTATGAATGAGATTAATTACTTCTGCAGACGGGACTTTGAATATATGCAGTCTTTCACTCCCGCCAACCACTAAATGATAATCTCCTGCTCTGGATAAACTGGATTCTTTCACCTTTTTCTCCTGTTTCCCCCTATGTCTCCTCAACTCCCTACTCCTAAATCAATTTAAGCTATGACACATTGACAGTAAAATCAATTTGAAAATAGCTACCTTAAGTAATGAAATGTCACCATCACAATGTCTTAAAAATAAATGCTAGGAAGTAACGTCTAGACATGACAGAGTAATGTGATGTTTGAATGATCAAATGATGATGATTGGTCCTCTGTATTGATGTTTGTGCTTTATTTGTTGTGATTATTATTTTGTATTTCTTTCTGGCTGACAGCAAAATAAATCTTATTTTCCTTCCAGGTTCTGGCAACATGGCGACTCTATCTATTTGCTGTCAAAGTCCCCTCCAAGGTATTTCACCATTTGACTTTTAATAGACATTACATTTACATTTTAGTCATTTAGCAGACGCTCTTATCCAGAGCGACTTACAGGAGCAATTAGGGTTAAGTGCCTTGCTCAAGGGCACATTTACGTCATTTAGCAGACGCTCTAGTCCAGAGCGACTCACAAATTGATGCATTCACCCTATAGCCAGTGGGATAACCACTTTACACATTTTTTTTTTTGGGGGGGGGGGGGGGGGTAGAAGGATTACTTTATCCTATCCCAGGTATTCCTTAAAGAGGTGGGGTTTCAAATGTCTCCGGAAGGTGGTGAGTGACTCCGCTGTGGGGTGGGGGGGGGGGGTAGAAGGATTACTTTATCCTATCCCAGGTATTCCTTAAAGAGGTGGGGTTTCAAATGTCTCCGGAAGGTGGTGAGCGACTCCGCTGTGTGTGTGGGGGGGGGGTAGAAGGATTGCTTTATCCTATCCCAGGTATTCCTTAAAGAGGTGGGGTTTCAAATGTCTCCGGAAGGTGGTGAGTGACTCCGCTGTCCTGGCGTCGTGAGGGAGCTTGTTCCACCATTGGGGTGCCAGAGCAGCGAACAGTTTTGACTGGGCTGAGCGGGAGCTATGCTTCCGCAGAGGAAGGGGAGCCAGCAGGCCAGAGGTGGATGAACGCAATGCCCTCGTTTGGGTGTAGGGACTGATCAGAGCCCGAAGGTACAGAGGTGCCGTTCCCCTCGCTGCTCCAAAGGCAAGCACCATGGTCTTGTAACGGATGCGAGCTTCAACTGGAAGCCAGTGGAGTGTGCGGAGGAGGGGGGTGACGTGAGAGAACTTGGGAAGGTTGAACACCAGATGGGCTGCGGCATTCTGGATGAGTTGTAGGGGTTTAATGGCACATGCAGGGAGGCCAGCCAACAGCGAGTTGCAGTAATCCAGACGGGAGATGACAAGTGCCTGGATTAGGACCTGTGCCGCTTCCTGTGTAAGGCAGGGTCGTACTCTCCGAATGTTGTAGAGCATGAACCTGCAGGAGCGGGTCAAATCAAATCAAATCAAATCAAATCAAATTTTATTGGTCACATGCGCCGAATACAACAGGTGCAGACATTACAGTGAAATGCTTACTTACAGCCCTTAACCAACAGTGCATTTATTTTAAACAAAAAAGTAAGAGTAAAACAACAACAAAAAAGTGTTGAGAAAAAAAGAGCAGAAGTAAAAAATAAAGTGACAGTAGGGAGGCTATATATACAATAGAATAAAGTGACAGTAGGGAGGCTATATATACAGGGGGGTACCGTTGCATAGTCAATGTGCGGGGGCACCGGCCAGTTGAGGCAGTTGAGGCAATATGTACATGTGGGTAGAGTTAAAGTGACTATGCATAAATACTTAACAGAGTAGCAGCAGCGTAAAAAGGATGGGGTGGGGGGGCAGTGCAAATAGTCCGGGTAGCCATGATTAGCTGTTCAGGAGTCTTATGGCTTGGGGGTAGAAGCTGTTGAGAAGTCTTTTGGACCTAGACTTGGCACTCCGGTACCGCTTGCCGTGCGGTAGCAGAGAGAACAGTCTATGACTAGGGTGACTGGAGTCTTTGACAATTTTGAGGGCCTTCCTCTGACACCGCCTGGTATAGAGGTCCTGGATGGCAGGGAGCTTTGCCCCAGTGATGTACTGGGCCGTACGCACTACCCTCTGTAGTGCCTTGCGGTCAGAGGCCAAGCAGTTGCCATACCAGGCGGTGATGCAACCAGTCAGGATGCTCTCGATGGTGCAGCTGTAGAATTTTTTGAGGATCTGAGGACCCATGCCAAATCTTTTTAGTCTCCTGAGGGGGAATAGGCTTTGTCGTGCCCTCTTCACGACTGTCTTGGTGTGTTTGGACCATGATAGTTCGTTGGTGATGTGGACACCAAGGAACTTGAAGCTCTCAACCTGTTCCACTACAGCCCCGTCGATGAGAATGGGGGCGTGCTCAGTCCTCTTTTTTTTCCTGTAGTCCACAATCATCTCCTTTGTCTTGGTCACGTTGAGGGAGAGGTTGTTGTCCTGGCACCACACGGCCAGATCTCTGACCTCCTCCCTATAGGCTGTCTCATCGTTGTCGGTGATCAGGCCTACCACTGTTGTGTCGTCGGCAAACTTAATGATGGTGTTGGAGTCGTGCCTGGCCATGCAGTCATGGGTGAACAGAGAGTATAGTCCAATGATGGAGCATCCATTCACTCCATCCGTGTTAGCGGAGAACGACAGGGTGTTGTCCAGGGTCACTCCAAGGCTCTTCGCACTCTGGGAGGAGGACACAACGGAGTTGTCAACCGTGATGGCGAGATCATGGAACGGGCAGTCCTTCCCCGGGAGGAAGAGCAGCTCCGTCTTGCCAGGGTTCAGCTTGAGGTGGTGATCCGTCATCCATACTGATATGTCTGCCAGACATGCAGAGATGCGATTCGCCACCTGGTTATCAGAAGGGGGAAAGGAGAAGATTAGTTGTGTATCGTCAGCGTAGCAATGATAGGAGAGGCCGTGTGAGGATATGACAGAGCCAAGTGACTTGGTGTATAGGGAGAAAAGGAGAGGGCCTAGAACTGAGCCCTGGGGGACACCAGTGGTGAGAGCACGTGGTGCGGAGACAGCTTCTCGCCACGCCACTTGGTAGGAGCGACCGGTCAGGTAGGACGCAATCCAGGAGTGAGCCGCGCCGGAGATGCCCAGCTCGGAGAGGGTGGAGAGGAGGATCTGATGGTTCACAGTATCAAAGGCAGCAGACAGGTCTAGAAGGACAAGAGCAGAGCAGAGGAGAGTTAGCTTTAGCAGTGCGGAGAGTCTCCGTGACACAGAGAAGAGCAGTCTCAGTTGAATGACCAGTCCTGAAACCTGATTGGTTTGGATCAAGAAGGTCATTCTGAGAGAGATAGCAAGAGAGTTGGCTAAAGACGGCACGCTCAATAGTTTTGGAAAGAAAAGAAAGAAGGGATACTGGTCTGTAGTTGTTGACATCAGTGGGGTCGAGTGTTGGTTTTTTGAGAAGGGGAGCAACTCTCGCTCTCTTGAAGACGGAAGGGACATGGCCAGCGGTCAAGGATGAGTTGATCAGCGAGGTGAGGTAGGGGAGAAGGTCACCGGAGATGGTCTGGAGAAGGGAGGAGGGGATGGGGTCAAGCGGGCAGGTTGTTGGGCGGCCTGCAGTCACAAGTCGCAGGATTTTATCTGGAGAGAGAGGGGAGAAAGAAGTCAAAGCATAGGGTAGGGCAGTGTGAGCAGGACCAGCAGTGTCATTAGACTTAACAAACGAGGATCGGATGTCGTCAACCTTCTTTTCAAAGTGGTTGACGAAGTCATCCACAGAGAGAGAGGAGGGGGGGGGGGGGGGGGGAGGATTCAGGAGGGAGGAAAATGTGGCAAAGAGCTTCCTAGGGTTAGAGGCAGATGCTTGGAATTTAGAGTGGTAGAAGGTGGCCTTAGCAGCAGAAACAGATGAAGAAAATGTAGAGAGGAGGGAGTGAAAAGATGCCAGGTCGGCAGGGAGTTTAGTTTTCTTCCATTTCCGCTCCGCTGCCCGGAGCTCTGTTCTGTGAGCTCGCAATGAGTCATCAAGCCACGGAGCTGGAGGGGAGGACCGAGCCGGCCGGGAGGATAGGGGACACAGAGAGTCAAAGGATGCAGAAAGGGAGGAGAGGAGGGTTGAGGAGGCAGAATCAGGAGATTGGAGGGAGAAGGATTGAGCAGAGGGAAGAGATGATAGGATGGAAGAGGAGAGAGTAGTGGGAGAGAGAGAGCGAAGGTTGCGGCGGCGCATTACCATCTGTGTAGGGGCAGAGTGAGTAGTGTGGGAGGAGAGCGAGAGAGAAAAGGAAACAAAGTAGTGGTCGGAGACATGGAGGGGAGTTGCAGTGAGATTAGTAGAGGAGCAGCATCTAGTGAAGATGAGGTCAAGCGTATTGCCTGCCTTGTGAGTAGGGGGGGACGGTGAGAGGGTGAGGTCAAAAGAGGAGAGGAGTGGAAAGAAGGAGGCAGAGAGAAATGAGTCAAATGTGGACATAGGGAGGTTGAAATCCCCCAAAACTGTGAGGGGTGAGCCATCCTCAGGAAAGGAACTTATCAAGGCGTCAAGCTCATTGATGAACTCTCCAAGGGAACCTGGAGGGCGATAGATGACAAGGATATTAAGCTTAAATGGGCTAGTGACTGTGACAGCATGGAATTCAAATGAGGAGATAGACAGATGGGTTAGGGGAAAAATTGAGAATGTCCACTTGGGAGAGATGAGGATTCCTGTACCACCACCCCTCTGACCAGATGCTCTCGGGGTATGCGAGAACACATGGTCAGACGAGGAGAGAGCAGTAGGAGTAGCAGTGTTTTCAGTGGTGATCCATGTTTCCGTCAGCGCCAGGAAGTCGAGGGACTGGAGGTTGGCATAGGCTGGGATGAAGTCAGCTTTGTTGGCAGCAGAACGGCAGTTCCAGAGGCTGCCTGCGACCTGGAACTCCAGGTGTGGGGTGCGTGCAGGGACCACCAGGTTAGAGGCAGCAGCCACGCGGTGTGGTGCGTTTGTGTAGCCTGTGCAGAGAGGAGAGAACAGGGATAGGCAGAGGCATAGTTGACAGGCTGTAGCAAATGGCTACAAAAATGCAGAGGAGATCGGAATGAAATGAGCTAAGCATCTGGGAGAGGAGAGAGCAGGGCCTCCCTCACCAAAAACTTCTACCTCAGAAACTAAAATTGTTTCACTGAACCACCCGAACAAAAACTCTCCCAACTTCCACCTTTAGAAATCAGAATTGTTGTGAACCACAGCGGTTCAATGTTTAAAGGAATAGACTCAACCCACTTTATTCAGCTAGCTAACTATGACACCATAGCTAACTAGCATGCTAGCATCCAATAACAATAACACACAGTTTAGCACCAACACTTGGTCACAACAAACCACCAATAGTGTGTTAACTAGCTAACTAGCATGCTAGCATCCAGTAACACACAGTTTAGCACCAACACTTGGTCACAACAAACCACCAATAGTGTGATAACACACTAAACAGATCATTTGTGTCTGTGTCAAGTTCCTTTCATGACGCAGCAATGATTAAACGTTGGCTAGCTAGGACAAGTATATTGTATTTAGCTACTACAGTACAGTTAGCTGGTCGTGTTGGGTAGCTAGCAATGGCCACTGTGTTGACTTTGTTTGAAGAACGGCTAGCTAGCTAGCTTCGTGCTACACCCGGCACACAATGGCTACTGTGTTGACTCTGACTCTGTTCGAAAAAACGGCTAGTTAGCTCGCTTCGTGCTACAGCCGGCACGGCCGAAGACACTGCCAACCTACAGTAACTACCCACAACAACCCACGATGCCTAGCTATGACGCCATAGCTAACTAGCATGCTAGCATCCATTAACACACAGTTTAGCACCAATACTTGGTTACAACAAACTGCCAAGAGTGTGTTAGCACACTAAACAGATAATTCATGTCCGTGTCTAGTTCCTTTCATAACGCATAACGCAGCAAAAATTAAACGTTGGCTAGCAGCACATTAACATTGGAAACAGCTCTCCACCGTTGCTAAACGTTACCAGTAGCTACCCGCTAGCTAGCTAGCCTCGTGCTTCGATACTAACCTAGAATTACCTACGGAAACCTACAATAACAACAATACTAACCTACAATAACTACAATACCTAACTACAACTAACTACCTACCTACGATCTAATACATGGTTAAGCTTTACTCAACACCATATGAGAAGCTTACCTCCTGCTTACCTCCTGCTAGAGAAAAACACAACCTGTGATAGTGTTGTAATTGATTATAATGAGTATGATGATGATGATGATGAGAATGATGATGCTTGTGAGGAAGATTATCATAATTTGTCAGTAAAGAGAAGACTTGGTCATGATCACCATAATAACTATCAATCGGATTTCAGATGGAGGTTACTTTCAACTTCCTGGAGATTCGGGCAATGAACACTTATCCAGAGCATCAGGTGAGAAACTATTGTATTCCCTCAACCAACCATCTGCCTCATTTCACTTTTCCCATAAATATTTGTTTAAAAATTCTTCAAGGGAATCAGTCACATTTATATTCCCAAGAATGTTTGTTAATCAGGATAAATCAGTTTCAGCTATGCTGATTTTTGTCAACTGACAACCAACTTCTGAAATGATAATTTCCTTTACTCTGCTTGAGTGTCTGATCTCTGAAGTCTCATCTCAATGATGTCAACTCCCCCTTTCAGGTTGTAATAGACACAGACAAGTCGACCCACTCCTTGAGACTGCAGTCACAAGACCACCTTGATCAAATGATGAACCATGTCAACTATGCCCTCTCAAGAATATTCAACAACTCAATGTATGCGTAAGTCTCCCTTGTTTTATTCATATTACTCATAGCAAGGGCCAAGAGTTTTTCTAGACCATGTGACCTGAAAAGAAGAAACTCTAGGTCCTACTTATAACTTACTATCCCCTACTGCTACCAACTTTGCTATGTTGTCTGGAAGAAGAGAGCATGGCTGCAGCTTAATATCATCAGGATTTCCTGTGTTCAGTCTGTAGAAGTCCTCCGTAAACCAATGGGAATAGCTACGGTATGGAATACAGATGTTAAAGACTACAAACAAAATACAGATTGGAAAAGAGTCTGGAACAATGTCCCAATGTCCTCCGAAATTTTATAATCATCAACTAATACACTACAAATGAATTCAGCGATTTTATTTGACTCCGCGGAAACGCTGCCAATTTAAACTTGCTCCTTTCGCAAATTGTCTGTGCTGCCATGCCCCATCTACCCATTTTATATTATTGTTGAACGATGACTCTTCACTGACTCTCTGCGGCAAAAATAATGTTAGTGACCAGATGGAAGCCTCCACATAAGCTCAGCATAACTCAATGGCTACAAAACTTCCTTGACATTCTTTCACTAAAGCCCATAGCTCGTGTGAACAGCGCCAAGGAAACATTAGATATGTTCAATAAAGCAGTCGAAAAGGTCAAACGTTTATTATGAGTTAATGTAATGTAATCCTGTTTGAATTTATAAATTATATTTTGAATATCTGTATCGAATATCGATGTATGCAGGCTGATTCTATTGATGTGAGCCTTGGTCCCACAAACAATGTTACAAACATAAGATGAGTTACCCATGATGTTTTGTTTTATACATAGATATGTCCACAACATGAGCCCGAGGGAGGAGGGGGGAATAGGAATGAGAAAGGGCGAGGGGAGATGGGACAGACAGGACAAATAATGCTTATTTTATTTTTTCTACAGTTTTTCGTTTCTTTATGTATGTACTTTTTGAATATTATTGCCGGTCTGTGATCTGAACCCCTGAGGAAAAAAAACACAAAGAAAACAACAACAGTTAGTCACAAAAAAATGTGTTCTTGGTATTGACCTCTGAGAGGCTCATCCAAAGTACATTACATTTTAGTCATTTAGCAGATGCTCTTATCCAGAGCGACTTACAGTTAGTGAGTGCATACATTTTTCATACTGGCCCCCCGTGGGAATCGAACCCACAACCCTGGCGTTGCAAGCGCCATGCTCTACCAACTGAGCTACAGGTATATCATCTTCCAAAAGGACTGTTTTCCAGCAGATCAGATAATTGAACAGGATCCAGAGAGACTGTAGTTAAAGGAGCTAGACTAGGTTAAAGTAATGGATTAAAGGTTAGTTATGGTTATTGAGCTAAGGATGATCAGGGTCAGAGATTACGCCACACAGTAGGGTAGTAGGGTTGGATCTACTATACAACTTGATTAAGGACACTGTGTATTTAATGTAGTAGTACAGTCACGCCACAAACATGCATAATAAGTACTATATCCATATTTTCACTGACTGAGTTGTTAATATCTTTATTTCTCTCTCTCTCAGTCCGGCCATCTGTCGGGCAGAGGGGGACGTCTCTGATGGAGTCCAAACGTTTTCACCAAACTCTGAATCATCTGTAGAGACTCAGAAAACCTGTGGTGAGCTGCCTACTCAGTCAGTTAGTCAGTCAGTAGTCACTCTGTTAGTCAATCAGTCACTCAATCTTCTAGATAAAACTCTGTTTAGTCAGTGACACATTTAAATTCACCTGGAGCATAAAATTATTATCTTTAAAAATAATGAATCTATGACTGTATCTGATCAGTTATCATTTTAATCTCTTTTAACTTAAGTTCTTTCATGCTGTTGTCTTTTATCTCACCTCTATATTTATATTTATATTTATCCCCCCCCCCCCCCCTTGCTCTGTTTCTCTTTCATCTCTGACCCTTTTCTCCTTTTCCTCTCTTCACTCTCCCTCTCTCAGGTGGTTTCTCTGAGACATACGCAGCTCTGTGTGACTATAATGGCATCGGCTGTAAGGAGGAAGTGCAGTGGGTAAGAATACCACTCTGTGGGCCTCCCGAGTGGCTCCTAAAGCGCTGCATAGCAGTGTTGCGGCATCACTACAGCCTGGGGTTCGATCCCAGGCTGTGTCACAACCGGCTGTGACCGAGAGTCCCATAGGGCGGCGCACAATTGTCCCAGCGTCATCTGGGTTAGGGGAGGGTTTGGCCGGGGGGGGCTTTACTTGGCTAATCGCGCTCTAGTGACTTGCGGCGGGACGGGCATCTGCAGGCTGACTTCGGTCGTCAGTTGAACGGTGTTTCCTCCAACACATTGGTGCAGCTGGCTTCCGGTTTAAGCGAGTGGGTGTTAAGAAGCGCGGCTTATTGGGTCATGTTTCAGAGGACGCATGACTCGACCTTCGCCTCTCCCGAGCTTGTTGGGGAGTTTCAGCGATGAGACAAGATCGGAATCACAAAATTGTGGAGAAAAAGGGGCTAAAAACTACAACAATAAAAAATTAAATTGTATCACAATACATACACCTGATGTAGTACTCAATGAATGGAGTTATATTATGCTGTTGCTGGTATCATCATATTTGTAACCTGACTCTCTCTCAGGATGTGGACACTATCTATCACTCTCAGGACAACAGGGAGTTCAACCTGCTGGACTTCAGCCACCTGGACAGCAGGTACACCATCTGTTCTGTAACCCTAACCCTGGACAGCATGTACACCACCTGTTCTGTTCTGTAACCCTAACCCTGGACAGCAGGTACACCATCTGTTATGTTCTGTAACCCTAACCCTGGACAGCAGGTACACCATCTGTTCTGTTCTGTAACCCTAACCCTGGACAGCAGGTACACCATCTGTTCTGTAACCCTAACCCTGGACAGCAGATAAATCACCTGTTCTGTTCTGTTCTGACCCTAACCTGCTGGACTTCAGCCACCTGGACAGCGGGTTGACTGTAGTCCTATGAAGTGACTGTCAGGGATACAGTGTAAAGGTTTTCATGGTACTTCACCCGTGTGAGGTGCTCTAGTTCCAGCACGTGCTGTAGGCTGGCCCTCTGACTGTCCGACTCCCCTGTCTCCCTACCAGGAGGCATTTGTGGTGCGTCACTCTGGGTCGTCATTTCACATTCCCCCAATCCCTTCTGATTTCTGCCTTCTACAGTTACAGCCTCTGACAGCATGCTTTTTCTGCCGACTGCTGTGCTCTTCTATTTCATTTAATTTAATTATTCCTGTGGACACCTTTCTCTACCTGCAGGAATAACCCAGCAGGTTCACACTTCACTCCCACAGCGAGCTAAACCTGGTTCCTGTGTGTGTGTGTGTGTGTGTGTGTGTGTGTCTCTGGAGTATAGCTGGCACTCTGTCATGCTCTAGTGCTCTACAGGCCCCAAGGGGACCGATAGCACTCGTAGACAGTTCTCTTCTACACATGGGCTAGAAGAGAAGCTCAACCTTTTAATGGAATTGTTGATTCAGGGAAATCGTGACAGTAATCCAGTGTATGAGGGGGCTGCTGTTGGCTGGTGGGGAACACTGGCAGAGGTTGTGGAATGTACACACACGCACACCACACACACCCTTTGGCCAGCCAGAGTGAAGTCCTCTCCATGATGGCATGTGAAATGAGAACACAGCCCTCAGCCATACACTGGACTGGGCCCTAATGTAATGGAGGACATTCCCCTTTAAGAGCTTGATCTCTCTTAATCTGTTGCACTTTCTCTCTATTGGTCTCTCTGTTCGTTGCTTCCTCTCTCTGCCTCTTTCTCTCTCGCTCTCTGCCTCTTTCCCTCTGTCCCGCTGTCTCTCTCTCCCTCCGTCCCGCTGTCTCTCTCCCTCCGTCCCCCTGTCTCTCTCCCTCCGTCCCCCTGTCTCTCTCCCTCCGCCCCCCTGTCTCTCTCCCTCCGTCCCGCTGTCTCTCTCCCTCCGTCCCCCTGTCTCTCTCCCTCCGTCCCCCTGTCTCTCTCCCTCCGCCCCCCTGTCTCTCTCCCTCCGCCCCCCTGTCTCTCTCCCTCCGTCCCCCTGTCTCTCTCCCTCCGTCCCCCTGTCTCTCTCCCTCCGCCCCCCTGTCTCTCTCCGTCCGCCCCCCTGTCTCTCTCCCTCCGTCCCCCTGTCTCTCTCCCTCCGTCCCCCTGTCTCTCTCCCTCCGCCCCCTGTCTCTCTCCCTCCGCCCCCCTGTCTCTCTCCCTCCGCCCCCCTGTCTCTCTCCCTCCGCCCCCCTGTCTCTCTCCCTCCGCCCCCCTGTCTCTCTCCCTCCGCCCCCCTGTCTCTCTCCCTCCGCCCCCCTGTCTCTCTCCCTCCGCCCCCCTGTCTCTCTCCCTCCGCCCCCCTGTCTCTCTCCCTCCGCCCCCCTGTCTCTCTCCCTCCGCCCCCCTGTCTCTCTCCCTCCGCCCCCCTGTCTCTCTCTTTCCATCCCGCTGTCTCTCTCCCTCCGCCCCCCTGTCTCTCTCCCTCCGCCCCCCTGTCTCTCTCCCTCCGTCCCGCTGTCTCTCTCCCTCCGTCCCTCTGTCTCTCCCTCCTACTGGACACATGGTGTGTTGGGCAGGATAAAACAGTTTTAGGCCATTGGCCAGGATCAAAACATGGCTCTGTGGATCCTCACACTGTAGTAATCCACTGACCTGGCCTCCCTCAGTCAGCCCATCGATCCTCCTCTCTGCCCTCTCTCCTTCCTCGGGCTCTCTCGTTATCACTCTCGCTCTCTCTCACTCTTTCCCTCCCCCCAACAGGGAGAGTGTGCTGCAGAATCATACATAATTTCTCAATCCATCCCTACGGCTCTCTCTGAAGTTGTTTTGCTGGAGAAAAACATTTTGTTTGGCTGTAGGAATGTATTATTAAGTTTTTAATTAGTATTTCGAGTTGATACGGCTCTATTGTTTTTAAATCTAAGGCTGAAATTGTGTGTGTGTGTCTATTTCAGGGACCTGGCGGTGATTGTGGCTTCCATGGCGTACAACACTTGGTTCACCAAGCTCTACTGCAAAGACATGCGCATTGTAACTATTCACTTTACATTACTGATTGCATGTGTTATCTAGTTGTCTGTCTGCGTTTAGACAAGGCTACCAGGGTTTAATTATTTCCTAGTTGGTTAGAACAGGAGCTGGTCCTGTTCATGTAACAGTCTCTCTCTGTGTCTCCCCAGGGGTCAGAGGTGGTGGAGCAGGTCCTTCACACCATCAGTAAGTCCAGCAGTCTGGAAGAACTCACTCTGGAGAACGCTGGCCTCAAATCGTGAGTCTCACCCATCCTCCTGATCTGTCATTTCTCTCCCTTTCATCTCCTCTTTTATCAGTCTTATTCTTCTCTTGCCATTCCGACTTCACTCCTGAGTATAGATTTTTTCTCTACCATGACTCAGATATACTCTGATGTAGAATGCATCACAGGAAGCATCAAAACAATATTTAATCCATCTTCTCTCTATATTTACTATTTTAGAGATTTCCCTCAGAAAATGGCGACAGCTCTGTCTGAAAACCCTGCCTCTGTGATCCACTCGCTCAACCTGGCCCACAACCCCCTGGACAACCAAGGTACTGGAGCCTCAGAGGCACTCTGTCACTCACTCACTCTTTTTCAGAATACGTAATGTGTGTGAATGCCAGTCTGGGTGCATCTCTCAGTGTTTGCTGTTTACTCTGCAGATTGTGTGTGTGTGTGTGTCCTCCATTGTGAGTCAGGGTCATCTGCGTGCCAAGAACTCTCATTAGTACATCAGAATGTGCCTTTCTGACACATGTCACTCCCACTCACATCACTGTCTGTGTGCCTGTAGACACCATGTACTACATTAGTTTTTTGTCTGTGTAGATTATGCACATATGTGTATGTGTTGATTTTGCTGACCATGTATATGGTGTTGTCAAGGGTGTGTGTTTTCTCTGATCTGTGCATGTCCGTGTGTGTGTGTGTGTTTCTTTCACTCTGACACTTACTCCCATATGTGTTTCTCTCCAGGAGTGTCCAACCTCATCCAGCTGGTGTGTCGCCTCAACAAAGGTCTTCGTCTGCTCAACCTCTCCAAGACGTCCCTCTCCTCTAAGGGTGTGTTCCTCCCTCTGTCCCCTGGGCCACAGTGCCCCCGTGTGGTGGTCACCGCTCCACTGCTCTCGAAACCTCATGACCTCATATAGGGCCTGGGGTTTTCAGGAGAGAAAATAAGACTCTGGGCCCTACTCATGGGATTCATGAGCCATACAGGGTCCTATGGTTTATGTTCTCTTATGTTTGTGAAGAGAACATTTATGATCCAAATCTATTTATATATATTTCCTCTCACCTTGATAGTGAATACTGCATTGTTGGGAAAGAGCTTGCAAGTAAACATTTCACTGTACTGTTTTACACCGTGCACGTGACAAATAAACGTTGAAACTAGATAGATTTACAGAAGACTCATCAAAAAGACAGTCATAAAATGTGAACATGAGGTAGCACATTGATGGGTAGAGGATTGCCTCCTCAGTGTGCCACATGCCTGTCTGCTGTGTGCTAATTTCCTCTTTAATCTGGGTGAATTAGGGATGAACATAATCTACTATGTGGTGGTAGTAGTTTGGTAGAGCAGAGTTAGTTCTGCCACTGTATGTTTGTTCCTAACAGTTTGTTATAGCACAGGGCTAAGTTACTAACAGTTTGGTATAGCACAGGGCTGAGTTACTAACAGTCTTTGCTCCATTGCTCTAACTGTAGCCTTTCGTTCCAGGCTTCAAAGCCAACATGAAAGTACAAAGTCTTGTACTGCAAGTCTGCTGTCATCTTCGCCAAACGTTATTAATTAGGATTTATTGAGTTCACTTTCTTACTAAACCTGCTCTTGTTACTATTTTGTTTCTCTTAAGAAGAAACTGTATTTTCTGCAGGGAAGAGATTTAAAAATAGATTTTAATGGGCTGCTCTAATGTAATGGGCCGATAGGCATATTTGTGTTTTGGTTTCAGATGGAGAGTTTTATGTGATTAGTGGTTGGCTCTGATAGTTGTCTGGTTAATAGTGCTGATCTGGTACTCTTTCCCTCCCCTGCTGCAGTTACTGTATTTCTCTATGTCAACAGACTATTTTTTAATTCACTCCTTCCATCTCTCTCAGCTGTGGTGTCTCTCTCCCAAGCCCTCTGCTCCAGTGATGACTACACCAACTCTCTGCTTCACCTGGACCTGAGTAAGAACCCTGGGATTCTGTCTGGGGAGGATGCCACGGTGAGACCCACACATAAACACCACATGTACAGTACACGCATGCAACACACACAAACACACTTTGACTGTCTCTCTGTTTATCACTCTCCAGAACATGTACATGTTCCTAGCCCAGACAAATTGCCTGGTTCATCTGGACCTCTCTGGGACCGACTGCACTGTGGACTCGGTTAGTAGTGTCTCCATTCTGAGTGCTTCATGCTTTGATCATACAGTTAGACTCTTACATACGCTGTCTGATCCATGATCAGGATAGTCTAACTAACACGCATAATGAAGTGGACTTTGTAGTAATTGAAGTGGAAGTGTGGATGTGCTAATTGGGCTATATAACAGTTCTGTGGTTCTACAAACGTATGAGCATGAAATTTCATCTGTATAACTTTGGGAGGAACATTCTGCCCTAAAAACAGGAAGAATATGCCTCTAATGTTGAGCATGAATTTTGTATAGAATATTAGAAAGCTTCTGTTCTGTCATTACTCGTTCCCAACTCACTCACTTGGTTTCATATCTTGTTTTCTCCAGTCTAATCTCCCCTGTCGAGAGTCTGGTGGACTTTGTTAAATTTACATTTTATTTTATTTTATTGTTAATAGATTTGTCAGAACATTTGCATTTTTGCTAACAGATTGTAGTCTTGACTGTTAGCAAAATGATAATGAAACTGCCAAGCTTATTTACATGATTTATATTTGTATGTATTTGTTGTTGTGTAAACACAATGTGATTTACTAATGACAATATATTGGTTTCTCTCCATAACAGTTATTTGGCGCTCTGTTGAGGGGATGTTGTGCTGATCTCTCTTACCTGAATCTCTCCAAGAACTGCTTCTCTCAGAGGTGAGGTGTCTGTCTATCCCCTTGAATGGACCTTAATCCAATTCTATTCACTTAACTTTATTTATCCCTGAGGGGCCACCACCAGTAAGCCTACATGACAGCTTATCATCCCTGAGGAAAGTATCCATGTAGACATTCCAGTAAAGAGTCAGCACAAGACATTCTATCACAGATGGGCATTTACTCCTGTACCTACCACCTAGACCGAATTAGATAGAAATTAGTACAACTGTACAAGTTGCCCCCTCATCTATCTATTCTGTCTCTGGGCCAGTGTTTAACTAGTGTGGATCAGAGCAAGCTGGAGCAGCAGATCATCTCTCATCTGGCCTCCCTCAGGACTGGCAGAGCAGCAACCCCATCTCCGCTCCGCAGATTACTCCATTATGGAAAAGTTTCTGAAAAATGAGACTAATTTTAGAAGGGAATTATTGTTCAAATCCCCAGGCTATCGCGCCAGCATTTTCTCGCTCACCCACTCACCTCCCTCGCTCCAGCTCTCTTCTCTCTACTATTTCTCTCTCTCTCATTCTACTATTAATATAAATCTCTATCTCACCCTCCTCTCCATCCTCTCATGCCTCTCTTTCTCTATTGTATCTCTCTCTTGCTTGTTTTCTCGCTCACTCGCTCTCCCTCCCTCTCTGTGTGTCTGTCCTTCACTAGGTCATGGTAATCAGCTGTATGTGTGGCAGCAGTCACTGGAGCCGTGGTGGTTCTGCCTGAGCTCTGATCGTGCCACATGAAACGGGACATAAATCTTTTTGAGCTGATAAGAGAGAAAGACTCATGAATATGAACAGCCAGCGCTATTCTCGCTCTCTCTCTTTCTCTCTTTCCTCCAGAGCATTGACTGTAACAGTGTTCAGTGTTTACCCTGGCCCTTCTGTGCTGTGTGTATCTGTTGCTCATCTCTGTGTGACTAAAGCCAGCCGAAGTCCCCTGCCTGCAGCCCCGTCTGACAGGATTTATGCTGATGAGCCCATAGGTCGGATAGCACATGTTGGAAACACAGACCTGTTATCATAATGTCATGCTCTGACATGAGCCCCCATAAACCCCTTGTCCACTATCACTTTCTCTCTCTGTTGCTCTTTCTTTCTCTTTCTGCCTCTTCACTTCCGCTCCCCCCTCTGTTTAATTATTTGAATGGTCAGGCTAAAATGGGTGTTAGTTATGCTGTTCTACAATTTAGGAACATACCGTCCCCTGTATTACAATTAAATGCCTGGATGCTTCTGTTATCTGCAATGGCTCAGAGGACTTTTCTCGACATGCTCAGAATTAGTTTATTCTTCATCTGGTGTACAACCACATCTGGGCCGCTGAAGTGTGTGTCTGGGTCCACAAGGAAAATATTTCACGCCTAGTTGTTAGCAGATGGTTTGATACAAAATAATTTTTGTAAGTTAAACTGTTTCGTGTTGTTCACATTCTCTGACATCATAGTAGTTATTTGAAGGCTTGCCGTTTACTGCAGTTGACTGTGAAATAATGGTGACCTAGCCTTAATGTCTATTCTTCTCACTTCTTAATCTCTCTCTCCCCCTCTCTACCTCTCTCCCTGTCTCTTTCTCTTTCAGGAAAGTGAGGGAGACTCTTCCTGTCTTCAGGCAGTTCTTCAGCTCAGCCTTCAGTCTCACACACATCAACCTGTCTTCTATGAAGATTCCTCTAGACACCCTGAGGTGAGATATGGACTCCGCTCTTGCCAACTGCCAAAATGACGGACTCACTCAGGACCAGCTACCTCAGTCTATAATTTATTTACCTACCCTACATGAATTCTTTAACATGTTTGTTGGTAAATCTAAACTTCCTATCCAGTTTAGATTTTTATTAATTTTTTTACCAGGCCCGTGCATTTCACTTTAAGCACTTACTGGTCCTTGGCGAAGTAGTTTTAGTAATCTCTAAGCTCCTTTTCTCCAAAATCCTTTCAGACAGCTGCAGAACCACTCAGTGTGTGAATAGAAAAGCCACATGGTTTCATTTTAGGAAAATCTATTGAAAATCAGTCACAGTAATTAAGAAATAAATATATGAAATTAGTTTGCTATGCATTGACCTTTCTTGATCGCTTCTCTCTCCCTCCTTCCATTTTTCAGAGCTCTCTTCCTGGGCCTGTCTTCCAATCCTCACATCACTGATTTACACTTGGACATCAGCGGCTGTGAGGTGAAGTGCCCATCTGCTACAGTGTGAAATTACCTTGCCTTCTTGCCTCTCTGTTTGATTGATTTAGTCTTCTCTCTCCTTTCCTCTCTCTCTCTCTCTCTCTCTCTCTCTCTCTCTCTCTCTCTCTCTCTCTCTCTCTCTCTCTCTCTCTCTCTCTCTCTTCTCTTCTCTCTCTCTCTCTCTCTCTCTCTCTCTCTCTCTCTCTCTCTCTCTCTCTCTCTCTCTCTCTCCCTTTTTTCTCTCTCTCCTTCCCCCCTTTCTCTCTCTCTCTCTCTCCTTCCCCCCCTTTCTCTCTCTCCTTCCCCCCCTTTCTCTCTCTCTCTCATTTCCCCCCTTTCTCTCTCTCTCCTTTCCTCTCTCTCTCTCATTTCCTCTCTCTCTCGCTCTCCTTTTCTCTTTCCTCTCCTTTTTTCTCTCGCTCTCCTTTTCTTTCGCGCTCTCTCTCATTTTCTCATTTTTTCTCTCCTTTTCTTTCTCTCGCGCTCTTGCTCTCTCTCCCCTTTTCTCTCCCCTTTTCTCTCTCCTTTTCTCTCTCCTTTCCTCTCTCTCTCTCATTTCCTCTCTCTCTCGCTCTCCTTTTCTCTTTCCTCTCCTTTTTTCTCTCGCTCTCCTTTTCTTTCGCGCTCTCTCTCATTTTCTCATTTTTTCTCTCCTTTTCTTTCTCTCGCGCTCTTGCTCTCTCTCCCCTTTTCTCTCCCCTTTTCTCTCTCCTTTTCTCTCTCTCCTTTTCTCTCGCTCTCTCATTTTCTCTCTCTCTCAGCTGAGGTCTGCAGGTGCCGGGGTGCTCCAGGAGCTGTTTCCTAGAGTGGCCTGCATCGGAACTCTCGACATATCAGACAACGGTGAGAGAGTGACCCTTATGCATGCAACAGTCTTATGGGCCTTTTCAGGGCTAACATATGGCAGTTCATATAGATTATTCTGTGTTTTTGTCTTGGATCTCAGGGTTGGATGGTGACCTGCTGGGGGTCATCCCAGCCTTCTCCAGACACCCCTCCCTCAAACACCTGCTGTTGGGCAAGAACTTCAACATCAAGGGCAGGTAGGGACAGTAATCCATCCGCCACAGGCACTCAAACACGCACTGGGAAGATTTTGTCTAACACTGCCAATTCTTTGTCTGCAGGGTACTACATGAAATTCTGCAGAAACTAGTTCAGCTAGTGCAAGAGGAAGAGTGTGTGAGTTTTATAATGCATTTGAACGCACACCCACTGAGACACACAAACTCTCCTTCGCACTCCATACACGTACGATACAGCTATATTTATGTACTCGCATGTTTAACCTTCTCACCCACACTGTCATACCCTAGTATGATGATGGACTAACGCCATTATTTACTGCTGTTGATGCTGATAACTCACAAATGTAACACAAACATACAGCACTCAAAGACACACACATACACGCACACATGAACACACATGAACACATACACACACACACTAGCGATGTGCTGGTCAGCTGTTTGTTCACCCACCCGCAATTGCTAATAACCTATTCGCAACCGCCCGACTATACGTGATAAAGTGAAAATCTAAGGCCTGCACCCGACCCTAACCCGCAAATATAAAAAAATGCGTTGTACAGTCAGAGATGGCAGTGTTTGTTTTTTTTACTGTCCTTTTTAGATCAAATTTAATTTGTATTGGTCGCATACACATATTTAGCAGATGTTATCGCAGGTGCAGTGAAATGCTTGTATTTCTAGCTCCATCAGTGCAGTAATACCTAAGAATACAAAACAATACACACACATCCCAAAAATTTTAATAAAGGAATTAAGAAATATCAGGACGAGCAATGTCAGAGTCAGGAATATAAATACACTGAACAAAAATATAAACGCAACATGCAACAATTTCAAAGATTTTACTGACTTATAGTTCATAAAAGGAAATCGGTCAATTGAAATTAATTAATTAAGTCTAATCTATGGATTTCACATGCCTGGCAATACAGATATGCATCTGTTGGTCACAGATACCTAAAAAAAAAAGAAGTAGGACCAACATGGGACCAACACTTTACATATTGCATTTATATTTTTGTTCAGTGCATTCTGAGAGTATTCAGACCCCTTATATTTTCCACATTTATTTTGTTACGTTAGAGCCTTATTCTAAAATTGATTAAATAAATTTTTTTCCTCATCAATCTACACACAATACCCGATAATGAGAGAACAAAAAAAGCTTTGTAGAAATGTTGGCACATTTATTAAAAATAAAAACATAAATACCTTATTTACATAAGTATTCAGACCATTTGCTATGATACTCGACATTGAGCTCAGGTGCCTCCTGTTTCCATTGATCATCCTTGATGTTTCTACAACTATAAAGCCTCTAAAGGCCACTCCATTGCACGTCTTCATATTTGACATAATTCAGATAATATGTCTAACAGGGTTGGGGTCAAATCCATTTTAATTCAATTAATTGGACATGATTTGGAAAGGCACACACCTGTCTAGATAAGGTCCCACAGTTGACAGTGCATGTCAGAGCAAAAACCAAGCGATGAGGTCGAAGGAAATGTCCGTAGAGCTCCGAGACAGGATTGTGACGAGGCACAGATCTGGGGAAGGGTACCAAAAAATGTCTGCAGTATTGAAGGTCCCCAAGAACACAGTGGCCTCCATCGTTCTTAAATGGAAGAAGTTTGGAACCACCAAGACTCTTCCTAGAGCTGACCACCCGGCCAAACTGAGCAAACAGGGGAGATTCCTTGGTCAGGGACGTGACCAATAACCCGATGGTCACTCTGACAGAGCTCCAGAGTTCCTCTGTGGAGATGGGAGAACCTTCCAGAAGGACAACTATCTCTGCAGCACTCCACCAATAAGGCCTTTATGGTAGAGTGGCCAGACGGAAGCCACTCCTCAGTAGAAGGCACATGACAGCCTGCTTGGAGTTTGCCAAAAGGCACCTAAAGTACTCTGACCATGAGAAACAAGATTCTCTGGTCTGATGAAACCAATATTTAACTCCTTGGCCTGAATGCCAAACGTCACGTCTGGAGGAAACCTGGCACCATCCCTATGGTGAAGCATGGTGGTGGCAGCATCATGCTGTGGGGATGTTTCTCAGTGGCAGGGACTGGGAGACTAGTCAGGATCGAGGCAAAGATAAACGGAGCAAAGTACAGAGATCCTTGATGAAAACCTGCTCCAGAGAGCTCAGGACCTCCGACTGGGGTGAAAGTTCACCTTACAACAGGACAACGACCCTAAGCACACACCCAAGACAACGCAGGAGTGGCTTCGGGACAAGTCTCTGAATGTCCTTGAGTGGCCTGGCCAGAGCCCAGACTTGAACCCGATCGAACATCTCTGGAGAGACCTGAAAAATAGCTTTGCAGCGACGCTCCCCATCCAACCTGACAGAGCTTGAGAGGATCTGCAGAGAAGAATGGGAGAAACTCCCCAAATACAGGTGTGCCAAGCTTGTAGCGTCATACCCAAGAACACTTGAGGCTAAAATCGCTGCCAAAGGTGCTTCAACAAAGTACTGTGTAAAGGGTCTGAATATTTATGTAAATGTTATAATTCATCTTTTATTTTTATTATACATTTGCAAAAATGTCTAAACATCTGTTTTTGCTTTGTCATTATGGGGTATTGTGTGTAGATTAATGAGGGGAAAAAACAGTTTATCAATTTTAGAATAAGTCTGTAACGTAGCAAAATGTGCAAAAAGTCTGAATACTTTCCAAATGCACTGTAAGTATGACCGGTTTTAAGGAACTTAAAAGCTGTTATAACCACCCAACATGTTTTGATTTCTGTTCTGCTTGGATGCATATTTTATGTGGTTGAAATACTATCAGCTTTTATGATGCTGATAAAGACTGCACAGCCACCTTTACAGACGGTCCCTAACCGTGCATTCATTCTCTCAAGATGCTGAAATAAATAAATAATATTTCTCCACTCCTGTTCCCAAGTCAAAATGTGCATTTGGTGTATCATTTTTTTCTGCAAGAAATGCTTAATTCTGCAGGAGTTAATATTATATTAGGCTATGTGAGAGGTTATAGACCTACAGTCAGTGTCCAGATTTCAGCTTGTTACCTGTATAAAAGAAACCTCTCCACAGAAGCAATCAATCAGATTCCAAACTCTCCACCATGGCCAAGACCAAAGAGCTCTCCAAGGATGTCAGGGACAAGATTGTAGACCTACACAAGGCCTGAATGGGCTACAAGACCATCGGCAAGCAGCTTGGGAGAAGGTGACAACAGTTGGTGCGATTATTCGCAAATGGAAGAAACACAAAAGAACTGTCAATCTCCCTCGGCCTGGGGCTCCATGCAAGATCTCACCTCGTGGAGTTACAATGATCATGAGAACGGTGAGGAATCAGCCCAGAACTACACGGGAGGATCTTGTCAATGATCTCAAGGCAGCTGGGACCATAGTCACCAAGAAAACAATTGGTAACACACTACGCTGTGAAGGACTGAAATCCTGCAGCGCCCGCAAGGTCCCCCTATTCAAGAAAGCACATATACAGTGGGGGGAAAAAGTATTTAGTCAGCCACCAATTGTGCAAGTTCTCCCACTTAAAAAGATGAGAGGCCTGTAATTTTCATCATAGGTACACGTCAACTATGACAGACAAAATGAGAAAAAAATTCCAGAAAATCACATTGTAGGATTTTTAATGAATTTATTTGCAAATTATGGTCGAAAATAAGTATTTGGTCAATAACAAAAGTTTCTCAATACTTTGTTACATACCCTTTGTTGGCAATGACACAGGTCAAACGTTTTCTGTAAGTCTTCACAAGGTTTTCACACACTGTTGCTGGTATTTTGGCCCATTCCTCCATGCAGATCTCCTCTAGAGCAGTGATGTTTTGGGGCTGTCGCTGGGCAACACAGACTTTCAACTCCCTCCAAAGATGTTCTATGGGGTTGAGATCTGGAGACTGGCTAGGCCACTCCAGGACCTTGAAATGCTTCTTACGAAGCCACTCCTTCGTTGCCCGGGCGGTGTGTTTGGGATCATTGTCATGCAGAAAGACCCAGCCACGTTTCATCTTCAATGCCCTTGCTGATGGAAGGAGGTTTTCACTCAAAATCTCACGATACATGGCCCCATTCATTCTTTCCTTTACACGGATCAGTCGTCCTGGTCCCTTTGCAGAAAAACAGCCCCAAAGCATGATGTTTCCACCCCCATGCTTCACAGTAGGTATGGTGTTCTTTGGATGCAACTCGGCATTCTTTGTCCTCCCAACACAACGAGTTGAGTTTTTACCAAAAAAATCTATTTTGGTTTCATCTGACCATATGACATTCTCCCAATCCTCTTCTGGATCATCCAAATGCACTCTAGCAAACTTCAGACGGGCCTGGACATGTACTGGCTTAAGCAGGGGGACACGTCTGGCACTGCAGGATTTGAGTCCCTGGCGAAGTAGTGTGTTACTGATGGTAGGCTTTGTTACTTTGGTCCCAGCTCTCTGCAGGTCATTCACTAGGTCCCCCCCCCCCCCCCCCCCCCCCGTGTGGTTCTGGGATTTTTGCTCACCGTTCTTGTGATCATTTTGACCCCACGGAGTGAGATCTTGTGTGGAGCCCCAGATTGAGGGAGAATATCAGTGGTCTTGTATGTCTTCCATTTCCTAATAATTGCTCCCACAGTTGATTTCTTCAAACCAAGCTGCTTACCTATTGCAGATTCAGTCTTCCCAGCCTGGTGCAGGTCTACAATTTTGTTTCTGGTGTCCTTTGACAGCTCTTTGGTCTTGGCCATAGTGGAGTTTGGAGTGTGACTGTTTGAGGTTGTGGACAGGTGTCTTTTATACTGATAACAAGTTCAAACAGGTGCCATTAATACAGGTAACGAGTGGAGGACAGAGGAGCCTCTTAAAGAAGAAGTTACAGGTCTGTGAGAGCCAGAAATCTTGCTTGTTTGTAGGTGACCAAATACTTATTTTCCACCATAATTTGCAAATAAATTCATAAAAAATCCTACAATGTGATTTTCTGGATTTTTTTTCTCAATTTGTCTGTCATAGTTGACGTGTACCTATGATGAAAATTACAGGCCCCTCTCATCTTTTTAAGTGGGAGAACTTGCACAATTGGTGGCTGATTTAAATAATTGTTTTCCCAACTGTACAGGCCCGTCTGAAGTTTGCCAATGAACATCCAAATGATTCAGAGGAGAACTGGGTGAAAGTGTTGTGGTCAGATGAGACCAAAATCGAGCTCTTTGGCATCAACTCAACTCGCCGTGTTTGGAGGAGGAGGAATGCTGCCTATGACCCCAAGAACACCATCCCCACCGTCAAACATGGAGGTGGAAACATTATGCTTTGGGGGTGTTTTTCTGCTAAGGGGACAGGACAACTTCACCGCATCAAAGGGACGATGGACGGGGACATGTACCGTCAAATCTTGGGTGAGAACCTCCTTCCCTCAGCCAGGGCATTGAAAATGGGTTGTGGATGGGTATTCCAGCATGACAATGACCCAAAACACACGGCCAAGGCAACAAAGGAGTGGCTCAAGAAGAAGCACATTAAGGTCCTGGAGTGGCCTAGCCAGTCTCCAGACCTTAATCCCATAGAAAATCTGTGGAGGGAGCTGAAGGTTCGAGTTGCCAAACGTCAGCCTCGAAACCTTAATGACTTGGAGAAGATCTGCAAAGAGGAGTGGGACAAAATCCATCCTGAGATGTGTGCAAACCTGGTGGCCAACTACAAGAAACGTCTGACCTCTGTGATTGCCAACAAGGGTTTTGCCACCAAGTACTAAGTCATGTTTTGCAGAGGGGTCAAATACTTATTTCCCTCATTTAAAATGCAAATCAATTTATAACATTTTTGACATGCGTTTTTCTGGATTTTTTTGTTGTTATTCTGTCTCTCACTGTTCAAATAAACCTATCATTAAAATTATAGACTGATTTATGTCTTTGTCAGTGGGCAAACGTACAAAATTAACAGGGGATCAAATACTTTTTTCCCTCACTGTAAATTCATTTAATTTTGTCTCAACGTTAACTTTTTCAGCCCAAGTTCCCAAAAAAAGGAAATATAACATTTACATAAGTATTCAGACCCTTTACTTAGTACTTTGTTGAAGAACCTTTGGCAGCAATTACAGCCTTGAGTCTTCTTGGGTATGACGCTACAAGCTTGGCACACCTGTATTTGTGGAGTTTCTCCCATTCTTCTCTGCAGATCCTCTCAAGCTCTGTCAGGTTGGATGGGGAGCGTCGCTGCAAAGCTATTTTCAGGTCTCTCCAAAGATGTTCGATCGGGTTCAAGTCCGGGCTCTGGCTGGGCCACTCAAGGACATTCAGAGACTTGTCCCGAAGCCACTCCTGCGTCGTCTTGGCTGTGTGCTTAGGGTCGTTGTCCTGTTGTAAGGTGAACCTTCACCCCAGTCTGAGGTCCTGAGCTCTCAGGAACAGGTTTTCATAAAGGATTTCTCTGTACTTTGCTCTGTTCATCTTTCCCTCGATCCTGACTATTCTCCCAGTCCCTGCCGCTGAGCAACATCCCCACAGCATGATGCTGCCACCACCATGCTTCACCTTAGAGATTATGCCAGGTTTCCTCCAGATGTGATGCTTGGCATTCAGGCCAAAGAGTTCCATCTTGGTTTCATCAGACCAGAGAAACTTGTTTCTCATGGTCTGAGTCTATAGGTGCCTTTTGGCAAACTCCAAGCAGGCTGTCATGTGCCTTTTACTGAGGAGTGGCTTCCGTCTGGATACTCTACCATAAAGGCCTGATTGGTGGAGTGCTGCAGAGATGGTTGTCCTTCTGGAAGGTTTTCTCATCTCCACGGAGGAACTCTGGAGCTCTGTCAGAGTGACCATCGGGTTCTTGGTCACCTCCCTGACCAAGGCCCTTCTCCCCCAATTGCTCAGTTTTGCCAGGCGGCCAGCTCTCGGAAGAGTCTTGGTGGTTCCAAACTTCTTCCATTTAAAAATGATGGAGGCCACTGTGTTCTTGGGGACCTTCAATGCAGCAGACATTTTTTGGATGATCAATGGAAACAGGATGCACCTGCGCTCAATTTCGAGTCTCATAGCAAAGGGTCTGAATACTTAAGGTATTTTGGTTTTTTATTTTTAAAACATTTGCAGAAATGTCTAAACACCTGTTTTCTCTGTCATTATGTGGTATTGTGTGTAGATTGAGGAAATCAATTTAATGATTTTTAGAATAAGGCTGTAACGTAACAAAATGTGGAAAAAGTAAAGGGGTCTGAATACTTTCCGAATGCACGTTATTGCACAAGAATTATACATTCATGGATTTTTTTTAGTGGTTGTTTTCTCTTTATTCAACCCGCCACCTCCATTCATACACACTATTTCATGACCCTAAACCCGACCGCCCTGCAGATAACCCGCAGTCCCCACGGTTATTTGAGTCAACCCGCGCCTCACGCACTCACACATACATACAGTACCAGTCAAAAGTTTGGACACACCTACCCATTCAAGGGTTTTTCTTTATTTTTACTATTTTCTACATTGTGGAACAGTAGTGAAGACATAAAAACGATGAAATAACACATGGAATCATGTAGTAACCAAATCCAAAATATTTTTTTCTTTGAGATTCTTCAAATAGCCACCCTTTGCCTTGATAACAGCTTTGCACACGCTTGGCATTCTCTCAACCAGCCTCACCTGGAATGCTTTTCCAACAGTCTTGAAGGAGTTCCCACATATGCTGAGCACTTGTTGGCTGCTTTTCCTTCACTTCGGGCCGACTCATCCCAAACCATCTCAATTGGGTTGAGGTTGGGGGATTGTGGAGGCCAGGTCATCTGATGCAGCACTCCCTCACTCTCCTTCTTGGTAAAATAGCCCTTACACAGCCTGGAGGTGTGTTGGGTCATTGTCCTGTTGAAAAAAAAATGATTGTCCCACTAAGCCCAAACCAGAAGGGATGGCGTATCGTATGGTAGCCATGCTGGTTAAGTGTGCCTTGAATTCTAAATAAATCACAGACAGTGTCACCAGCAAAGCACCCCCACACCATAACACTTCCACCTCCATGCTTTACGGTGGGAAATACACATGCGGAGATCATCCGTTCACCCACACCACATCTCACAAAGACACAGCGGTTGGAAACAAAAATCTCCAATTTGGACTCCAGACCAAAGGACACATTTCTACCGGTCTAATGTCCATTGCTCGTGTTTCTTGGCCCAAGCAAGCCTCTTCTTCTTATTGGTGTCCTTTTAGTAGTGGTTTCTTTGCAGCAATTTGACCATGAAGGCCTGATTCACACAGTCTCCTCTAAACAGTTGATGTTGAGATGTGTCAGTTACTTGAACTCTGTGAAGCATTTATTTGGGCTGCCATTTCTGAGGCTGGTAACTCTCTAAAGAACTTATCCTCTGCAGCAGAGGTAACTCTGGGTCTTCCATTCCTGTGGCAATCCTCATGAGAGCCAGTTTCATCATAGTGCTTGATGGTTTTTGCGACTGCACTTGAAGAAACTTTAAAAGTTCTTGATATTTTCCGTATTGACTGACCTTCATGTCTTAAAGTAATGATGGACTGTCGTTTCTCTTTGCTTATTTGAGCTGTTCTTGCCATAATATGGACTTGGTCTTTTACCAAATAGGGCTATCTTCTGTGTACCCCCCCTACCTTGTCACAACACAACTGATTGGATCAAATGCATTAAGGAAAGAAATTCCACAAATTAACTTTTAAGAAGGCACACCTTTCTTCACTATTATATTTATATATATATATATATATATATATATAATGTAAAAAATAGTAAAAAGAAAGAAAAATCCTTGAATGAGTAGGTGTCTCCAAACTTTTGACTGTTATTGTACATACACACATCCTTCACTTTGAGAGCCTAGGCCATTAACCTCTCTTGCCCCTTCTCGCTCTCCCTCTCTCCTTTTCTCCATCCCTCTATCCATCCCTCTTTTCTCAGGCCCTGCAGTCCCTCTCTCTGGCTGACTCGCGCCTGCGCTCTCGGGGCACAGTGCTGGTGAATGCTCTGGGAAGCAATGCTTGCCTGCGCAAGGTGGACCTGAGCGGGAACAGCCTGGAGGATGCGGGAGCTAAGATGCTCAGCAAAGCCCTGCAAATCAATGCTACACTCAGGTAAGAGAGGGGGAGGGAGGGAGATGGGGGAGCTCATTATACAGTTGCTATGCTGTAGGTAATGCAGTGATAATGTAATGAGACGGTTTGTGTTATGGCTGTGCAGTACACTCTGTAGTGAACACACGTATTAGCACTTCTAAGGTTATTCATGTTTTGCAATTCTGAATTTGTAATTTGACGGGTGTCGTGTAGACGTAGTTCTTAAGTCAATTATTGATCTAATTCTGTCCCCATTTGATCCTACTAAGGAGTGTGACGTGGGATCGCAATAACACAACGGCTACAGGATTCCAAGATGTGGCTCGGGCCCTGGAACAGTAAGACACAGACACACAGACCCTCTCTTCCACTCACTCAAACAAACTTGAACACGAGAGACTGTCATAAAATTCCAAAGACAGATGTATCTTTGAGCTTGCCTTGCAGTCAAGTGTTTGTCATTGCACAGCATTTCATCAGCACTCTGATCTGTTTGTGCGGCAGGGCTGCCTGTGTGAGTTCTAGTGACAAGGATTCACATAAAGAGGCCAATATATTAGAGCGATATCCACTACTGCCTCAAGCTTTTCCATTCTGTACTAGTTAAAGGCAAGGTAGCTGTAATTATTCATATCAAAGGTATGGATTTTTAATGATTCTTCTTTTATCCCTTTCTCACTCTCTCTTTACAGTAACTTCACCCTGCAGTACATGCCCATCCCCCTCAGTGATGTCACACAGGCATACCGAAGCGCACCTGAGAAGATTGACCAAGCACTGACCAAGGTTGGTCACCTGGGGGTGTGATATCACCCCATGACCTAATCACACCATGACATCATGACTGTTGTCAACAGCTTATGTCTCATATCCATCTCTCATATGTTCTTATTTCTCCTCTGTTCATTTTACTTTGTAAAACCATTTCTTCTCTCTTTCACACTTCGTCTTTCATCTCCCTCTGTCTGTCAGATCCAGCGTGCTCTGCTGAGGAACAACCAGACCCAGAGGTTCTCTCAGAAACAGGCTCTGCGTCTACACCAGGGCCTGGTGACCAGCACTGCTGAACAGGTACAAATACTGTGTGCACTGTGATCTTTACGAGAAGACAATCTTTGAGGCAAAACTCCACAGACTGATGGAAGTGTGTATGTGTGTGTGTCAGGTGATGGAGCGGCTGTGTGTGCGTGTGCACCAGCAGGTGTGTGTTCTCCGAGGCTTAGAGGAAGGAAAGGAGCTGCAGGCTGCCAGACAGGTCCTGAAGGAGGCCAGAAACTCCCGTGCGGTAAGTATGTGTGTTAGTGTGTATTATAAACCACTCTCTCTCAGCTATACTGTGTGTGTGTGTTTATATATTCTAAGCTCCTCTCTCTCCTTCTCAGCTATACCCGTCTCTGTGTGAACTGGTTCATGTTCTCTCAGTGGACGGGCCTGTCAGACAGAAATTGGACTTTCTGGCAGGAGAGCTGACCAAGGCTGCTGATAAGGAACTACAGGTAGACTACTCAACACTCCTCTCCCCCTGCATGGTTGGAGTTGGACTATGATGAATTAATTCAGAAACAGATACTGTAGATGGATAGATGCATTCTCTTCCAGGAAATCTGGTCAAGGTTGCTGATAAGGAAATACGGGTACTGTGATTCTTATCAGAGACAGGACTTATTGAATGAGGGACTAACACATTGATTGCTATATTGACTGACTTCCTTTTATTCCCAGGTGATAGTGGACTCCATGGTGTCTCTGTGTCAGGAGCTGTGTCCCATGTCCTCCTCTGCAGCAGAGAGACTCAACCCTCCGCTCTCCTCCATCTCAGAACGCGTCTCCATCCCTCGCTCCACCATCCGCACCGCCCTGATGGAAAGAGCAGCACAGGACATCAACAGAGCCCTGGAGTAAGTGTGGGAGGGAAAAAAAGCAAGAGGGGATGAAAAGTGTCTAGACTAAAGAAGAAGGAATTTGAAGGAAGAATATTCTCTCTCTCTCTCTCTCTCTCTCTCTCTCTCTCTCTCTCAGGGAGGTGAAGCTGTCTGTGGTCTCCTATCTGACCAACTCCATAGTGGATCAGATCCTTCAGGAGCTCTACACCACTCACAAAACCCTGGTACTAACACACACACTATCTCTCTCCATCTGTGTCTCTGAGAGTCTTTATCTGGCTGAGAATTATGCAAATGTATCTATAACAGTGACTTAGTGCAGTCTCAGTTTTGTCTACTCTTTTTCTCACACCAGTTCATGTAGTCTTAACAAGTAGATGGCTTTGTTTTCTCAGCTTCGTCAGGTGTCCCAGGTGAAGCGTTGGGATGATGGAGGAACAGGCAGACACACCATCAGAATCACAGACTCACTGGACTTCCCTGATGAGGAAGGTCTGGGCATGAACATCGTAAGTGTGTGGGTGGTTGTACGTGTATGAGTGCATTTTTCCATTGCTCTATCACGTTGCCTTTCCTTTCTGTGTCTTACTAGGACACTATTGCCATCAAGAAGCGCAGCGCCAGAACCCGAAGGATTCGGCCAGTGTCCACCAGACTGAGTAAGCTCACCTGATTAACTAAATCAATGGATAAACCGCTTCTACCCTCTGTTCTATTGGTGAACGTGCAATCACCAGAGAATAAACTGGACGAGCTCCATTCGAGACTATCCTATCAACATGATCTGAAGAACTGTAATATACTATGTTTCTCCGAGACGTATCTGAACAAGGACATGGAAAATATAAATCTAGCAGTTTTTTCTATACATTGGCAGGACAGAACGGCAGCGTCGGGCAAACTCAAGGGTGGTGGTTTGTCTCTAATCTCTAATATTAAGGAAGTCTTGAGGTTCTGCTCACCCGAGTTAGAATACCTCATGATAAGCTGTAGACCATACTATTTATCAAGAGAGTTTATCTATATTTTTTGTAACGGTCTATTTACCATCACAAACTGATGCTGCCACTAAGACCGCACTGAACCAGCTGTATAGGGCCATAAGCAAACAAGAAAATGCCCAGAGGCGGCGCTCCTAGTGGTCGGTGATTTTAATGCAGGAAATCTGAAATCCGTTGCACCTAATTTCTACCTGAATGTCACTTGTGCAACTAGAGGCAAAAAATCACTTTTACTCCACACACAGAGATACATACAAAGCTCTCCCTCGCCCTCCATTTGGCAAATATGACCATAACTATATCCTTCTGATTCCTGCTTACAAGCAAAAACTCAAACAGGAAGTACCAGTGACTCGCTCAATATGGAAGTGGTCCGACGACACGGATGCTAAGCTACAGGACTGTTTCGCTAGCACAGACTGGAATATGTTCCGGGATTCATCCGATGGTATTGAGGAGTTTACCACATCAGTCACCGGCTTCATTAGTAAGTGCATCGATGACGTCGTCCCCTCAGTGACCATACGTACATATCTCAACCAGAAGCCATGGATTACAGGCAACATCCGTACTGAACTAAAGGCTGGAGCTGCCGCTTTGAAGGAGCGGACACTCATTCGTACGCTTATAATAAATCCTTATACGCCATCCGACGAACCATCAAACAAGAAAAGCGTCAAAACAGGACTACGATAGAATCCTACTTCACTTGCAAACTATCACAAATTACAAAGGGAAACCCAGCCGCAGGCTGCCGAGTGACGCAAGCCTACCAGATGAGCTAAATGCAATTCTATGCTCGCTTCGAGGCAAGCAACACCGAATCTTGCATGGGAGCACCAGCCGTTCCGGACGACTGTGATCACGCACTCCATAGCCGATGTCAGTAAGACCTTTAAACAGGTTAACATTAACAAAGCCGCGGGGCCAGACGAATTACCAGGATGCCTACTCAGAGCGTGCGCTGACCAGCTGGCATGTGTCTTCACTGACATTTTCAACCTCTCCCTGATCCAGTCTGTAATACCTACAGGTTTCAAGCAGACCACCATAGTCCCTGTGCCCAAGAATGCCAAGGTAACCTGTCTAAATGACTACAGCCTCGTAGCACTCACATCTGTAGCCATGAAATGCTTTAAAAGGCTGGTCATGGCTCCCATCAACACCATCATCCCAGACACACTGGACCCACTCCAATTCGCATACCGCCCCAACAGATCCACAGATGACGAAATCTATATTGCACTCCACACTGCCCTTTCCCACCTGGACAAAAGTAACACCTACGTGAGAATGCTGTTCATTGACTACAGCTCAGCATTCAACACCATAGTGCCCTCCAAGCTCATCACTAAGCTAAGGATCCTGGGACTGAACACCTCCCTCTGCAACTGGATCCTGGACTTCCTAACGGGCCAACCCCAGGTGGTGAGGGTAGACAACAACACACGCTGGCCCTCAACATGGGGGCCCCTCAGGGGTGCGTGCTTAGTCCCCTTCTGTACTCCCTGTTCACCCACAACTGCGTGGCCGCACACAACTCCAACACCATCATTAAGTTTGGCGACGATAAAACGGTGGTAAGCTTGATCACCGACAACGATGAGACAGCCTATAGGGAAGAGGTCAGAGACCTGGCAGCCTCTCCCTCAACGTCAGCAAGAGAAAGGAACTGATCGTAGACTACAGAAAACGGAAGGGCCGAGCATGCCCCCCATTCACATCGACAGGGCTGTAGTGGAGCGGGTCGAGCGCTTCAAGTTCCTCGGTGTCCACATCACTAAGGACCTATCATGGTCCAAACGAACCAACACAGTTGTGAAGAGGGCATGAAAACGCCTCGTCCCCCTCAGGAGGCTGAAAGGATTGTACGGGTCTACCATTGAAAGCATCTTGACTGGCTGCATCACCGCTTGGTATAGCAACTGCTTGTTATCCGACTACAAGGTGCTACAGAGAATAGTGCGTGCCACCCAGGACCTCTATACCAGGTGGTGTCAGAGGAAGGCCCTAAAAATTGTCAAAGACTCCAGCCACCCAAGTCTTAGACTGTTCTCTCTGCTAGTGCATTGCAAGCGGTACCGGAGCACCAAGTCTGGGACAAAAAGGCTCCTGAACAGCTTCTACCCCCAAGTCACAATACTGCTGAACAGTCGCTACCCCGACTATTTACTCACATTACATACGCTCACACACACAAAACACACATACATGTATATTGACACACACACACTTTCACACCCTTCACATACGCTGCTGATACTCTGTTTATTATCTATCCTGATTGCCTAGTCACTTTTACCCCTACATACATGAAAATATTACCTCAACTACCTCGTACCCCTGCACATTGACTCGGTACTGGTACTCCTTGTATATAGCCTCGCTATTGTTATTTTATTGTGTTACTATTTCCTTTTTTATTTCGTACATTTTTCGTACTTTTTAACTATGCATTGTTGGGAAAAGGCTCGTACGTAAGCATTTCACGGTTAAGTCTACACCTGTTGTATTCGGCGCATGAGACAAATACAATTTGATTTGACCCAACTCTCTTTCCCTCTCTCAGGTCTGGGTGATGATCCCACCTCCTCCCCTCCTCCCTCAGCCCTGTCTCATTCTGCCCCCCTGTCCCGCTCAGCATCATGGGAGTGTCTATCCACACTGCCTACCCATGGTGCACCACTGCGCCACGTGACGAACGCCAGGCCGCGGCCCCCTCGAAGGCACAGCCGAGGACAAGTCCCTCTGGACACAGTGAGTCCCTTTTTGGCTCATAGCAACCTCTAGGACTTTCCACCATATCGTTTATGCAATACCTGTCCAACCTTCTCATATCTTCACAAGTGCCTAGGGGGTATGGGCGAGGGGTGAATGCTGGACCTAGCATCTGAGTCAAACAGGGTTTACATTATTGTCTATTTACCTCAGTTAAAATCCACTTTCCTTTTATTCTCAAATTTGTCATCCTGTTTTTTTTCATGACAGTGGCATTCCAAAAATAAGTTCCTTTATGACTGTGAATCTGTTGCATTGTTTATGACATTCTCCAATCTGCAATGCACTGAGGCAACGTTTGTCTTTGTTTTGTTTAGTAGTTAGAAGCATTTCTAAATCGGTACAAACCAAGTTAGTGAGCTGGTAATGAGGAATCATGTTGAGCTCTGAATAGAAGATCTCTCTATTGGCAGGCTGTCAGATTCCTCAGCTGCATCCCAATGGCACCCTTTTTTCTAAATATTGCACTTCTTTTGACCCAGAGGCTTATGGGCCCTAGTCAAAAGTAGTCCTCTATATAAGGAATAGTCCTACAGCCAGTCATTGTAAATGATAATTGGCTGTGTCAGCACTGCAGTAGTTTCAGTGAGACCGAAACATTGTGTTGGTGGCTGTCGTGTGTGTGTGTGTGTGTGTTTGGTTGTATTGTAAGCCTGTTATCTCTGTCCTCTCAGCACTGTTCAGAGAACGGAGGAGTCAACCTGCTGGAGGATGGACTGCCTGATTTCTACACCAAGAGAGTCCTGATTGACAGGTAGGATTTCCTCACGATACACACACACACACACACACACACTAGCGCTCTCGCTGGCGCTCTCACTGACCCGATCCCATATCTTTATCTTTCCCCACCAGTCAGCTGTCATCACTTCATCAAGCTCAGTCCCTGAGGAGGAAGAAGAGACGCAGTGTGCTGTCAATCTTCTCCGGGTTCCGCAAAAATCGCAACTCCACCATCTCCAATCAGGAAACGGAGTACGGAGGGAGTCATGAAAAGTCATGCACACATTTTATTGATTCAAATATGGTTACAGGTCCTTGTTATAAATGGTTCATTAATTGTTACCAACAACTATTTTTTTTTAAACTGATAATTTTTATAATAAGACTCTCAAACTTGCTGACATAATTGTAACTGACTTTCTCTCTCTCTCTCTCTCTCTCTCTCTCTCTCTCTCTCTCTCTCTCTCTCTCTCTCAGTAGTGGCTCAGAGAATGTGTACTCTATGATTCAGCACCCTAAGGATCCTGGGAAGGTGGAGGCCATCATTGAGGTGGGGGCCAATGGGAGGATGATGCCGTCCCTCAGGCCCATCCAGAGCGTACCACTGCCTGGGATGAGGGGGGCCAGCCCCCACTGTCTCACACAGAGACAGGTAGGAACGTACCACTGTAGGTCTGTCCCTAGCTCATGAATAGGGCCAAGAGTTTTACATGACTACTTGACCTGACTAGTCATCTCCTGGTCTATCCCACTCATTATCATAAGATGTCATAGTACAGCATGTATGCTTTTACTTTCTATGTAATCTATTGCATACGACACAGTGTAAGCCTTACAATTTTCTCTCTCTCTCTCCTTCTCTCTCCCACCTTCCAGCCTTCAGACCTGGTCAGCATGGTGTACAGTTGTATCGGAGCAGAAGACAAGGACTCAGACAGTAGCTTTGAGACCAGACCAGTGGACAGAGACACTGACAGACCGATTGCATCAGACACCCAGACAGAGACCCGTGCCAATGGACATGCAATGTCCTCCACTTCTCTGACTGACAGACTGCCTGACAGACTGCCTGACAGACAGACAGATCTAGTCAGTCAGGACCTGTCGATGCCCAGCGCTCAGACAGACACACAGGAGGAGGTGGACAGAGGGACAACGGGGACAGTCTCGTTGGACAGGCAGGAGGGCGCCCCCTGTGGACAGAAACCAGAACCCCTTTCTCAGAGCAGCAAACCCAGTCTGGCCAGCATGAGACAGAGACATCTGCAGGGGAGCTCCGGTACTGCAACATAAATATCTAGACGCTTTCATAGCTCTGGGTGCTGCATGTGCCATGGACGTAGAGTTGTTACAAAATTACAATTGTCTAATAAAAAGCTGGAGCTGGAGCACACCCAAAATTACAATTGAACTTCTGTTTCACACTTTCTTCCTTTTAAGAGAAATCAACAGATGATGTAGGATGGATAGATGGAGACGGGGTAGAAGAGGAGAAGACTGGAAGGAGACGTCAGGATGTGCAGAAAGACAGAGGGGCAGAAGGACAGCGTCCTCCCATTCCTGAAAAGGTGGGTGTGCGTGTGTCCTCTAATTTCTTGTATCGTTGTTTGTGTACGGTAGTCTGTATCTGTGTCTCAGTCTCTAACTGTATGCAATCTCTCTCCACAGCCTGGTAAAAATAATACTTCTCCAAAGACACCGCCTGCTGTCACTCCACCTGAGGAAAGAGCCAATGAGAAAACCCTGCCTCCTGTGCCACCTGCGTCTACCAAGCCGGTGTTTGAATCTTCCTATCCTGCTGGTTGTCAAGGTATCACTGTGATGAAATATCATTGAAGATGGTTTTAAGAAATTATTATTAATTGTAATGATAATTGGTTCCTTTCCTGACCAACAAATCATTCATGGCTATGAAAATGTTGTTGATGATGGCGATGGCTAAGGTTGACATTTTGAAAATTCAATCAGATGAGGGAGGAACAAATGGTTATCCACTGAAGGCACATCGCAACAGGAAAGCAAACTCATGTGACACAGGTATGTGTGTGAGTGTGTGTGTGTGTGTGTGTGTGAGCGGGTTCACTGCATGTGTGAATGTGTGCTGTACGTCTGTACATACAGGTTTGTCTCTATAGATGTCTGCATGCATGTGCTTGTTTTACGATATCTTTTCAATTCAGATTTCTGATTTAATGCATTTCTTTTCTTGCTATTTCAGTCATTGAATGCTGTCTCATAGTCTCTATTATATACTCGGTCCATCCCTCTGCCATGGACATTCCAGTAGATCTCTTAGGATGTTTATCATGACTGCTACATTCCTGCAACCTGCCCCTTTGTGACCCAGTCACCATCTGTGTGGCCCTGTGTGTGTGTCTCATATCATTTTCCTTCAGGCATGGAACGGGACAGTCCCAACGATCTGGAGAGGGGGATCTCAGATCGCGAATCCCCTGTGAAAAAACCCAGACTCCCCCAGAACAGAAACAGATCTCTGGACCCCAGGACTGGGTGTATGTATCTGTATCTCTGGACCATGCTCTGTGCCATACTGTATGTGCATGTCTGAATGTTCATACTGTAGTTTGTTTTGCGTTTGTGTGCGTGTGTGTGCGAGCCTGTTCAAAGCCTTCTTTTCATGAGTCAGTGGTGAAAGAGAATTGACCTGACATTGGCATGTTGACAGTCATGACAGTCTTACCCTAACCCACTGTGTCACATGGTCAGAAAACACTGGGCCATTAACATCTTGTTGACTGTGTCCTTGACACTGGGCCATTAAAATCTAGCTGGAAAATCCCAGACAGGATGAGTGTTTGGGGAGATGGGTGAGAGGTGCTCTTTCTAATTCTTAAAGGGATAGTTGGCTGCAGATAACCTAGCGGTTAAGAGTGTTCGGCAAGTAACCGTAAGGTCGCTGGTTCAAATCTCCGAACTGACTAGGAGAAAAATCTGTCTGTGCCCCTTGAGCAAGGCACTTAACCCTAATAGCTCCTGTAAATCGCTCTGGATAAGAACGTTTGCTAAATGACTAAAATGTTGACATTTTGGCAATTGAGCCCTTTTTTCTACTTACCCAGAGTCAGATGAAGAAAGTTAAAGGTCATTTCTGGAGCCATTGCTAACTAACGTTAGCGCAATGATTGGAAGTCTACAGGAGCAGCTAAGTAGAAAAAAAAACGCTTATTTGCCAAAATGTTGAATTATCCCTTTAATGGCAGATTAAATGAGGCCAAACAAGGACCCTGACATTCAACTCTGTCTAGGTCCTGAAAGTCCAGATCCCGGCACCGGTGAGACGTCATGACAACAACCGACAGGAGGCAAAGACAATGTTCAGGACAACTGTCGGGAGATGAGGAGAGTGAAGAGAGATAGATAGAGAAGGGAAGTTAGGAACTTGGTCACCATAGACCCAACTGTCGTTATCCTCATATACAGTAGTCATTTCTCTCATATTGGCTGAACATGCATGTATGCTCTGCTTTTTTCCTTTCATACTCAGTTGCACTTGCTTTCATTCCTTTACAGAGGAAACACACACACTGGTGTCTGAGGGCGCTCTGGTATTCTCATGCCCTGTTATTTCTTGCACTTCTTGTTGTACAAACATCTTTGATCATATTTCTCATTCTCCCTGGTCTTTCTGTCATTGACAATTTGTGACACTGCTACTGTAAGAATGAGTTGGTATTTATTCTAAACCAGTATTATGTAAATATTCAATAAGTGAACAAACTACACTAACCATTGTTATTACTAAGTCATTACATGGTAACAGGTAACTTCATGTTTTTATTTACAATAAGGTTATGATGAATATGATGTTGTAAGGATGTTTTTCCTATGGCGTATGATAAGTGAAGATTGAGACGATGACGTGTATTGTTTATCATATTACAGTAATCTAGTAGTTTATCAATGGAACATGATGGCAGTTTGTTTTAATCTGTTTTAATTACATTTTACAGGACTGAAATAAGTATATTTTCTAAAAATCCATATAATTAAACGATCAATAAAAATTGATTTTTACCAAAGGAACCAAACTGATGATGCACTCTCTTGGGGACAAACAAAACCACCCTAACCTGACTTCTGCATCAGGAACTCCTTTATTTTTTTGGTGTGAGATTAGGATTTGGCCCACTATGAAAATTGCGTCCATGGGTTTTGGAGCAGTACTATGTAGTGCCAGCAGAGGGAGCCAAATACTTTGAGTTTAGAGATGAAGCCATTACTTGGATGAGACAAATTAGTAAGGCTGAGTTTAGACAAGTAGTCCAATTCTGATCTTTTTCAGAGCTGATGTGATTGGTCAAAATAACAGAATTGGGCTGCCTGTGTAAACACAGCCTAACTGCCCTTCTACACTACAGCCATTGGGCGTCCGGCGTTGCCGTCAGACATAAGTCGTTGAGGGGATGCTTCCTTTGAAATCAATGAAAGCTGCTATGCTGGCCGTGTTGCACTCGCATCCAAGCTCAAGAATCGCAGAGGTTCAATTTGACGGCTGATGCTTATGTTCATTCTATCTTGTGAATTGAAATAATGAGAAATAAAGTTACAAATGGCCTCCACTAGACACCGCTGGTTATTTTACTAAGATCTATGAAGTCAATAAGCTACTAGCTAGCAGAAACTGTAGCTAGCTAGCCACATTGACTATGTTCACAATGTAAAGAAAAGCAGCATGTGTAATTTAGAGGATCATTTAGTATAACCACTAGCAACAATTTGATAGTACTTGTTAAAAATTGAACCAAAGCTATTGTACTTACGCATAATCTATAAATATGGTACAGTACAGTAGGGGAAAATAGAATAAAGATGCTCTTCCCCTCTGGTCCCCTCTGCTCTCCGTGTTGAAGGTAGAATGTCATATTGACATGATGCACGGGACGCTTATAGTGGAGCTGAAGTGTTAGCCACACAAACTATACATGAGGAGTGTCTGTGAAAAGTATTTTTAATAGAATTGGTAGTGTCCATTTGCTTGAGGTAGCCTTCATCTGAAAGACAGGCCAAGAAGAAATTAATCAATGAATTAGGCAAGGATTAAATTGGCTCTGTAAAAAGACTACATTCATTAATCGGTAACACTTTACAATAAGGTTTCATTGGTAAAGGGTTTATAAACGGTTTTGTAGTGTCTGAACATTTATAGCTTTGGCTGAGGTTTTCATATTGTTGGTTAAATGAACTCTACTTTGCTTTGCTGAAACATCTGGAAAGTATTACTATAGGGGCCCCCTAAAACAGTGGACATTGGGATATGTGGAGGCCAGGGATTGGTCTATTCAAAACACGACATCTTATGTTACATAGGATATATACCATGTTTGAACAAAGGGACGGGGAGAGCGATCATATTTGAGATTGGGTTTGTTGCTCTCCAGATTCTGCAGAAGTCTGTAAATTGATGCTGAAATCTTTGATATAATAAAAGTTATAATCAAGTACAGTGTCAGCAGATTTCTTATCAACACAGCATTGCAGCATCGTTGTTCGGCCACCACAGAAATTGGGACGTGTTGCGTCTGTTTCAACGTTACATCATGGGCTCCGAGCTGACTCTCGCTCCAGAGTCCGGCAGATAAGGGTGAGCTTTCTCACAACTTTGGGCGCTGGTCAGTTCGTGTAGCTGTGTGTGCGTTGGGGGGATGCACCGTGAACAACCTGTGTGAGCTGTGCTGTTATTGCTGTGTGATGAGATTCCGTTCTAATTTTCTGCATTTTGTTTGCGTTGGAAACAAAGCAAACAGGGGGGAGTGTGTATATAATACAGGATCAAAGGAAAAAAAGGAATTGATAACACTGGGCCCAGGGAAATTTGGCTTGAATAAAATTAAAGGGAAAAGGAATCAAATAAAGGAATAAGACAAGGAACTAAGGAAAAATTTATACTAATTAGGACGTCGCTGATCTACGGAAGCCCTCAAATGAGGCGATCATTAGATGGGCCACAAATCCTGGGAAGTCACTAGGTGGATTTTCGGGTCAGTTCCAAGGGACTGAGTTTGTAGAATACACATTCAATTGTATGTTACCTCTCGGTATATAGTTGACGAGGTATATGTCTGAAGTAGCCTCTCATTGAATATCTGCAACTCAAGGTAGCACAAATTTAGGAAGGAAAATAAAGGAATAGGAGCGACGGAAGCATGCTTTTGGAATTGTATGAATGGATGCATTCTTGTTGATTGAATAGTTTTCAGGTGTGTGTGAGAGAAAGAGAGTGTGTGTGTGTGCAAATAAAGATGTCTCTGCTGTGTTTGAGCTGTGTGGATTGTGCAGAGAGTTATATGCTCGACTCATGCTATGATAAGATTTTATGTTAGATATATATACATATATATGTTTTGGTTGAGAACAGGGGTTTTAGTTTTTTTGTAAGGAAATCTGTTAATTACGGTTAAAACCTTATGAGTCTCCATTTGAGAGAACGTTTTCACATTTGTTAAAATCTATGAGCCCCCGGGAGGACGTTATGATTGTATAGAGAGGATTTGTAATGGATAAGAAAATAAGTATAACTCTACAGATTAGAGTAAAATAAGTGAAGAAAGAAGAGAGAGATAATAGACTACAGTTACGTTAAGAAACTTCGAAGTAGGATTTGTGTTCTATGTTTTGTGTTGGTTTGTGCGTTTTGTTCAGTGTTACTGTTGTCTGTGAGGTAAATGTGGTTTGTTGGAAAGAACGGAGAGACAGCTGGTCTGTCTGCTGTTTGACTTAGAGAAAAATTGCTTGCGGGAGCACTCATCTCACTCTGAAGACACACTAATAAATGAACTGCGCATGTGTGGAGTTCTAGGATTTTGCAGTTAAACAGAGCGAATATGCCACTCCCCTGCCTGCACTGAGCTGCTGTGACACGCAAACTTATAGCTGAAAAAAGAAAGGGGGAGATTTGAGTATACACGAATAAAGTATTCTGTCTGTTAAGCGGCTGTTGCTTGACTAAGAAAAACATATATGATGATTATTCCAATAGTTTAATATCTGTATTGTATGGTTGAAATAACCCAGTGAGTACATAAAATACTAAATTGTTGTCTGTTTCTTTGGTTCTATTGTGGTGTGAGAGATGAGAAGGAGGAGACAGAGAGAGAGGAGGTGCTGACTAGTGCGTCACGCGATAGCATGTGCTGTCCCAGATCCAGTCCAATTAAGGCCAGTACTGTTCTATCCACAAACTTACTTTCCCTTACAGGATATTATAGATGAAGGGCATTTACAGTGTGGAAAAAAAGTATTTAGTCAGCCACCAATTGTGCAAGTTCTCCCACTTAAAAAGATGAGAGAGGCCTGTAATTTTCATCATAGGTACACGTCAACTATGACAGACAAATTGAGGGAAAAAAATCCAGAAAATCACATTGTAGGATTTCTAATGAATTTATTTGCAAATTATGGTGGAAAATAAGTATTTGGTCACCTACAAACAAACAAGATTTCTGGCTCTCACAGACCTGTAACTTCTTCTTTAAGAGGCTCCTCTGTCCTCCACTCGTTACCTGTATTAATGGCACCTGTTTGAACTTGTTATCAGTATAAAAGACACCTGTCCACAACCTCAAACAGTCACACTCCAAACTCCACTATGGCCAAGACCAAAGAGCTGTCAAAGGACACCAGAAACAAAATTGTAGACCTGCACCAGGCTGGGAAGACTGAATCTGCAATAGGTAAGCAGCTTGGTTTGAAGAAATCAACTGTGGGAGCAATTATTAGGAAATGGAAGACATACAAGACCACTGATAATCCCTCGATCTGGGGCTCCACGCAAGATCTCACCCCGTGGGATCAAAATGATCACAAGAACGGTGAGCAAAAATCCCAGAACCACACGGGGGGACCTAGTGAATGACCTGCAGAGAGCTGGGACCAAAGTAACAAAGCCTACCATCAGTAACACACTACGCCGCCAGGGACTCAAATCCTGCAGTGCCAGACGTGTCCCCCTGCTTAAGCCAGTACATGTCCAGGCCCATCTGAAGTTTGCTAGAGTGCATTTGGATGATCCAGAAGAGGATTGGGAGAATGTCATATGGTCAGATGAAACCAAAATAGAACTTTTTGGTAAAAACTCAACTCGTCGTGTTTGGAGGACAAAGAATGCTGAGTTGCATCCAAAGAACACCATACCTACTATGAAGCATGTGGGTGGAAACATCATGCTTTGGGGCTGTTTTTCTGCAAAGGGACCAGGACGACTGATCCGTGTAAAGGAAAGAATGAATGGGGCCATGTATCGTGAGATTTTGAGTGAAAACCTCCTTCCATCAGCAAGGGCATTGAAGATGAAACGTGGCTGGGTCTTTCAGCATGACAATGATCCCAAACACACCGCCCGGGCAACGAAGGAGTGGCTTCGTAAGAAGCATTTCAAGGTCCTGGAGTGGCCTAGCCAGTCTCCAGATCTCAACCCCATAGAAAATCTTTGGAGGGAGTTGAAAGTCTGTGTTGCCCAGCGACAGCCCCAAAACATCACTGCTCTAGAGAAGATCTGCATGGAGGAATGGGCCAAAATACCAGCAACAGTGTGTGAAAACCTTGTGAAGACTTACAGAAAACGTTTGACCTGTGTCATTGCCAACAAAGGGTATATAACAAAGTATTGAGAAACTTTTGTTATTGACCAAATACTTATTTTCCACCATAATTTGCAAATAAATTCATTAAAAATCCTACAATGTGATTTTCTGGATTTTTTTTTCCTCATTTTGTCTGTCATAGTTGACGTGTACCTATGATGAAAATTACAGGCCTCTCTCATCTTTTTAAGTGGGAGAACTTGCACAGTTGGTGGCTGACTAAATACTTTTTTTCCCCACTGTATCTGTTTGTGTATGCCTAAAATATTTCATGTTGTGAACATTTAGCAGGGACTTGGCAACATACTGATCAATTGATGTAATTGAGAATTGCACATTGAAGTTTTTTTGTGCATGGGTTGTTTTGATTAGAGTTGTGTTGGAAATCCAGCACTGAGATTATTCTGTAAAATTAAGGTGATTGGGTGCTTATTAAGCAATTGGTTTGTGGGTGCTGTAGTGTTGCTGGATTACAGGTCTTTCTTTTTTGATTGCTCTGAAGTTGACTAGTTTCCTTTATTTTTATTTATCGGATGTGGTAAGATTTTCACTAATCAATATTTTTTTGGAATAAATAAATAAATACATAAATAAAATAATAATAAAGTTAAATAAATAAATTTATAAAAATTATAAAAATAGGAGGGAAAGATAAGCAACATAGCTTAAAGTATTTTTTGGTTTACAAATTAATTAGTTTAAAATAATAATAAAAAATAATAATAATTCACAATAAAGGAATATAAAAGAGTTGTTACAATGCGGGAAAAGGACATCAAAACTATGAAAGTAATTACTCCTGTTGATGTAGTACAAAATAGTAATCCTTTAGTTAATGGTATTGCAAGGTTATCTGGAAAATGGCATAAACGTTGGCCTGACATTGAACAACCATGGCCAGTGGAAGGGACTCTTAACCCAGACGTAATTAAAATAATGCAAGTGCTTGTGTCCACATATAAGGCAGATCAAAAGAAGGGGAAAAAAGGGGAACAGCGTAAAGAAAAGAGACAAAGAAAGCTGGGTGTTCTTAAGTTGTTTGAAAATGAGGGACAAAAACTGATAAAAGATACAAAAGATAAAAGAGACAGAGGTATAGAGAAAATGGCAAAAGAGGCGAAGGTAACAGAAAAACTAATGGCGAAGTCAATACACCTTTCTCACATAAGGATTCAGCAAAAAGACCCCCACCTTACGAGGAAGAAGTAGAGTTTAAGGACGTCTATCCTCAGCTTCCAGTGATCATTCAGGAGGGTGATTATTGCATCAGAGATGAAGATGAACGAATAATAGAGAGAGGACAAGCAGAAACGACCATAAAGATGAATCCAAACTCCAAAAGTAAGAAGAAACGACATGTCTGGAAACTAAGGGTAGAGTGAGGTTCAGGAGGATGGAATTTGAAGATGATGATGATGATGATGATCAGAGTGATTCAGAAGAGATCATGAGTGGATATGACCCTGTGATCAGACGGAGGTTGGCTAGAGCGGAAAGAAGGGGTGATGGAAGTTGGAAGAAGAAGGATACAAGAGATTGGACCTCTGATGAAAGTGAAGATGGAGACAGCGATGAAAATTTGGAGATTAAAGGTGCTTCATGTTCAAGAGGATTTTATCCTACAATGACTAGCACAGAAGAAATAGAAAGAGATATGGATCGATGCATATCATGCTTGGATAAGGCGAATAATTTAAAAGAAGTAAGAGAATTGGAAGAACAACTCAAGAAGTTGAAGATACAGAAGGAAAAACTGCTGAAAAAAGAATCCCAAAAATTGGAGAGGAGGTATACATTGCGGCCAAGAAAAGGGAGCACAAGTAAGAAGATGATGCCAGTGATAATTCGAGGACAGAACCTGGAGTATAAGCCTTTGCAGAATACCGATATGTCAGATATACTTGAGAAGCTGCCTACTCTTCAAGATGGAGCATATCCTTGGATTTCAAAGTTGGAAGAAATTACGGTGGGAACACAGTCTGCCATAGGAGACATTAAGAGACTTTTGGCTAATCTCCTTGGGATTCCAGGTATGGAAGAAATTTTTCAGAGAGCTGGACTTAATCGATATATGGGGACTGCGGTGAATGATCCTGAGTTGTTAGCTGCAAGTAGAAATAGGCTGTGGAGAGCACTGAAAGATAAGTTTCCAACAAATGTGCATCCTGACAACATTCTGATTGACTCACTAGGACAACAAGAAAATCTGAGAGCCTATGTGTCAAGAGCTCATCAAGTGTGGAGAAATATTACCGGAAATGATCCAGATGTGAGTCAAATAGAGCAGTCAATTTTGCGAGCTAAACTGCAGATGGGGCTGCCCTCACCAGTAAGGAGCAAACTGGCAGAGGTGGTTGGACTTGGAAGCATGGCAAAAGGTGTCTATACAGATCATATAGCCCATCAAGTGGATCTATACAGGAAAAAGGAACACAACCAGAAAGAACAGGACCAAGAAAATCTCAGAAAACTAAATCAAATACAACTGGTGGAGAATAAGAAGACGGAGAAGAAACAGGATTTGGTTATGCAGAATCAGTGTTCATCAAATCAACAATCACTGCCACAGCTTCAACCGAACCAGGTCCAACCGCAATTGTCCCAGCCACCACTAGTGGGACCAGTTGTTTCATATCCACAGCCAGTTTCCGGACAGACACAGAATTGGAGAGGAAGAGGACGAGAAGGCTTAGGAAGAGGAAGAGGAGGAAGATTTAATCCATACTTCCAGCAATCTTCAGAAGTGTGTTATAATTGTGGACAGGTTGGTCACTTTGCCCGTGAGTGTAACGGGCCAGGAGGAAACACCAGAGGAAATTTCAGAGGAAGATACAGGGGCCAGTCAAGATCATTTGGAGGACCGGTGAACCCTTATAGGGGCCCGGAGCCAGGATTCTAGAGGTGCCCAAAAGATCCGAAAGGGGGGTGTCAGCTGGTAGCATCAGGACCGGAAAAAGATCTAACAATTGAGGTGAAAGTAAACAACCGACCATTGGAAGTGATGGCGGATAGCGGAGCTGCTTTCACTTGTGTTCGGCCTGAAGATGTTACACATCTCCCTATGTCCAATCAACTGATTCGGACAATTGGATTTGAGGGAGTGAAACAGCTGATTCCTCTTACGGAACCAATTGAGCTCTGCTATAAAAATCAGAAAACTACAATACCCATACTGGTATCGGAACATACACCTATTGCATTGTTGGGAAGAGATGCATTGTGTAGATTTGAATTGTACAATAAAATGTACGCCAGATGGCTGTCTGGTAGAAGTGCCAAAAGAAAAGGTTTACCAATTGTTGATGACGACAGAGATTGACTCTTCTTCAGTATTTTGGATTGGAAATCTCAGTGCAGATTTTTTGAAGCCGGCTAAGATATGGGAGAAACTTATTGTGGCAAACATGCCAGATGCGAGGCTTCCTGAATATCCATTTCATTGTATGCTCAAGTATTTCAAGAATGCCGCCCAATCGAACTCAGAGGAATGGTTGAGTCATCAACCAAAGAAAGTTCAACTCAACTCATGTTGCATAATTTTAGGACCACAAGGAGCAGCTATGAATATAAACACAGATGATTATCTGGATAAAGAATTTGAGATTGAGAAGAGTGTGCCACATGTGACCTTGTTGGTTTCTGAAGACTATGAGCAGAAGCATATAGGAGAAATGATGACAGAAGCAGAGAAAGCTGTTTTTGTACCGATGAAAGAGAATTTGGCGATTTGGAGGAGTGAAGATCAGCGATTTCTCAAAATCATGATTTCGGCTCAAGGACAAGGACAGCCACAAGCTGTACGGATGACACATGAATCTATTTGCAGTGTGAAGATGGATTCAGACCCTATGAAAGAGGAGATGTTGCAAGAAGTTCCAGAAGGTTTGTGGTCTCAACACAGTACCGATATTGGACTTCAGCCCAACCGGTGAAAGTTGAACTTCGACTAGGAGCCAGACCTCCTTGGAAGAATCAGTATCCATTGAAAGATGAAGCAATCCAAGGGATCGAACCACAAATTGAAGGACTTTCGAAAGCAGGTGTTTTGAAGACAATAAAAAAATCCTCAGAGTAACACGCCTTTGTTGCTTGTGAAGAAACCTGATGAGACTTATCGTGTGGTTCATGATTTGAGAGCGGTGAATGAGGTATTGACTGATTTTCCAGCAGAAGTGCCAGACCCGCATACCTTGTTAGCCCAAATCCCTCCTGATGCGACACATTTCACGGTATTAGACTTATGTGGTGCATTTTTTAGTGTTCCACTTAGTGTAGAAAGTCAGGGTTTATTTGGGTTCACATATAATGGACAGTTCTATGAGTACAGTCGATTCCCACAGGGGTTCAAGCATAGCCCTCACATTTTCAATAAAGTACTGAAGGACGATTTAGTAGGGATAGATCAGATATTGCAAAGCACTGTCACTCAGTATGTGGATGAAATAATTATCTGTTCACAGAATAAGGAAACATGTCATAAAGACTCAATTAAATTGCTACAGGTATTGGCAGAAAAGGGGCATAAGGTTTCACAGAAAAAGTTGCAATATTGCCAGGAGAAGGTCGTTTATTTGGGTCAGAAAATAATGCATGGACACAGAAGCATTTCTGACAGTCAATTGGAAGCTATTCGTAAGGCTCCGAAGCCTAGAACTGTCAGAGAGATGATGACATTTCTTGGTATTGCTGGTTATTCTTCAGCCTGGGTTGAGGGCTATGCTAGTTTGACGGGACCTTTGAGAGCTATGGTTAAGGATACTGGGAATGGTCAACTCCATAGCAATCTTTCCTGGACACAGGAAGGCTTTGTGGCATTTGAAACGATCAAACAGAGGTTGCAAGAGGCACCAGCACTCACACTACCAGACTACTCTAAGAATTTCTTGCTATTTGTGTCTACTTCTACTGGAGGTAAATATGCTTGTGCAGTTCTTTGTCAGCCGACAGGTACAGGGACGAATCCTCAACCTATTTCCTACTGCTCTACTGCCTATTCAGAAGTAGAACTAGGGCTACCACTGTGCTACAGAGCAATGGTGGGAGTATATTTAATGTCTGACAAAGCATCATCTGTTACGATGGGTTACCCAGTAACAATTCTTACCCATCATAGTCTCAGAAATCTTCTGAACTATGGAAAATATACATTGACTATGCCTAGGCTCAGAGACTATCATAGGCTCTTAGAGCAAGAAGATGTCACCCTAGTGAGGTGTGATACGGTGAATCCAGCCGAGAATTTGCCAACTTCAGAGGATGGTGAGCCACATGATTGTGTTCAAGAAGCAGAGAAATACTCGAGGCTTAGATCAGATTTGCAAGCCCTTCCATTATGTGAGGCAGACCTGGAGTATTGGACTGATGGGTCTTGTTATCGTGTGGGAGATACATTGTGTGCTGGCTATGCAGTAGTTAAAGCCCAAGGAACTGGATTTGTTGTTGAAAAGGCTGAAGTAATACCACAGCCTGCGTCCGCACAACTTGCTGAACTTGTGGGGCTAACAGAAGCGGGTTTGTTAGCAGAAGGAAAGCGAGTGACGATATATACTGATTCTGCATATGCACATAGTGTATGTCATTTGTTTGGAGCAGTGTGGAAAGGTCGAGGGTTTAAGAAAACGGATGGTTCTCCGATACAACATCATGCGAAAATAATGAAACTGATGCATGCTATGATGAAGCCTAAAGAGATAGCGATAGCTAAGTGTGCAGCTCATAAAACAGATGAGTCAAAAGTCACACAAGGGAACAAAGCTGCTGATGAAGCTGCAAAAGCCATCACAGGAGCGGACAAATTGGGCAAGGTTTTTCTGGTCACTCATGGAGTAGACTTGGAAGACAAAATTACGCTTAAGGATGTGATTTTGATGCAGGAAGCTGCTTCTACGATTGACAAACAGTTATGGCTAGACCAAGGTGCCGTCAAAGATGCAATGGGTCTTTGGAGAAACCATGAGGGGTTGATAGTAGTGCCTCTAGACCTATTAGGTCTGATGATTCAGGAAGCACATGGGTTAGGTAATGTTGCAAGGGGGGAGGTTAGGAGAAAGATCACAAAGGAGTATGGTGTTTGGGCACCATACAGTGGGGAAAAAAAGTATTTAGTCAGCCACCAATTGCGCAAGTTCTCCCACTTAAAAAGATGAGAGAGGCCTGTAATTTTCATCATAGGTACACGTCAACTATGACAGACAAAATGAGAATTTTTTTCCCAGAAAATCACATTGTAGGATTTTTAATGAATTTATTTGCAAATTATGGTGGAAAATAAGTATTTGGTCAATAACAAAAGTTTCTCAATACTTTGTTATATACCCTTTGTTGGCAATGACACAGGTCAAACGTTTTCTGTAAGTCTTCACAAGGTTTTCACACACTGTTGCTGGTATTTTGGCCCATTCCTCCATGCAGATCTCCTCTAGAGCAGTGATGTTTTGGGGCTGTCGCTGGGCAACACGGACTTTCAACTCCCTCCAAAGATTTTCTATGGGGTTGAGATCTGGAGACTGGCTAGGCCACTCCAGGACCTTGAAATGCTTCTTACAAAGCCACTCCTTCGTTGCCCGGGCGGTGTGTTTGGGATCATTGTCATGCTGAAAGACCCAGCCACGTTTCATCTTCAATGCCCTTGCTGATGGAAGGAGGTTTTCACTCTAAATCTCACGATACATGGCCCCATTCATTCTTTCCTTTACACGGATCAGTCGTCCTGGTCCCTTTGCAGAAAAACAGCCCCAAAGCATGATGTTTCCACCCACATGCTTCATAGTAGGTATGGTGTTCTTTGGATGCAACTCAGCATTCTTTGTCCTCCAAACACGACGAGTTGAGTTTTTACCAAAAAGTTCTATTTTGGTTTCATCTGACCATATGACATTCTCCCAATCCTCTTCTGGATCATCCAAATGCACTCTAGCAAACTTCAGATGGGCCTGGACATGTACTGGCTTAAGCAGGGGGACACGTCTGGCACTGCAGGATTTGAGTCCCTGGCGGCGTAGTGTGTTACTGATGGTAGGCTTTGTTACTTTGGTCCCAGCTCTCTGCAGGTCATTCACTAGGTCCCCCCGTGTGGTTCTGGGATTTTTTCTCACCATTCTTGTGATCATTTTGACCCCACGGGGTGAGATCTTGCGTGGAGCCCCAGATCGAGGGAGATTATCAGTGGTCTTGTATGTCTTCCATTTCCTAATAATTGCTCCCACAGTTGATTTCTTCAAACCAAGCTGCTTACCTATTGCAGATTCAGTCTTCCCAGCCTGGTGCAGGTCTACAATTTTGTTTCTGGTGTCCTTTGACAGCTCTTTGGTCTTGGCCATAGTGGAGTTTGGAGTGTGACTGTTTGAGGTTGTGGACAGGTGTCTTTTATACTGATAACAAGTTCAAACAGGTGCCATTAATACAGGTAATGAGTGGAGGACAGAGGAGCCTCTTAAGGAAGAAGTTACAGGTCTGTGAGAGCCAGAAATGGTTGGTTTTCAGAACAATGGGCAACTCCCATGATGTGTCTTGCCCCACGTTGGAAACCCTGATGATGCATTGGTCGATTTAGCTATTTATTCCAGGAATTAAGGCCTCATCTGAAGATCTCAAGCCATGTTATTGGTGTCGTTCGCTGGTTTAGTAAGGGACTTTGTGAGATCTGCCCATCTGTGAAACGTGCTTGAAATAAAGACGACCTGGAACGTGCCCAGAAATGTATGTTGACACTGACATCATGTGACAGTGCGTCATGAAGAATCAGGATGGAGGTGAGTACGCAATGGCCAGACAGAAGAGAAAGAAAGAAACATTCACAATATAAAAATGTTGACAGAGGAGAGCGGGTACGTTCTCTGAAAGTGTTTACGCACGTGAACACACTGGAATTTGAATGCATGGTAGTGAATGAGAGAACAGACGGGCCGCGAGCTTCAACACCGTCAATGCATCATGTGCTTCAAATTAGAAAGCAAGCAAGGCTATTTTTCTGGCATCTAGGCAATGCAATGCTGGTGAAGTGAGCCGATTAACAGACTGTTTGTGCATTGTCACGTCTGTAATTGTGACATGTATAGTTAGTGTCTATTTGGTGTTGATAAGTTTAGCTGCCATTGCTGATAATAAATATTTGAAAACAATAACTTTATGCCTACCTTTGTTGATTTCGAGCACAGGCATATAGCCTAGGCAGGCTCCGGCTGGGAAACTCGAAGGACTCTGTTCAAGAGAGAATACTCTTATGTATAAAGAACGAGACTAGCTAAATTCTTTATAAACTGCAAGGGAGTATTAGCTACAACTCTCCTCACCTTAGAGAGCCAACATAACAGAGGCAGGTACGGTGAGTCAAGGGACACGCAACAATAATTCAGGGTTACATAGCAAACATAACAAATACAACTGTTTATTATGGATTCTCAGGACAATTAAGTTGGCATATGCTACACAGTGTATGCAAAGATTTTTATAACTAAACCAAGATAGACCACAGCTTATCGTTTCCAATGGGAACAAATTAGTATAGTGGGTAGAACAAGTAAGGAGGTGGGCAGGGCCAAGTACGAACTAGCGATATCCTATTGGCGCGTTCTAGTATACATCTGCATAATTCTGCTAGGGAACGCCTACTCTGGGAATTGGCCTTTGCACTCCTAAACAGCGCGATTAAAAAAAACTTTTGCAATGGGTAAAGTCTACAAAACTTAGTCCACTCTGTTCATAACAGATTCTGGTTTTGAAACAGAAAACGGTATTGAGATCAAATGTTTAATTGATGAGAACATTTGCAGAATGTGGGCCAAAATCCATCTTGTTCCATCTTCTCCCACTGCCCGCCAGTGGGCTTCCTCTCACTACCATCTTTTGTAGTGAGTGGAAACGCCAACCGGATGCTTTACATTTATACATCCAGTGAAATATCTGCCTCATTGTTCTATCTGTGGTGTATGTGAATTGACGCTGTCTACTCTCGCACACAATTTTTTATGCCGTTGACAGCGTATCTCTTGGGTTTCGGCTTAAGTAGCTAACAAGCTAACTAACTTTTGGAAGCACCTCTGTCCTACCTAGCTAGGAAAGATTAGCTAGCATTAGGTAAAACCTAATACGTCTTTGAATACAGAAATTCTGCTAGATGATTTAGCACGAGATAATCTTTGGCATGACGTAGTTAGCTAGCTAAGTAGATCACGTTTGCTGGCTAGTTATCTTCTCTAGCTAGTTAGCAAACGTTAGCTGCCAGCTAGCTAACTAACATCGACATGACAGAATTTCCATGCAATTTGTTTAGCTAGCTTTTTTGAATTAGCACGCTAAGTAGCTAGTTATCTAACCTTTGAACTCAGGTACTGGCTCTAGCTAGGTAGCTGGTAAGCTAGCTAGCTAGCATCCTTTGTCAGCACACTAGTGGTTCCAATTTTAAAGTGGAACTGAAACAATTTATGAAGTAAGGGTCCTTTTAATAACCTAATACGATCACCAACCATGTCCCTACTCCTAAAATTGCAAAAACATGCATATGTAAATAAAAACGTTGTAAACTTTCTCACTGACCAATGGGGTGTGGCCATCTTGAAACCGTCACGTCGGTGACGTCATCTGCATGGTCACTTCTAACTGACAGCTAGCAGTGACAATGTGTGGTCACATCTCGCTGACAGCTTCTCTAGGTAGCAGCTAGCTCAAAATGTCTTCAACAGAACCAGCTCAAAAGAAGTGTAAAGGGGGGGTCTTACTGTATAGCCCCAGGCTGTAGTAATGAATTTTACAGAACAGAAGCAGTCCACTAACATGCCCTACCACTCAAGCGACAATCAGTGTTGCGACAATGGCTTGTGGCTATGAATGGCCAAAGCCCACTTGTTGCCCCCGGATTCAGGGTTTGCAGTGCCCACTTCAAAGATTCAGATTATGTGTATAAAAAAACAGTTCGATGCTAATCGAGGTGAAGACTGTAATGGGAAATTGTTATTTTATGTGTCCACATAACTGAGTATGTGAATAACCTTGTGAAACCATGTGGGCGGCAGGTAGCTTAGTGGTTAAGAGCGTTGTGCCAGTAACCGAAAGGTCGCTGGTTCTAATCCCCGAGCCGACTAGGTGAAAAATCTGTCGATGTGCCCTTGAGCAAGGCACTTAACCCTAATTGCTCATGTAAGTCGCTCTGGATAAGAGTGTCTGCTAAATGACCAAAAAAATAAAAAATAAAAAATAAATAAATGTGAAACTGTCCTATTATCATCTCCTGTTCTTGGGAGTATCATCCTGTGTTGCAAACCAGCTTGCACCTGCATCCTTGTATAGATAAAGTCCCTCCCAAGAACAGGAAACTATAAAGATATGTGCTTCTGACCAAATGCTTTGGAATTCAGACTGTCTACACTGCGCTGTGTAACTGTGTTATTCTTTCTGAGCTCAGAAATAAAGAATCTTGGTTTGACTTGGACTCCAGCAGATCCTTATTTTATATATCCACCACAATTTGGCACCCCAGATGGGACTGATGTATCGTTGACCTGCGGCTCATGCGGCTCCGAGGGTAAACTGCCGGCAGAGGCTCACTGCGCTGTGATTCTAAGGTAAATTCCTCCTCGAGGGAACTCCTAGTTCAGCGGAATTGGGAAATGGGGGAAATGATGGACATCGTGAAGGGTCTTCCCTCTCATAGCGGGGCACAATGGTGGACCCAGTTTACAACCATGATAAGAAACTGGCAAGTGCCCAGCTGATGTTTTATGAGGGAGGGAACAGAGGGAACTCGGGAGACAGAGGAAGAGGAAGGGGGCTGGAAGAGCAAGAGGAGGAAGGGTCCTCGGAGGAGGAAGAGGTGGAGGAGGAAGAGGGGAACCATGGAGATGTTATAACTGTCAACAGCCTGGCCACATTTCAAGAAATTGCCCCCAGAACAGGGGTGCTGTGGGTGGCTATGATCATTATTTTATTTTTTATTGATGTCTGTCGGCCAATGACTGATGTACAAGCCCATTGTTATTCAGTGTCATTGTAATCCATGTGGATTTTGTTTATATGCAATCTTTTATTTCTCAATGTTGAGAATATTGTTCAAATATGTTCAGAATTGTAAGTTATTCTGTACAACGATCATCTTTGATTGTTTTCTCCATTGATGTGATTTTCATCCATTAGATACCCCCAGTGGTGACCTGGGATAACCTCACCTTTGAGATCACACCTAAGCACAGTCGTTTTATTATTTTCCATAATAACTTACACACTGATCAAGGCTCTATGCTGAAACGTGTTTTCTGTGCTCTATACATAACAAATAAAGACCTTTTAACTTTTAACTTTTAACTTTTGACTGGACCTTGGATTCCTCAAACCATTTCATGCTCTTGTTGGCCTGTGCTTTATGTCATGTGCTTGTTTGACTACAGTGCTTAATTTGAGCCAGATCCTGCCGGAACAGGATCAGGCACCTCTACGTTTTGGACTGTTTCGTTCTGGAACCTATTTGGCTGGATCCGGTATCTCTACATCAGGGGTTCCCACATTTTTTCACTCAGGCCCCCCTTCCAGCATTGGGGAACATCACGAGCCCCACATCTATTTCTATGGGCACAAGCACTGTTCATGACACAAACTGTTCACAACCCTCATGTTGGCAGAGAGAACATTTTGCAGGTTTAAAGCTCATTTTCTTGCAATTCTATACACTTTGCCATGTCTGATGTGTATTCATGTGATATATGAGTGACTCGAACTTCACTACAAAGTCTATGGGCTAAAAAACCTAGCTAAAAAACGTTAGCTGACATGGGCTAATTGATCTGGACATTTCTGACAAGTTATAAATAGCTCTCGAAGGTATGCAATGACTGACATGACAAGAGGAAAACTGATGATGCACTACCTAATTTCGAAATTACACCTTGTGCATTCTATTCAAAAGAAAGTTGAAAGCCGGACTGAGTTCCTTACACACACACACACACACACACACACAATTTGGCCTTAGATACCAGAAAGTGCTTGTGCTCTGACGTCAAAAGCTTCTGTTAAACTCCTGAGCTGGACAGAGTGAAGAGCAGAGGACAGTATTACACATTCAGGAGCTTGGCCAATCACATTCATCAGTAAAGATGAGGCATTAGCTAGTTTAAATATACAAACATTTGTATATTTTAACATTTACATTTTGTTTTCATGTGTAAAAAAACATGGCTACAAATTAATACACATGTATTTATTGAAATGGCCATCTTACAGTAATTCATTAAATCATATAAACAATTATTTTTTATGTAACACAATTATAACAAATACATTGAATGTTTCACAGCCCCTGACCAATATAAAAAGATTCCCAGAAAGTAACAATGATCAGACATACACTACCGTTCAAACGTTTGGGGTCATTTAGAAATGTCCTTGTTTTCGAAAGAAAATCTAATTTTTTGTCCATTAAAATAACATCAAATTTATCAGAAATACAGTGTAGACATTGTTAATGTTGTAAATGGCTATTGTAGCTGGAAACGGCTGATTCTTAATGGAATATCTATATAGGCGTACAGAGGTCCATTATCAGCAACCATCAGTCCTGTGTTCCAATGCCACGTTGTGTTTGCTAATCCAAGTTTATCATTTTAAAAGGCTAATTGATCATTAGAAAACCCTTTTGCAATTATGTTAGCACAGCTGAAAACTGTTGTGCTGATTAAAGAAGCAATAAAACTGGCCTTCTTGAGACTAGTTGAGTATCTGGAGCATCAACAATTGTGGGTTCGATTACAGGCTCAAAAGGGCCAGAAACAAATAACTTTCTTCTGAAACTCGTCAGTCTACTCTTGTTCTGAGAAATGAAGGCTATTCCATGCGAGAAATTGCCAAGAAACTGAAGATCTCGTACAACGCTGTGTACTACTCCCTTCACAGAACAGCGCAAACTGGCTCTAACCAGAATAGAAAGAGGAGTGGGAGGCCCCGGTGCACAACTGAGCAAGAAGACAAATACATTAGAGTGTCTAGTTTGAGAAACAGACGCCTCACAGGTCCTCAACTGGCAGCTTCATTAAATAGTACCCGCAAAATACCAGTCTCAATGTCAACAGTGAAGAGGCGACTCTGGGATGCTGACCTTCTAGGCAGAGTTGCAAAGAAAAAGCCATATCTCAGATTGCCCAAAAATATTTTATTTTTATTGGCCAGTCTGAGATATGGCTTTTACTTTGCAATGTATTTGTCCTCTTGCTCAGGTTTGCACCGGGGCCTCCCACTCCTCTTTCTATTCTGGTTAGAGACAGTTTCCGCTGTTCTGTGTAGGGAGTAGTACACAGCATTGTACGAGATCTTCAGTTTCTTGGCAATTTCTCGCATGGAATAGCCTTCATTTCTCAGAACAAGAATAGACCGACGAGTTTCAGAAGATTGAGCCTGTAATCGAACCCACAATTGCTGATGCTCCAGATACTCAACTAGTCTCAAGAAGGCCAGTTTTATTGCTTCTTTAATCAGCACAACAGTTTTCAGCTGTGCTAAAATAATTGCAAAAGGGTTTTCTAATGATCAATTAGCCTTTTAAAATCATAAACTTGGATTAGCAAACACAACGTGCCATTGGAACACAGGACTGATGGTTGCTGATAATGGGCCTCTTTACACCTATGTAGATATTCCATTAAAAGTCAGCCATTTCTAGCTGCAATAGCCATTTACAACATTAACAATGTCTGCACTGTATTTCTGACTAATTTGATGTTATTTTAATGGACAAAAAAATTGCTTTTCTTTTGAAAACAAGGACATTTCTAAGTGACCACAAACTTTTGAACGGTAGTGTAGTTGCAGGCTCCTCTGTGCCTAACTCATGAATGCAAACTTGTAGTTTGATAGCTGCCTTTGGTAGTAGATGTTGGAGTGAGTTAGGTTAGGTCACGCCCTGCTAATCTACATATATAACATGGCAGTCACTTGTGGCTTTGGCCAACTGTGTCGTTTTGGAGTTGTGAGTATGCTTTCTCAGCTTTCCTGTGGTGCAGCTCACTCTCTGCCAACATCTTCGTCCTCTCCTCTTCTGTGGCTACTGATGACAGTTTGTAGAATCCATCTCATTTAGAGCAAGTGTCTGTCCTTGTCTGGCCAAATATGATATTCTGCAGAGTGAAAATGTCCCGGTATTTTGCCTTCACCATGGGGTTCTTCTCTTTGTAGAGCCTGTAAATGTGGAGCAGATTCAGATCTGGACTGAGGTACTCTCGGTCCACATCCCCCCCCTCATCCTGGAATAATGGTTTGACAGTCGTGGAAAGGACAAAATAATTTGTTTGATGTCCTCTCTCACAGTGAGATGTATGCGGTGTGGCCTGCAAAATAGAAACAGTCATTACTAACAATTGGAGATAAAGTTATGATCTATAGACAAAATAATCAAAGAAAGAAATTGTGTTGGTAAAAAAGATGCAGGGGACAGGGAAAACCCTAATAACCCATTACCTGTCATTAATCTATTTATTCACTTATTTATTTATTGTGCACTGATTGATTATCACATTGTATGAAAACTTTAAATGAGTAATGCATTAGCCTATGTATTGCTATGCTTGCCTCTTTTGTCCTCTAACAGAGACCTAGCCTCAGTAGGTCTAACCTGCTGTCCCTGTTCTGCCTGTGACCCTTTACATTGTCCTGATTGTGCGACCTCTAAGCAGGCCTAACTTTTCCTGAATAACTTGTGCAAAAAACAATATTTGAACACAGTCATTATAATAGGTTATATGGACACAAATCCATTTACGAGGTGGCCAGGGCCCCATTGTGAACCTATTTCTGCCCAGTGTGGATGCACTCAGGCCACTGAAAGCACATAAATTAATTTAAGATAATCTGAATAGCAAAAAAATACAGAGGACCCAATGTAGACAGAAGAGCCACATCCGGCTCACATGTAAGTTTCATGTGTGGATGCACTATATAGAGTGTTCTGATTAGCATATTCTGATTTAAGTAAGAAATGTAGACATAATACACAGCCAGTGGTGGAAAAAGTACCCAATTGTCATACTTTAGTAAAACTATAGACACAGTGCATTTTTAAAGCATTCAGACTCCTTGACTTTTCCCAAAATTGATTAAATGAACAAAATTCCTCATCAATCTAAACACAATACCCCATAATGACAAAGTGAAAACTGTTTTTTTGACATTTCTTGCAAATTTATAAAAAATAAAAAACAGAAATACCTTATTTACAAAAGTATTTAGACCCTTTGCTATAAGACTCGAATTTGAGCTCAGGTGCATCCTGTTTCCATTGATCATCCTTGAGATGTTTCTACAACTTGATTGGAGTCCACCTGTGGTAGATTCAATTGATTTTGAAATGATTTGGAAAGGCACACACCTGTCTATAGAAGGTCCCACAGTTGACAATGCATCTCAGAGCAAAATCCAAGCCATGAGGTCGAAGGAATTGTCCGTAGAGCTCAGAGACAGGATTGCGTCGAGGCACAGATCTGGGGAAGGGTACCAAAAAATGTCTGCAGCATTGAAGGTCCACAAGAACACAATTGCCTCCATCATTCTTAAATGGAAGAAATGTGGAACAGCCAAGACTCTTCCTAGAGCTGGCTGCCCGGTCAAACTGAGCAATCGGGGGAGAAGGGCCTTGGTCAGGGAGGTGACCAAGAACCCGATGGTCACTCTGACAGAGCTCCAGAGTTGCTCTGTGGAGATGGGAGAACCTTCTAGAAGGACAACCATCTCTGCAGCAGTCCATCAATCAGGCCTTTATGGAAGAGTGGCCAGACGGAAGCCACTCCTCAGTAAAAGGCACATGACAGCCCACTTGGAGTTTGCCAAAAGGCACCTAAAGACTCTCAGACCATGAGAAACAAGATTAAACTCTTTGACCTGAATGCCAAGCGTCACGTCTGGAGGAAACCTGGCACCATCCCTACGGTGAAGCATGGTGGTGGCAGCATCATGCTGTGGGGATGGTATTCAGCGGCAGGGACTGGGAGACTAGTCTGGATCAAGGGAAAGATGAACGGAGCAAAGTACAGAGAGATCCTTGATGAAAACCTGATTCATGTTTTTCAAAAATGTCACATATACGGTTTATATACTTCCATAAATGTTTCAACTGGTACCGGGGGACCTTCAGACGAGTCTTGTGAGGCGTGTGGGCAAAACAACCGACATGTACGTGTTCGTCAGAGCCTCACCTTTCCACAGAGGGTTCATATTAGTGTTTAGGCCAAACCGTTCAGACGCTACAGATGATTTTGTGAGATTTTTGGGACGTCTCATGGTCTGACAAACACCGTTCTAGCTCTGTCACCTTTCACTGCAGATGCGGAATGCGGGGGATTGAGACACATCCAATGCAAAAAACATACGTCTAGCTTAAACTGACAGATTTAATGAGATTATTTTATTATGCTAATTTCATTTACACGGGGGCGCAGACATCGACCTTAGTTAAAATCAGATCTAAATAATATCAAGGGGCTAGAAATCCAGGGATAATGCCTTGATCACATCTACAGTGTCATTGCACAAAATGGTATGCAGCATCATCTGGATATGTGTGTAATAAAAGTTCAATATTCACTTTCTGTTACCATTTCTGTCAAGCCATCTACGCATACAGTTTGATACATACGTTCGATAAATCCAACGTATGCACCACACAGACCGCACTGCAACTGCCTCTGCACCGCAATGCTGCAAGGCAAACGCAGCGTTCAATTGGACATTAATGTACTTCTGGTGTGATCGAGGCGTTAAAAATGAAGGTTTCATTGTACGCTGATGACTCATGTTTTCTTTTAAATCTGCAATTTGGATCCTTGCACAGCCTCATAGAGGATCTAGATAATTTTTCTAACCTCTCTGGATTACAACCGAACTATGATAAGTGCACCATATTACATATTGGATTGCAAAAAAAGTGGACATATTCGGTATTCATATCCCAAAATAAATAAATGATCTCACTACAATACATTTTAATAGAAGTTAGTAAAAATATATAAGATCTTGCTACCATCGAAAGGTAAATACCTGTTTATTTGTGGAAAAATCACCCTGATTAATTATTTAGTCATATCCCAGTTTACCTATTTACTTATGGCCCTGCCTACACCGAACGACTAGTTTTTTTTAAATTATATGAGCAAAAAATATTCCACTACAGATTACAACCTCTCACTTTCAGTTAATTGAAAATGAAATAATCTCCAAAATATCGTTATTTAAAAATTAAAGCCATAGAAACCTGGTTGCAATTTCAGTTTAATCCACCAGAAAAGACAGAACAAATATAACAACAAATATTATGGTTAAACTCAAATATACTAATTGTTTAAAAATGGTATAATCTTTGTTAATTATATCAAAAATAGGACTGGTGGAGTTATATCACATATGCGGCTAACAAAAATCTATGGAAATGTCTGATCTATCTAAAGTTACATCTAACTGATTGCAGCATTACCGCAAAAATGGAGGAGGAAAGTGGAAGGGGGAGAAGCTAAATGAAATGAAAAAGTATACCAGTTCCATTTAATGACCAGAAAAATGACAGCTGCCCCCTACAGGTTGCAAAATGGTTGGGAATACATTTTCGATGTGCCGATTCCGTGGCACATGGTGGTCCTCTGTAGCTCAATTGGTAGAGCATGGCACTTCAAGGGGATCAAATACTTTTTTCCCCTCACTGTAATTATCAAAAGTAAAAGTATAAATCATTTAAAATTCCGTATATTAAGCAAACCAGATGGCATAATTTTCTTGTTTTTTAAATTTGCAGTTAGCCAGGGGGCACACTCCAACACCCAGACATCATTTACAAACAAAGACTGTGTGTTTAGTGAGTCTGCCAGATCAGATGCAGTAGGGATGACCAGTGATTTTCTCTTGATAAGTGCATTAATTGGAAAAATTACCTGTCCTGCTAAGCATTCAAAATGTAACGAGTACTTTTGGGTGTCTGGGAAATGTAAAGAGTAGAAAGTACATTATTGTAGTGGAGTAAAAGTAAAAGTTGTCCAAAATATACTTAACCCTCCCGTTGTCCTAGGGTCAAAATGACCCGCCACTGTGTTGAACCAACTTTATTTAATTTTTATATTTTGGGGATCATTTGTGAGAAGGAGGCAGTGAGACTTTAAAGAAAGTATCACTGCCTCCTTCTCACAAATGATCCAAAAAATATAAAAATTAAATAAAGTTGGTTCAACACAGTGGCGGGTCATTTTGACCCTAGGACAACGGGAGGGTTAAGTAGTACTTTAAAGTATCTTTACACCACTGATTACAAACATACCCATAACATGATGCAGCCACCACTATGCTTGGAAATATGGGGAGTGGTACTCCTTAATGTGTTGTATTGGATTTGCCCCAAACATAATACTTTCTATTCAGGACAAAAAGTTCATTGCCTTGCCAAATGTTTTGCAGTATTACTATAGTGCCTTGTTGCAAACATGATGCATGTTTTGGAATATTTTTATTCTGTACAAGCTTCTTTCTTTTCACTCTGTCAATTAGGTTAGTATTGTGGAGTAACTACAATGTTGTTGATCCATCCTAATTTTTCTCCTATCACAGCCATTAAAATCTGTAACTGTTTTAAAGTCATCATTGCCCTCATGCTGAAATCCCTGAGCGGTTTCCTTCCTCTCCAGTAACTGAGTTAGGAAGGACAACTGTAACTTTGTAGTGACTGGGTGTATCGATACACCATCGAAAGTGTAATTAATAACTTCATCATGCTCAAAGAGATATTCAATGTCAGCTTTTTTATTTTTACCCATCTACCAATAGGTGCCCTTCTTTACGAGGCATTGGAAAACCTCCCTGGTCTTTGTGGTTGAATCTGTGTATGAAATTCACTGCTCGACTTGAGGGACCTTACAGATAATTGTATGTGTTGTGTAAAGAGATGAGGTAGTCATTCAAAAATCCCATGTTAAACACTATTATTGCACACAGAGTGAGTCCATGCAACTTTTTACTCCTGAACTTTTTTAGGCTTGCCGTAACAAAGGAGTTGAATAGTTATTGACTCAAGACATTTAAGCATTTCATTTTGTATTCAAAATTGTAAAGCATTATTCCCCTTTGACATTATGGGGTATTGTGTGAAGGCCGGTGACAAAAAAAAAATCTCTATTTAATCCATTTTAAATTCAGGCTGTAACACAACAAAATGTGGAAAAGGTCAAGGGGTGTGAATGCTTTCTGAAGGCACTGTACATAATATAAACAAAAAGTGGTAAGGCATTTATTTCAGTAGATTCAACCAGGGTCCCATTTTGATGTAACACAACTATAAAAAAATGAATCACTGGTCTTGACTTACAATTTACCAACAGCCCCTGACCAGTATAGAAAGATCCCCAGATTATTTTGCCAATCCCAATATAGATGAGAAGTCTAATAAGACACAAGCATTTAACCCTTAAAACATGATACTTGGAGTTACCGTTAAGTATGTTTATGGATATGTCTTATTGCTCCCAAGAGGGTGACATTTCTCTGTGTCAAATGATATGTTTCCCGCCATCCTTCAGGCTATATGTGAAAGGATAGCTGCCATCTGACTACGTTTCAAATGTTGGCAGGGGCTGATATTTGACCCCTGTTGCTTTGCCCTTGTAGAGGATCACTCCGCACACCATGGCAATGGATGCTAGGAAACATCCAGCCATGAATACCATGTTCATGTTGGTCACTGAAAAGACAAGAAAACAAGTCAACACTTTTTTCACCAAAACACACCAAAACACCTTCCCATCCAGAGATGTATCTTGAGGACTTGACTGCAGAGGTCCTTTATAAATCATGGATAAGAACTGTTGTAACTTCAACAACTCAAAGTACAACATTTAATTTTGTGCTTGTCCTGAGCTAGTTACCCTCAGGGTTAGTGTTACCTGAGCTCTCGGACGTCTTTATCAGGCGCAAAGGACCCTGGGAGATGTGGTGCCTGGTCGATTGCATGGGGGCATCTCTCTTGCGGTGGTGGTGATCAGCAGACTGGGGTGAGGTGGAGTTCATGCACCCCTGGGCGCACCGGGTGTTGGGGTTCCCAGCCTCACACACAATCACTGAACAGCTGATGTACACCTACAGCCAGAGAGATCAAAAGTCACTGAACTGAGATGATATCACCCTGCCGATGTGCCCTTGAGCAAGGCACCTAACCCTAAATGCTCCTGTAAGTTTCAAGTTGTATTAGTCGTATGTACGGGATACGCATGGTATACTGTACATTGTCCAACGAAATGCTTACTTTCAGCTCCGGATAAGTGTCTGCTAAATGAATAAAATGTCAAATGTAAATATGAACCTTGAATGATCCAGCAAACTGTTCCTATTTACCTGGTCGTGCAGTCCGATGAATTTGAAAGCTTCCATTCCGAACCGAAAATGTCTCTCGTGACGGGGTGAGAAGATTTGAACAGTCTCATCCACATTGCACCTGGTAAAATAGAACATGATATTACAGCATTAATAGTAATGTCTCTTTCAGTCAGAAAAATCTGTTAAAAGGCGTATCTCGTTTTCAATAATACTCTAACATTACTGTTACAAGTGCCATTATGACGTTGATGGATGGATGGATGCCTTTGTGTTCTGAGTCTCACCCGTTTTCTATGATGGGGTAGGTGTGGTGGTAGTTGGGGTTGTCGTACGGCGCTGCTCTGCAGGACTCCACGAAGAGCTCAGTGTTTACAGTGGTTGTGGCCTCGATGTCCATGTAGATCATCTGCTTCACCACAACGTCTAACGGGTAGTTACGGGGATCCACAATACTGGTAAACTCGCTCGTCTGGTAGAACTCAAACTGGTAGGTGAACGTGCCGAAACCTTTCTCCAGGACCGTGATGCTCTCCCTGTGTGCGCTGAAGCCCAGGCTCACGTTGCCACGTTTGGCATACTGGCAGTAGAACTGGATCTCCACCTGGTGGTGCCTGGTGATGATGTCATTGGGGTTGTCAAAGGTGGTGATTTCGTTCTTGAAGAGGAGGTTGTCGTCATCCTCCTGGATTGAGAGAAATGGAGAGGGAAATAATCTAGACAGCTACATTTGTGGGCACTGCCAGCACTGAACTCTTAAAAACACCAAAATGTAGATCGTTCCTATATTGCTGTGTAACTCTTGGGGTTATGAGCAAGCATGTTGGTGTTTGTTTTGATGTTTCTCACAGGGGAGCATAAGCCACCACTCACCAAAACCCTACATCTTAACCCTTTCTATGATGCAACCCATTCTAAATCAGTCAGCCTAATTCATCCCTTGGGGTGAATATGCCCTCAGACCAGGTACAATATGAATAACATAGACAAACACCCAGGAGTGAATGGGTCTCACACCCAAAGAGATATCCACATATCATCACACTATAATATTTGACATTTCAGAGGTCTCACCTCTAACTGAGTCCCACAGGCATTGAGGGGGATGACTCCGATGATGTGGGTGCTGTTGGAGAGGCGTTGCAGGTCGCAGGCAGAGTTACTGGGATCACTGAGGCGGAGATGGCCCTCATTTACTCCCGGGATAGAGGACTTCTCCACTTCCACTGTCATCGTAGTCTCTTGGCAAACCACTTTGGCTTTGACTGTCACAGGTGAATGTGGAGATATCTTGTTATTGTAAAATATATCAGTCTTATTGAAAACAATGTGATTAAAAACCAATGGTGGAAAAAGTACCCAACTGTCATACTTGAGTAAAAAGTAAAGATACCTTAATAGAAAATGACTCAAGTAAAAGTGAAAGTCACCCAGTAAAATACCACTTGAGTAAAAGTCTAAAAGTATTTGGTTTTATGTATACTTAATTATCAAAAGTAAAAGTATTAATAATTTCAAATTCCTTATATTAAGCAAACCAGATGGCCCAATGTTCTTGTTTTTTTATTTACGGATAGCCAGGTGCACACTCCAACACTCAGACATAATTTACAAACTAAGTGTTTGTGGTTAGTGAGCCTGCCAGATTAGAGGCAGTAGGGATGACCAGGGATGTTCTCTTGATAAGTGTGTGAATTCGTGCTAAGCGTTCTAAATGTAACGAGTACTTTTGTGTGTCAGGGAAAATGTATGGAGTAAAAAGTACATTATTTTCTTTAGGAATGTAGTGAAGTAAAACTAAAAGTTGTAAAAATATATAAATAGTAAAGTACAGATACCCACAAAAAACGACTCAAGCAGTACTGTATACTTAAGTACTTTACACCACTGTTGAAAACTGATGGGCACTATCTGGAAAGTTGATATCAATATCAGTTGCATTTTTACTGATATTATTTCGATAAATATCAAAACTAGTAGGTATTTATATTCACAGGTTTATACATTATCAACGTGCACATTCACACAGCAACATATCATTCATGATCATAGAAGAATCTATACCAACCATGTGTGCGTCCGACCACCAGGACACATCTCATCTCAGATTGATAGATGCTAGATCTGAAATGATTTAAGCAGGGGTGAAAGTAGATGAAATTTCATGCTGGTACAGGGACCTCCTATGTTTGCACACGCTTTTTTATATATATTTTTTGATGGGCCTAATCATAAAATTACATAGGCCTATAGAATCCGTATTAATTTAATAGGATCTCTATGGGCCTAATAGTAAAGATGTGTTGTTTAATTTGTACAATGTATTAGCCTTAATGTGGCATAAACACAACCAGTCATGATGTTTTCATCTGATTGTCAAACAATTAGGCTACTTCAAAAGGCTCACATAGGCTACCTGCGCACGTTACTCAGGGACGGAGGAAAGACGGGGTGCGATTATTCAATTTTTTTAAGCCTCATTTAGATATTTTTCTGCTTATAATTACCGACATTTCACTGAAAGAAATGGCACGTTAGCATAGCTGTAGGAAGTAGGGGTGCTGAGGATGCTGCAGCACACCCTGATAAATCAGAATAAAAAATATATGTGACTGACAACAAGCCTTTCTCACAAAAGTAGTGCACCTGGGCCTTTACTAGTCATGCATTAGAAGACCGATATAGCCGTCTGTCACAGGGAAACATTTTTTTTTTATGGGACTGACATGCGGTAATGATAAATGGTGTAATAGCCTACCAGGGGCAGGCTGAAACACATTTTTTAGTAAGAGGTATGTTAAATAGACTACTGAGGTATTCAAGAACATTCAAGATGTCCAAGCAGGAATGTATGATTCAATATATTTTGATGTGCAACCTAATCCAGTGATTGTCATGAATTTTGGGTTGACTATTAGACTATAGATTATTTTAATTTTGTTTTAATATAGATGAATTACATACATCTTTATGTGCACTAACTAATATGCAGGCTGGTCACTAGAAATAGACGCCGATTTCGGACGTTTGAAAAGGTCCTGAGAACATCAATATAGGCCTTCCTCGGCACTCACACAGAAAAACAATCACCCAGCACTGGACGCGAACTCATGAGGCTCAGAGTTGGAGTGCGCTGTTTAGACCTCTACGTGACGGCAGTTCACAATGCTCTAGCAAGCCGTGAGAATACTGATGATACCTAGCACGTCATTTTTTAAAAATTATTTTGTTTTAAGCCTTCTCCTTAACCACTCGGAATTAATGCGTCAAAAATAGACGTTAATCCATAATACATCGAATTTCGCAGGGAAACTATGAGATCTTGTTGCTAATATCATAGGCAAATTAATTTGGGGTTCAACACCTGAGGAAGTGGAAACTCAAAATACATTAACTAGATAGCTAACGTTAAATATAATACCCACTGCTAGTAGCCATGTATTCATACAACAGTACATTGAATGTCCTAAAAAATATTTACAGTTGTAGGCTACTACCATGAGACCTATAGGCCTATGCCCTCACAATGTCCGGTGCTTATTAAGCATGCGCGTCGCCCCATATCGCAAAGCCATATTAAATATATTGGTTGTAAAACAAGTTTCTATTGAGTTGAATATTGAGAGTTGAGATTATTTTTTTAATAACTACAGCAAGATGAGAGCCTCCTCTCTTCAGCAGGGACAAGCGGACAAAGCTTGCAATGCTGTGTTTTTCCCGCAATTGCATTTTGAAATGTTATATGATCAGAACGCATTTCTCTCGAGCGCATGGGTGGAGAGGATACTGGCTCGCTCATCACAGTAGCAGGCCCCATCGATGGCACAGGCACCGGGGCAGGGCAGACACAGTCATTACAGGAATCATGAGGATAATGCACTTTACTGTTATACCAAATCATGGTTTTAGCCGCCTCAAATAATAAGACGTTTGAGTGAGGTGAAAATGATTTTTAAGATCCATGATCTTCTACCTGGACTCAGGGGTAGACGTAACATAGTAAACATACATCCGGGACACTCCAATTAGTATGATGAGTTACATTTCGTATGGTATGTATGCATTTGTGGATGTACAAATTATACAATGGGTGGGTCTAATCCTGGATGCCGATTGGTTAAAACTGCTTTCCAGCCAGTGTTTTTTCCACAAGTTATTACCGGCAAAATCTATGACATTGAAATGCCTATTTACTCTTTTCCATCTGACTGCGCAATCCACTGTCTCATCAGCTCAGCCAGGCAATATATACAGTTGAAGTCGGAAGTTTACATACAGCTTAGCCAAATACATACATACTCTGTTTTTCACAATTCCTGACATTTAATTCCAGTAAAAAATCCCTGTCTTGGGTCAGTTAGGATCACCACTTTATTTTAAGAATGTGAAATGTCAGAATAATAGTAGAGAGAATGATTTATTTCAGCTTTTATTTATTTCATCACATTCCCAGTGGGACAGAAGTTTACATACACTCAATTAGTATTTGGTTGCATTGCCTTTAAATTGTTTAACTTGGGTCAAACGTGTCGGGTAGCCTTCCACAAGCTTCCCACAATAAGTTGGGTGAATTTTGGGCCATTCCTCATTTACATTTACATTTACGTCATTTAGCAGACGCTCTTATCCAGAGCGACTTACAAATAGGTGCATTCACCTTATAGCCAGTGGGATCACCACTTTACAATGTTACATTACGATGGGCATAATGGCCAAACAGTTCTATTTCATCAGACCAGAGGACATTTCTCCAAAAAGTACGATCTTTGTCCCCATGTGCAGTTGCACACCGTAGTCTGGCTGTTTTATGGCGGTTTTGGAGCAGTGGCTTCTTCCTTGCTGAGCGGCCTTTCAGGTTATGTCGATATAGGACTAGTTTTACTGTGGATATAGACACTTTTGTACCTGTTTCCTCCAGCATCTTCACAAGGTCCTTTGCTGTTGTTCTGGGATTGATTTGCACTTTTCTCACCAAAGAACGTTCATCTCTAGGAGACAGAACGCGTCTCCTTCCTGAGCGGTATGACGGCTGCGTGGTCCCATGGTGTTTATACTTGCGTACTATTGTTTGTACAGATGAACGTGGTACCTTCAGGCGTTTGGAAATTGCTCCCAAGGATGAACCAGACTTGTGGAGGTCTACAATTTATTTTCTGAGGTCTTGGCTGATTTCTTTTGATTTTCCCATGATGTCAAGCAAAGAGGCAATGAGTTTGAAGGTAGGCCTTGAAATACATCCACAGGTACACCTCCAATTGACTAAAATGATGTCAATTAGCTGATCAGAAGCTTCGAAAGCCATCACATCATTTTTTGAAATTTTCCAAGCTGTTTAAAAGGCACAGTCAACTTAATGTATGTAAACTTCTGACCCACTGGAATTGTGATACAGTGAATTATAAGTGAAATAATCTGTCTGTAAACAATTGTTGGAAAAATGACTTGTGTCATGCACAAAGTAGATGAACGAAACTGACTTGCCAAAACTATAGTTTGTTAACAAGAAATGTGTGGAGTGTTTGAAAAACGAGTTTTAATGACTCCAACCTAAGTGTATGTAAACTTCCGACTTCAACTGTATACTAGATCTACCCTGTAAAAAGCATCTAGACATTATCTCCCATTTCTTTTAGACTAGCATTTGTTTTCAACAGCAGAGATTTGTAATAACCTTGCTGTCTCGCCAACATTTGCAACATTGTTTCAATATTGGAATTCAATCTCCAGCTGTCCTATGGCAATGATCGTGTCGGGAGTCGGGACGAGACAGACAGGCTGGCAGCTTTTTTCAACCAGTCGATATCACGAATCAGCATATCAAGACTATATCTCGTGGAAGGATGAATTAGTATGAATAAACTCATGTCAAACTTTCTTTTGATATTATTTGAATATGTTGGTAACCTGTTGTATAAAAGTGATAATGCCTGAGAATCCGGTGTTTGGAGGATATATTGGCATAGTTTACAAGCCCTCAACTTCGTCTCGGGCCTAACAACACCCGTGCCAATATATCCTCCAAAGACCGGTTTCTCTGGCATTATCACTTAATTACATTTGTATGATATTTTATGAATTGCAATTCGTACCATATGTTACGAATTCGCAAAACGTATGATATGTTATGAATAACAATTTGTTGTGGCTAACGTTAGCTAGGTGGTTAAGGCTAATGTTAGCTAGGTGGCTAACGTTAGCTAGGCTAAGGGTTAGGGGTTAAGGTTAGAGTTAAGGCTAGGATTTAGGTTAAAGGGGAAGGGTTGGCGAACATGCTAAGTAGTTTCAAAGTAGCTAAAAAGTTGTAGGTAGTTGCAAAGTTGCTAATTACCAAAATGCCTGTGATGAGATTCGAACAAGAAACCTTTGGGGTGCTAGACGTTTGCGTTATACGCCTACCCATCCACCCCGACCAACCACCCTACTTTCGTTTTTGCCTTAAGTAACCTTCTGTCTTATATAACCATACCAAACATAACATATTATACAAATTTGAGTGTCCCGGATTTACTTTTACTACGTTACGTCTAGTCTGAGACCAGGTTATGATCTTGGCTGTCTGACTGATGACAGAGACAGAGCAGGTCTCTTTGCTGATGCCGGTAATAACTTGCAGAAAACCATCCGGCCATTACCCACTGATCAGCCAATGGCTCATTATAGATTAGTATAACAGAGAAATCTCGGGGGGAAAAAACTCTTGGCCGCCGGCCATGTCACCTTTTTTATTGTTACATTTTTATATGCAAATATTTTTGGTGTGTGTTAATTTCGACCAGCCCACCCAACTAAAACATTTGCTACAATCACCAGATGGCCAATCCACCCCTGTAGCCTACAGTTCTTGGAATTTATGTTTTAACTAATTGTGATAGATTTATGTTTTCCGGTATGGCGTATCCCCACTATTTATTTTGCTGGTACCGGACATTTCCGGCTTACCAATAGATTTAAGATCAGGGTAAACAACAGCACATTGTACTATCTGTGTTGTTAAACATCTACATCTAATAATAACATCTTTCAGTCAGGTGGATTGGGAGATAAAATTTGATTCAAAAACAGAGATTAAGCTCCAGAGGAAAGTACCGGAAAGTAGCAGAAATTAGAAGAAAGTTTCAAAGCACCAGAGCAGTTCTGGTTATGATGCTACAACATGAAACATGATTAGATGCCATGAGACCCACCCGTCTGCTCCTTCAGCAATGAAGCAAATGGGGAAATGCTCTCCCAGATCTTCCTGAATGGGTGTCCACCGAATGACAAACTCCCCTTGGGTGGTCATGTGATTGGTGATGTTCTGAGGTCCACTGATGATGACATCAGTAATCCTAGCAAGGGCGCAAAACAGACAATCGCACAAATCCAAATCAGAGATATCAGTAGGAAGGTAGGATTTTTGGTGATCTTATACAGTAAACAATACAGTAGGCTGCCTTAGGCCAGATACACTATATATACAAAAGTATGTGGACACCCCTTCAAATTAGTGGATTCGGCTATTTCAGCCACACCCGATACTGACAGGTGTATAAAATCGAGCACACGGCAATGCAATCTCCATAGAAAAACATTGGCAGTAGAATGGCCTTACTGAAGAGCTCAGTGACTTTCAACGTGGCACCGTCATACGAAGCAACCTTTCCAACAAGTCAGTATGTCAACATTTCTGCCCTTCTAGAGCTGCCCCGGTCAACTATAAGTGCTGTTATTGTGAAGTGGAAATGTCTAGGAGCAACAATGGCTCAGCCGCAAAGTGGTAGGCCACACAAGCTCACAGAATGGGACCGCCGAGTGCTGAAGTGCGTAGCACGTAAAAATTGTCTGTCCTCGTTTGCAACACTCACTACCGATTTCCAAACTGCCTCTGGAAGCAACGTCAGCACAATAACTGTTCGTCAGAAGCTTCATGAAATGGGTTTCCATGGCCGAGCAGCCGCACACAAGCCTAAGATCACCATGCGCAATGCCAAGCGTTGGCTAGAGTGGTGTAAAGCCTGCCGCCGTTGGACTCTGGAGCAGTGGAAACGCCTTCTCTGAAGGGATGAATCATGCTTCACCATCTGGCAGTCTGACAGACAAATATGGTTTTGGCGGATGACAGGAGAACGCTACCTGCCCCAATGCATAGTGCCAACTGTAAAGTTTGGTGGAGGAGGAATAATGGTCTGGGGCTGTTTTTCATGGTTCGGGCTAGGCCCCTTAGTTCCAATGAAGGGAAATCTTAACGCTGCAGCATACAATTATATTCTAGATGATTCTGTGCTCCCAACTTTGTGGCAACAGTTTGGGGAAGGCCCTTTCCTGTTTCAGCATGACAATGCCTCCGTGCACAAAGCGAGGTCCATACAGAAATGGTTTGTCGAGATCGGTGTGGAAGAACTTGACTGGCCTGCACTGAGCCCTGACCTCAAGCCCATCGAACACCTTTGGGATGAATTGGAACGCCGACTGCGAGCCATGCCTAAACGCCCAACATCAGTGCCCGACCTCACTAATAATCTTGTGGCTGAATAGAAGCAAGTCTACACAGCAATGTTCCAACACCTAGTGGAAAGCCTCCCCAGAAGAGTGGAGGCTTTTATAGCAGCAAAGGGGGGGACCAACTCCATATTAATGCCCATGATTTTGGAATGAGATGTTCGACGAGCATGTGTCCACATACCTTTGGTCATGTAGTATACTTGATTGCAGAATATTTAAATTACTGAAATAGTTACAAAGTGCTATATTGGTACAGTTTACTTATAGCATGCACTGTTTTGCAGCATGTGTAAATGACATAAAGCTGCTTGCTTAGCGAGTACCACCTCCTCATGATTCAGCTCACAATGAGGCTCAGACCCAGGACCTCTTCCTTGCTAGCACACGTGACTCCTGAAGAGTCCCACCAGTCAGTGTCACTGAAAAGTTTACAATTCGGCGACACAAGTGACGAGCTGAGGAGTACGTTTCACACATTCCCACGTGCTACACATACACCGTAGAAATACAATCATGGATGTAATATTGTATTACATACTTCATGGATATTGTCCCTTACGTTGAGTGTGTAGCCTGTGCCTTGACCCTGATCTCCAGCTCCTTGTTGACCTCGGCATTAAGATGCTCTCCATTGCGTGGTGTCGGCTGCAGAAACATGGGCAAGTACATTCCCTCATTGCAAGAGGGTGCAGGAGAGTCCACTAAATTGGAAAAGAATACAAACGTACACAAGTAAATGTCATGTAAAATACTGTCCATAAAATGTATATAGGTTCAGAACGTTTGTGAAACAACACAGCTGAAAAATATATGGCAAATAGAAATCAAAAGTGGATGGTCTTCAGAGATAGATGGGAGGGGTTGAGGATAGTTGAAGGATGGGACTAAAAACAAACAAAAGATAATTTTGTAAAATATACTGTTTCCGTAAAATGTACATCATTTAGTATGCATAAACTGGAAGTAATTTATTCCAATTAGGGGAGGGGTGTTATTGGTTAGGGGAAAATAATAAAATAAAATATATTTAAAAATATATATATACACACAGTACCAATCAAAAGTTTGGACATACCTACTCATTCCAGGGTTTTTCTTTATTTTTACTATTGTCTATATTGTAGAATAATAGTGAAGACATCAAAACTATGAAATAACACATATGGAATCATATAGTAACCAAATCAAAATATGTTATATTTGAGATTCTTCAAATAGCCACCCTTTGCCTTGATGACAGCTTTGCACACTCTTGGCATGCTCTCAACCAGCTTCATGAGGTAGTCACCTGGAATGCATTTCAATTAACAGGTGTACCTTCTTAAAAGTTAATTTGTGGAATTCCATTCCTTCTTAATGCGTTTGAGCCAATCAGTTGTGTTGTGACAAGGTAGGGGAGGTATACAGAAGATAGCCCTATTTTGTGAAAGACCAAGTCCATATTATGGCAAGAACAGCTCAAATAAGCAAAGAGAAACGACAGTCCAAGACATGAAGGTCAGTCAGTACCGAAAATTTCAAAAACTTTTCAAGTTTCTTCAAGTGCAGTCGCAAAACCATCAAGCGCTAAGATGAAACTGGCTCTCATGAGGACCGCCACAGGAATGGAAGACCCAGAGTTACCTCTGCTGCAGAGGATAAGTTCATTAGAGTTACCAGCCTCAGAAATTGCAGCCCAAATAAATGCTTCACAGAGTTCAAGTAACAGACACATCTCAACATCAACTGTTCAGAGGAGACTGTATGAATCAGGCCTTCATGGTCAAATTGCTGCAAAGCAACCACTACTAAAGGACACCAATGATAAGAAGAGACTTGCTTAGGCCAAGAAACACGAGCAATGGACATTAGACCGGTGGAGATTTTTGGTTTTCCGCCGTGTCTTTGTGAGATGCGGTGTGGGTGAACCGATGATCTCCGCATGTGTATTTCCCACCGTAAAGCATGGAGGAGGAGGTGTTATGGTGTGGGGGTGCTTTCTGGTGACACTGTCTGTGATTTATTTAGGATTCAAAGCACACTTAACCAGCATGGCTACCACAGCATTCTGCAGCGATACGCCATCCCATCTGGTTTGGGCTTAGTGGGACTATCATTTGTTTTTCAACAGGACAATGACCCAACACACCTCCAGACTGTGTAAGAGCTATTTTACCAAGAAGGAGAGTGATGGAGTGCTGCATCAGATGACCTGGCCTCCACAATCCCCCGACCTCAACCCAATTGAGATGGTTTTGGATGAGTCGGACCGCAGAGGGAAGGAAAAGCAGCCAACGAGTGCTCAGCATATGTGGGAACTCCTTCAAGACTGTTGGAAAAGCATTCCAGGTGAAGCTGGTTGAGAGAATGCCAAGAGTTTGCAAAGTTGTCATCAAGGCAAAGGGTGGCTATTTGAAGAATCTCAAATATAAAATATATTTTGATTTGTTTAACACTTTTTTGGTTACCACATGATTCCATATGTGTTATTTCATAGTTTGTCTTCATTATTATTTTACAAAGTATTTTTTTTGGTAAAAATAAAGAAATGAATGAGTAGCTGTGTCCAAACCTTTGACTGGTAGTGTATATATATTTACCCAAAAATATATGGGGGATTGGAAATGATGCAGACAATTATATTGATAGAATCCACAATCTACTGTATCTGCAATATTAAAGCTGATCTACCCCCTGAATCTTTTCAAATAATAATAATAAGTTAATGTCATGCTTGTTGTAAAATAAATATTTCCATCCATCCCTCTCTTCCTCCCTCCCTTCATCCATCCAATGCATTCTCAACCACCGGAAGAGGAGTCACTTTCTTACCCAGAAATGAGAATTGTAGAGGGAGTTTGCTGAGGGGAGCAGTGGAGGAATACAGGCTTCCTGGGGGGGAGGTGGGACTCCATGGTCTGGCTGTTGTGGGCTGGCGGGTGGTAGTGGTTAGCCAGGGGGTGGGGGTGGTGGTAGTGGGAGTGGTGGTGGTGGGCCGGGTGGTGGTTGGCCAGGGGGTGTTGGTAGTGGGAGTGGTGTTGGGCCTGGTGGTGGTTGGCCAGGGAGTGGTGGTGGTGGGCCGGGTGGTGGTGGTGGTGGTAGTGGGCCGGGTGGTGGTTGGCCAGGGGGTGGTGGTGGTGGGAGTGGTGGTGGGCCGGGTGGTGGTTGGCCAGGGGGTGGTGGGAGTGGTGGTGGTGGTGGGGTGGTCGGACCGCAGAGGGAAGGAAAAGCAGCCAACGAGTGCTCAGCATATGTGGGAACTGTGGTGGTGGTGGTCCGGGTGGTGGTTGGCCAGGGGGTGGTGGTGGGCCGGGTGTTGGTTGTCCAGGGGGTGATGGCAGTGGGAGTGGTGGTTGTGGTGGTGGTGGGAGTGGTGGTGGGCCGGGTGGTGGTTGGCCAGGGGGTGGTAGTGGTGGGCCGGGTGGTGGTGGTGGTTGTGGTGGTGGTGGTTGTTGGCCGGGTGGTGGTGATGGTGGTGGTGGTTGGCCGGGTTGTAGTGGTGGTGGTGGGTCGGGTTGTAGTGGTGGTGGTGGTGGTGGTGGTGGGCGTGGTGGTTGTTGGCCGGGTTGTAGTGGTGGTGGTGGGCCGGATTGTAGTAGTGGTGGTGGTGGGCTGGGTGGTGGTGTTGGTTGGCTGGTAGATGATAGCACGTCGATGTCTTCCTGCATAGAACGGAGCCCTGGAGGACCTAGAGCCATCAGTGTAAGACAGGGTGATGTGTTGGTTGGGGAAGTCCTCCACAACTAGCTCAAACCCATAGACACCAGCCATTGAGGTGTTGCCGTATTGTAAAGTGCAAGAGCCCTATAGACCGAAGAAGTTATAACATAAATGTTTCAGATGGTTGACCCTTAAGACATAATACTTCACAAATAGATTCAATGCAAATTAGTTGTGGTTGGTCTCACATTGACAGGTCAGCACAGCCCAAGACGTTGCAAACACTAACCTCATCCATGGAGAAGCCTGAGGGCTGGGTACACATATCACACTCAGTGTCTCTGGCCACTCCATATCTGCATCTGACACGGTCACCATCAGGGTCAAAGGCCATGAGGTTGTAGGACCTCTGACAGTTCTGGGGAACACTACAATAACATTGAAAACAGTCAGATATACAGCATATGAATTAGGTAGAATCTAAACTAACAAAACATCCAAGTGAGTTAGGAAAGTAACCTAAGCAAATGAACTAAAATAATGTATATTTTCTAAATAATTCTGCATTATTCAGAAGTATAACAATCATGGAGCAACCTGATTAGATGAGGTTAGTGGTTTCTGAAGTCATCGAAGAGGTATTTGGAGTAAGAATGTTGTTAGTTACCGTATGAAAGGATGAACGCCTGTGACTGGAGATCTGTTGGGTCCACCCGTATCAGATCTTGTTCCCAGATCCACCTGTGTCAGTAGTCTCCAACTTCCCATGCTGTTTACTGTGCTTATCCAACAGCAGCTGTCCTGACTGTTACATTGACAAACACATAACATCATTAAAAGGGACATTGCCAAATTTGTTTAATCTTTAATACTACAAACTCGCAAATGAATGACTAACTAACCTCAATTGAAAAGGTCTATCACTGGGGACATTTCTGGTCATGACAGTTTCCTGTTCACACCAGGTGTTCCTCCAACTCCTCCCATTGGTGCTGCTGTCAATTGGGACTCTCAAATTTCTGGTTGAATACCCGCAGTTCCCTGAGTAACAGCTATAGGTATCGTAGTACTCACAACCATCAAGGGTGTTCTTGTAGCGAAAGTCCACCTGGGGAACAGAAAAGTAAATGTAATGTGACAATGAAACGTGGCAGAATTAAATCAATTGCATTATGGCTTCTTTCAGAATATATTTTGATTTGCATAGCAAAAACAAAATATACATTTTTTTGTCACATACACCATTTAGGTGCAGTGAAATGTGCTGTCTTACAGGGTCAGCCATAGTAATATGCCGCCCCTGGAGCAAATTAGGTTTAAGTGCCTTGCTCAAGGGCACATCGGCAGATTTTTCACCTTGTCGGTTTTCACCTTAGCAGCATGTCCTGGATGGGGGAGTTGACATTTGATTTAGAAACACCACCCTGGATTATTGACCTCTGCCTGCCCTGACCCTGAGACTGCCTGCCGTTCTGTACCGTTTGGGCTCGGACCTGGATTACTGACCTCTGCCTGCCCTTGACCTGTTGTTTGCCTGCCCCCTGTGTTTGTAATAAACTTTTGTTACTTCGACACTGTCTGCATCTGGGTCTTCTCCTGAAATGTAAAAGTACGAACTGGCCATGACGTACCTCATCACGCTGATGTCCGGGAGGGCTCTCGCCTGGGCTACGGCAGTGTGGGAACAACAGTCTGCCATATGCTTCAGTCTGGAGGAGTTCATGCAGGAGGTAACAAAGGTTTTCGATGCTCCATTGTCCGGGAGAGAGGCTGCCCGGAAGTTACTGCAGCTTCGGCAAGAGTCCTGCTGTGTGGCAGACTATGCAGTGGATTTCCGCATGTTGGCAGTGGAGTGTGTCTGGAACCCGGAAGCACTGTTTGACACGTTCCTGCACGGAGTATCGGAGGAAGTAAAGGACGAGCTTGCATCCCGGGAACTTCCCACGGATCTCGACTCGCTCATCGCCTTGACCATTCGGATCGATGGGCGACTACGGGAACGTAGGAAGGAGATGAAGTCCGATTCCACCTCACCTCCGAGGCATCCCGGAAGTTCTCTCGGCAACGGAGCCGACAGAGACCCGAGGCTACTCAAATTCCCCGAGAGTCTCCGAAGTCTGCCGATCCACCTCTTCTCGAGCCGATGCAACTAGGCAAAGCTAGGCTGTCTCCAACCGAACTGCAATACAGGCTTCACACGAAGAGTTGCCTGTATTGCGGAACTACTGGTCATTTTGTATCCACCTGTCCACTAGAAGACCTCACCAGTAGGAGCGAGTACTTTGGTGGGCCATACAGATAACATTTCCTCTCCCCTTACTCGCACCCCTTTTCATGCCATCTTGCTGTGGGGGAACCAGTCGAAATCTCTCCGGGTACTTTTTTATATATTTTTATTTCACCTTTATTTAACCAGGTAGGCCTGTTGAGAACAAGTTCTCATTTACAACTGCGACCTGGCCAAGATAAAGCAAAGCAGTGCGGTAAAAACAACACCACATAGTTACACATGGGATAAACAAAACATACAGTCAATAACACAATAGAAAATCTATATACAGTGTGTGCAAATGTAGTAAGTTATGGAGGTAAGGCAATAAATAGGCCATAGTGCAAAATAATTACAATTTAGTATTAATACTGGAGGGATAGATGTGCAGAAGATGATGTGCAAATAGAGATACTGGGGTGCAAATGAGCAAAATAAATAACAATATGGGGATGAGGTAGTTGGGTGGGCTAGTTACAGATGGGCTGTGTACAGGTGCAGTGATCGGTAAGCTGCTCTGACAACTGATGCTTAAAGTTTGTACTCATCGTCTCTGGGGCCGATGAGAGCTTTATGGACAATACCCTGGCCTCCGAGCTGGGCATCCCCACTCATCCCCTCTCCATTCCCATGGACGTTAGAGCGCTGGACAGGTGCTCTATAGGCCGGTTCACTCACAATACCACCCACAGCAAAGCCCTGCGCCCGTGCATCGACTACCAGGGCCTCAACGACATCATGGTGAAGAACCGCTACCCGCTACCACTCAACTCCTCGGCCTTCGAGCCGCTCCAGGGGGGCAACGAGTTTTCCAAGCTGGACCTACGGAACGCCTACCACCTGGTACGGATACGGGAGGGGGACGAGTGGAAGACTGCCTTCAACACGGCCAGTGGTCACCACGAGTATCTGGTCATGCCATTTGGCCTTACCAATGCTCCAGCTGTGTTCCAGACCCTTGTTAATGATGTTCTCTGCGACATGTTGAACCGGTTCATCTTCGTGTACCTCGACGACATCCTCGTCTTCTCCCGCTCCGCCCAAGAACACGTGCTCCATGTCCGACAGGTCCTACAACGCCTCCTGGAGAACCAGGTTTTTGTGAAAGCGGAGAAATGCAAATTCCATCGCTTCGCCATCCCCTTCCTGGGCTACATCATTGCAGCAGGGAGTGTACAGATGGATCCCGGGAAGGTGATAGCGGTGGTGGATTGGCCCCAGCCTACGTCCAGAGTGCAGCTGCAACGTTTCCTTGGATTCGCCAACTTTTATCGCCGCTTTATCCTGGGTTACAGCACGCTGGCTTCCCCGTGTCTGCACTCACCTCTTCCAAGGTTCAGTTCACATGGTCCCCAGCTGCTGACCGGGCGTTCCGGGACCTCAAACACCATTTCACCACTGCTCCCATCTTGGTTCATCCTGACCCATCCCGCCAGTTTGTGGTGGAGGCCGATGCTTCGGATGTTGGAGTGGAGGGCGGTCCTGTCCCAGCGTTCGGCCCTGGACCTCAAGTTACATCCCTGCGCCTTCTTCTCCCATCGCCTCAACACCACGGAGAGGAATTATGATGTGGGAAAATGTGAGCTTCTCGCGGTGAAGAAGGCGTTGGGAGGTGAAGGCACTGGCTGGAGGGGGCGGAACATCCGTTCATTGTGTGGACAGACCACAAGAACTTGGAATATCTCCGCACCGCCAAGCGTCTCAATTCCAGGCAAGCTAGGTGGGCCCTGTTTTTCACCCGGTTCAACTTCTCCCTCTCATACCAACCGGGATCCAAGAATGTCAAGCCAGATGCGCTGTCACGCCGCTATAGCCCCACGGCTACACCCCCAGAATCCGAGCCCATCCTTCCCACCTCGTGCTTGGCGATGGCACTCAGTTGGGGAATAGAGAAGCAGGTCCGGGAGGCACAGTGTTCCCAGCCGAACCCCGGGGGGGCCCAGATAACCAGATGTTTGTTCCTGACGCTGTCCTCTCCTTGGTCCTGGAGTGGGCCCACTTCCTCCAGGCTTGCCTGCCATCCGGGCTCCCGTCGGACCCTGGCCTTTGTGCGACAACGCTTTTGGTGGCCTACCATGGTTCCTGACATCTCTGCGTTCGTCGCCACCTGCACGATCTATGCACAGAACAAAACTCCTCGGCAAGCTCTGGCTGGTCTCCTCCAACCTCTGCCTGTTCCTCACCGTCCCTGGTCTCACAGCCCTTTGTCTCCTGTTTCCAGGCCTACCCCTCTCCCCAGTCTCATCGACGGCCAACCGGCGTGCATGGCGAGGCGTCTTCTGAAGGTTCGACCTCGGGGCAGGGGATTCCAGTACCTGGTTGAAGGGGAGGGTTATGGCCCGGAGGAACGGTGCTGGGGACATCCTGGACCCAGGCCTCATCGCTGAGTTTCAACACCGGCACCCTGGTTAACCAGGTATGCACCCAGGCAGGATGCCAGGTGGCGCCCCTAGGGGGGGGGGGGGGGGGGGGGGGGGGGGGGGGGGGGGGGGCAACTGTCACAACCTGATCTGTTTCACCTGTCTTTGTGATTGTCTCCACCCCCCTCCAGGTGTTGCCCATCTTCCCCATTTATCCCCAGTGTATTTATACCAGTGTTCTCTGTTTGTCTGTTGCCAGTTCGTTTTGTTTTCGTCAAGCCTACCAGCGTTTTTCCCCTTGCTTCTTTCTTTCTCAAGTTCCTGTTTTCCCGATTTTGACCATTCTGCCTGCCCTGAGCCTGCCTGCCGTTCTGTACCTTGTCACACCACCCTGGATTACTGACCTCTGCCTGCCCTTGACCTGTTGTTTGCCTGCCCCCTGTTTTTGTAATTAACTTTTGTTACTTCAACACTGTGTGCATCTGGGTCTTCTCCTGAAACGTGATAACCAGCATGAACATTTCTAAATCAGTGTCATATCCTTCCACTCAGGACATGCTGGGAAATTATCGGTCTGAGGAAAATAACAAAGGCATCAGACCTTTGCCAGAATAACTGTTTCTATCTCACCAATAATTCTTAAAAACACAGATGTACTACAAAGGGTGGTTATTTGAAGAATCTAAATTATATTTCGATTTGTTTAACACTTTTTTGGTTACTACATGATTCCATATGTGTTATTTCATAGTTCTGATGTCTTCACTATTATTCTATGATGTAGAAAATAGTAAAAATAAAGAAAAACCCTTGAATGAGTAGGTGTGTCCAAACTTTTAACTGGTACTGTATGTAGATAAGGTTTCTGTTTTTTATTTTTAATACATTTGCAAAAATGTAAAAAACAAAACTGCTTTGTCATTGTGGGGTATTGGGCTGCTGAACCGTGTTTGCACTTGATTTTGTTTATAGATGAGAAAGTGAACTTGCCATTTCCAAAAAGTTTAGCGGGGATACTGCTTTGCGATCTATTGCCTCGGAGAGGGCTCTCCAACCCTGTTCGTGGAGCGCTATCATCCTGTAGGTTTTCACTCAAACCCTAATCTATCGGAACTGATTCAATAATTCGCTGGTTGATTAACTGAATCAGGTTAGCTACAACTGGGGTTGGAGCGAAAACCTACAGGAAGGTAGCTCTCCAGGAACAGGGTTGGAGAGCCTTGACCTAGGACATCAACAGCTAGCCAGGGTTTCATTAAATAAGCTATAGCCAATACTTTTTATTGCACATTTAGGCCTAATTAAACTGATGCATTTGGCGATGTTCAACTTCGATTCACTGGCACTATGAAGAATAGCTTAGCCATACTCATTGATAGCCTAACACATACTTGAATATACTTTTGGTGAATTTAAGAGGCATTGCTAGATACAGATTACCAAGATATAGCCTGTGCGCACGGTTCTGACTGTCTCTCTGCCTGCCTAAGGGCATAGCGGGATTTCTTATAAGCGTCCGGATTAGTGTCCCGCTCTTTGAAAGCAGTAGCTCTAGCCTTTAGCTCGGTGCGGATGTTGCCTGTAATCCATGGCTTCTGGTTGGGATATGTACGTACAGTCACTGTGGGGACGACGTCGTTGATGCACTTATTGATGAAGCCGGTGACTGAGGTGGTATACTCCTCAATGCCATTGGATGAATCCTGGAACATATTCCAGTCTGTTCTAGCAAAACTGTCCTGTAGCGTAGCATCCGCGTCATCTGACCACATCCGTATTGAGCGTTTTTTTCCCTCTGGTTGCACATGTGACATGCTGGTAGAAATTAGGCAAAACGGATGTAAGTTTGCCTGCATTAAAGTCCCCGGCCACTAGGAGCTCCGCTTCTGGATGAGCATTTTCTTGTTTGCTTATGGCCTTATACAGCTTGTTGAGTGCGGTCTTAGTGCCAGCATCGGTTTGTGGTGGTAAATAGACGGCTACGAATAATTTAGATGAAAACTCTCTTCGTTAGATAGTGTGGTCTACAGCTTATCATGAGGTACTCTATCTCAGGCGAGCAATAACTCGAGACTTCTTTAATATTAGACATCTTGCACAAGCTGTTATTGACAAATAGACCCCCCCCCCCCCCCCCCCCCCCCCCCCCCCCCCCCCCCCCCCCCCCCCCCCCCCCCCCCCGTCTTACCAGACGTAGCTGCTCTGTCCTGCCGATGCACGAAAAACACAGCCAGCTCTATATTAATCGTGTCGTCGTTCAGCCACGACTCGGTGAAACATAAGATATTACAGTTTTTAATGTCCCGATGGTATGATAGTCTCAATCATAGATCATACCAGTTTATTTTCCAGTGATTGCACATTGGCCAATTAAATGGATGGTAGAGGTGGTTTACCCACTCGCCGATTAATTCTCACAAGGCACCCCGACCTCCGCCCCCTGTATTTCCATCTTTTCTTTACACGAATGACGGGGATTTGGGCCTGGTCTCAGGAAAGCACTATATCCTTCGCGTCGGACTCATTAAAGAAAAAATCTCTGTCCAGTTCGAGGTGAGTAACCGCTGTTCTGATGTCCTGAAGCTTTTTTCGGTCATAAGAGACGGTAGCAGCGACATTATGTACAAAATAAGTTACAATACGAAAAAACGTACTAAATAGAACAGTTGGTTAGGAACCATTAAAACGGCAGCCATCCCCTCCGGCGCCATTATACCATATAATAATTTGAATGCCACGTGACTGGCGGATTTGACTGTGACTGGCCAGTTGTTGTAGCGTGTTTACTAACGCGTCGTAGTTCTATTAGCTATGCTGACTATGACGTTACTTTAGCTAATATGGTGACAACGATGTAGGCTGTGTGTAGCGGTTTGGCTTGGAATGTTTTTTTCGCCTGGTCACATATAGCTGATGTGTTGTGCATTGAAGTCCACAAGCGAAGGGACAAGGTGAGAGGAGGAAAGCGCATAGAAGGAATACAACGTGGCTGCTATGAAAGTGAACTGTGTTTACGCGTGATCAGGGGTGTATTCATTCCGCCAATTCTTTTGAAAAACGTTTTTTAAACGGAAGCAAACGGAACAAAACGGGGATAAACATACCTGAATTTGTCCAATAGAAACTCTCGTTTGCAACTGTTGGACTAATGAGTACACCCTATATCAGCTAGATGCAGGCAAGAGTGTGCAAGGCAGTATTGAATGTCACTGTCTGTCCATGTGTCACTGTCTGTCGCCTCAAATGTGTCTCTCGACCTGTGTGCACCTACGTTGTAAACTTTCATTCATAGGGTAGGTTGAAGCAACCTCATGATGGGTATAGGGAAAGTATATTGGAAAGAGTCATCCAATATGCTGTAATAGAAATAAGGCCATGCTCATGAAAAAAAAATTGTCCTCCCTCATCTTAAACGACACTGACCGCCACTGGTGTGTGTAGTCAGTATAAATGTGTGTGCATGTTCTGTACACTATATATACAAAAATATGTAGACCCCCCTTCAAATTAGTGGATTCGTTGCTGACAGGTGTATAAAATCTGGCACACAGCCATGCAATCTCCATAGACAAACATTGGCAGTACAATGGCCTTACTGAAGAGCTCAGTGACTTTCAACGTGGCACAAGTCATTCGTCAAATTTCTGCCCTGCTAGAGTGTAAGTGTAAGTGCTGTTATTGTGAAGTGGGAACGTCTAGGAGCAACAACAGCTCAGCCGTGAAGTGGTAGGCCACACAAGCTTACAGAATGGGACCGCTGAAGCTCGTAGTGCGTAATAATCGTCTGTGCTCGGTTGCAACACTTACTACCGAGTTCCAAACTGCCTCTGGAAGCAACGTCAGCACAAGAACTGTTTGTCAGGAGCTTCATGAAAAAATGGCCGAGCATCCGCACACAACCTTAAGATCATCATGCAATGCCATGCGTCGGCTAGAGTGGTGTAAAGCTCAACACCATTGGACTCTGGATCAGTGGAAACGCGTTCTCTGGAGTGATGAATCACGCTTCACCATCTGGCAGTCTGACGGACAAATCTGGATTTGGGGATGCCAGGAAAACGCTACCTGCCCCAATGCATAGTGCAAACTGTAAAGTTTGGTGGAGGAGGAATAATGGTCCGGGGCTGCTTTTGATGGTTCGGGCTACAGCTTATAATTACATTCTAGATGATTCTGTGCTTCCAACTTTGTGGCAACAGTTTGGGGAAGGCCCTTTCCCGTTTCAGCATGACAATGCCACTGTGCAAGGTCCATACAGAAATGGTTTGTCGAGATCGGTGTGGAAGAACTTGACTGGCCTGCACAGAGCCCTGACCTCAACCCCATTGAACACCTTTGGGATGAATTGGAATGCCGACATCAGTGCCCGACCTCACTAATGCATTTGTGGCTGAATGGAAGCAAGTCCCCGCAGCAATGTTCCAACATCTAGTTGAAAGCCTTCCCAGAAGAGTGGAGGCTGTTATAGCAGCAAAGGGGGGACCAACTCCATATTAATGCCCATGATTTTGAAATGAGATGTTCGACGAGCATGTGTCCACATACTTTTGGTTATGTAGTGTATGTAGGTGTGTCATTGTGCGTGATTGTGTAGAGTCCTGTGAGTGTGCATGGAGAAAGTGCAAATATAAAATCCAAGGGTCAACTCAGTCCGTGTTGCCATTTGTTAGTTATTTAGAAGTCTTATGGCTTGGGGATAGAAGCTGTTCAGGAGCCTGTTGGCATCAGTCTTGATGCACCGGTACCACTTGCCGTGCGGAAGCAGAGAGAACAGTCTATGGCTTGGGTGGCTGCAGTCTTCAACTATTTTCCGGGCCTTCCTTTCACAGCGCCTGGATATAAAGGTCCTGGATGGCAGGGAGCTCGGCCCCAGTGATGTACTGGTCTTACTAACGTTGAGGGAGAGGTTGTTGTCCCGGCACCACACTGCTAGGTCAATGACGTCCTTCCTGTAGGCTGTCTCATCGTCACTGGTGAGCAGTCCTCCCACCGTTGTGTCGTCAGCTAACTTGATGATGGTGTTGGAGTAATGCGTGGCCATTCAGTCGTGGGTGAACAGGGAATGCAGTAGGGGTCTAAGCACATACACCTGTGGGGCTCCCATGTTGAGGGTCAGAGTGGCGGAGGTGATGTTGCCTACCCTCACCATATCGGGTTGGACCGTCAGGAAGTCCAGGATCCAGTTGCAGAGGGAGGTGTTCAATCCCAGGGTCTTAAGCTTGGTGACGAGCTTGCAGGGGACAATGGTGTTGAACGCTGCGCTGTAGTCAATGAACAACATTTTCACATACAGTGGGGAGAACAAGTATTTGATACACTGCCGATGTTGCAGGTTTTCCTACTTACAAAGCATGTAGAGGTCTGTAATTTTTATCATAGGTACACTTAAACTGTGAGAGACGGAATCTAAAACAAAAATCCAGAAAATAACATTGTATGATTTTTAAGTAATTAATTTGCATTTTATTGCATGACATAAGTATTTGATCACCTACCAACCAGTAAGAATTCCGGCTCTCACAGACCTGTTAGTTTTTCTTTAAGAAGCCCTCCTGTTCTCCACTCATTACCTGTATTAACTGCACCTGTTTGAACTCGTTACCTGTATAAAAGACACCTGTCCACACACTCAATCAAACAGACTCCAACCTCTCCACAATGGCCAAGACCAGAGAGCTGTGTAAGGACATCAGGGATAAAATTGTAGACCTGCACAAGGCTGGGATGGGCTACAGGACAATAGGCAAGCAGCTTGGTGAGAAGGCAACAACTGTTGGCGCAATTATTAGAAAATGGAAGAAGTTCAAGATGACGGTCAATCACCCTCGGTCTGGGGCTCCATGCAAGATCTCACCTCGTGGGTCATCAATGATCATGAGGAAGGTGAGGGATCAGCCCAGAACTACACGGCAGGACCTGGTCAATGACCTGAAGAGAGCTGGGACCACAGTCTCAAAGAAAACCATTAGTAACACACTACGCCGTCACGGATTAAAATCCTGCAGCGCACGCAAGGTCCCCCTGCTCAAGCCAGCGCATGTCCAGGCCCGTCTGAAGTTTGCCAATGACCATCTGGATGATCCAGAGGAGGAATAGGAGAAGGTAATGTGGTCTGATGAGACAAAAATAGAGCTTTTTGGTCTAAACTCCACTCGCCGTGTTTGGAGGAAGAAGAAGGATGAGTACAACCCCAAGAAGGAGGATGGATTTTATTTTTTTATTTTATTTCACCTTTATTTAACCAGGTAAACCAGTTGAGAACAAGTTCTCATTTACAACTGCGACCTGGCCAAGATAAAGCAAAGCAGTGCGATAAAAACAACAACACAGAGTTACATATGGGGTAAAACAAAACAAAAATCAAAAAAATACAACAGAAATACAATTAATATACAGTGTGCAAATTTAGCAAGTTATGGAGGTAAGGCAATAAAATAGGCTATAGTGCAAAATAATTACAATTTAGTATTAACACTGGAATGATGTGCAAGAGATGATGTGCAAATAGAGATACTGGGGTACAGATGAGCAAAATAAATAACAATATAGGGATGAGGTAGTTGGGCGGGCTAATTTCAGATGGGCTGTGTACAGGTGCAGTGATCGGTAAGGTGCTCTGACAACTGATGCTTAAAGTTAGTGAGGGAGATAAGTGTCTCCAGCTTCAGAGATTTTTGCAATTTGTTCCAGTCATTGGCAGCAGAGAACTGGAAGGAATTGCGGCCAAAGGAGGTGTTGGCTTTGGGGATGACCAGTGAGATATACCCGCTGGAGCGCAGACTACGGGTGGGTGTTGCTATGGTGACCAATGAGCTAAGATAAGGCGGGGATTTGCCTAGCAGTGATTTATAGATGGCCTGGAGCCAGTGGGTTTGGCGACGAATATGTAGTGAGGACCAGCCAACAAGAGCGTACAGGTCACAGTGGTGGGTATTATATGGGGCTTTGGAGACAAAACGGATGGCACTGTGATAGACAACATCCAATTTGCTGAGTAGAGTGTTGGAGGCTATTTTGTAAATGACATCGCCGAAGTCAAGGATCGGTAGGATAGTCAGTTTTACGAGGGCATGTTTGGCAGCATGAGTGAAGGAGGCTTTGTTGCGAAATAGGAAACCGATTCTAGATTTAACTTTGGATTGGAGATTCTTAATGTGAGTCTGGAAGGAGAGTTTACAGTCTAACCAGACACCTAGATATTTGTAGTTGTCCACGTACTCTAGGTCAGACCCGTCTAGAGTAGTGATTCTAGTCGGGTGGGCGGGTGCAAGCAGCGTTCGGTTGAAGAGCATGCATTTTGTTTTACTAGTGTTTAAGAGCAGTTGGAGGCTACTGAAGGAGTGTTGTATGGAATTGAAGCTCGTTTGGAGGTTTGTTAACACAGTGTCCAATGAAGGGCCAGATGTATACAAAATGGTGTCGTCTGCGTAGAGGTGGATCTGAGAGTCACCAGCAGCAAGAGCGACGTCATTGATATACACAGAGAAAAGAGTTGGCCCAAGAATTGAACCCTGTGGCACCCCCATAGAGACTGCCATAGGTCCAGACAACAGGCCCTCCGATTTGACACATTGAACTCTATCTGAGAAGTAGTTGGTGAACCAGGCGAGGCAGTCATTTGAGAAACCAAGGCTATTTAGTCTGCCAATAAGAATGCGGTGGTTGACAGAGTCGAAAGCCTTGGCCAGGTCAATGAAAACGGCTGCACAGTACTGTCTATTATCGATCGCGGTTATAATATCATTTAGGACCTTGAGCGTGGCTGAAGTGCACCCATGACCAGCTCGGAAACCGGATTGCATAGCGGAGAAGGTACGGTGGGATTCGAAATGGTTGGTGATCTGTTTGTTGACTTGGCTTTCAAAAACTTTTGAAAGGCAGGGCAGGATGGATATGGGTCTGTAACAGTTTGGATCTAGAGTGTCACCCCCTTTGAAGAGGGGGATGACCGCGGCAGCTTTCCAATCTCTGGGGATCTCAGACGTTACGAAAGAGAGGTTGAACAGGCTAGTAATAGGGGTTGCGACAATTTCGGCGGCTAGTTTTAGAAAGAAAGGGTCCAGATTGTCTAGTCCAGATGATTTGTAGGGGTCCAGATTTTGCAGCTCTTTTAGAACATCAGCTGTCTGGATTTGTGTGAAGGAGAAGCGGGGGGGGCATGGGCAAGTTGCAGCGGAGGGTGCAGAGCTGGTGGCCGGGGTAGTGGTAGCCAGGTGGAAAGCATGGCCAGCCGTAGCAAAATGCTTGTTGAAATTCTCGATTATTGTAGATTTATCGGTGGTGATAGTGTTTCCTAGCCTCAGTGCAGTGGGCAGCTGGGAGGAAGTACTCTTATTTTCCATGGACTTTACAGTGTCCCAAAACTTTTTGGAGTTAGTGCTACAGGATGCAAATTTCTGTTTGAAAAAGTTAGCCTTTGCTTTCCTAACTGCTTGTGTATATTGGTTCCTAACTTCCCTGAAAAGTTGCATATCACGGGGGCTATTTGATGCTAATGCAGTACGCCACAGGATGTTTTTGTGCTGGTCAAGGGCAGTCAAGTCTGAGGAGAACCAGGGGCTATATCTGTTCTTAGTTCTGTATTTTTTGAATGGGGCATGTCTATTTAAGATTGAGAGGAAATTACTTTTAAAGAACAACCAGGCATCCTCTACTGACGGAATGAGATCTATATCCATCCAGGATACCTGGGCCAGGTCAATTAGGAAGGCCTGCTCGCTGAAGTGTTTTTGGGAGCGTTTGACAGTGATGAGGGGTGGTCGTTTGACCGTGGACCCGTTACGGACGCAGGCAATAAGGCAGTGATCGCTGAGATCCTGGTTGAAGACAGCGGAGGTGTATTTAGAGGGTAAGTTAGTCAGGATGATATCTATGAGGGTACCCATGTTTACGGATTTAGGGTTGTACCTGGTAGGTTCGTTGATAATTTGCGTGAGGTTGAGGGCATCTAGCTTGGATTGTAGGATGGCTGGGGTATTAAGCATATCCCAATTTAGGTCACCAAGCAGTACGAACTCTGAGGATAGATGGGGGGCAATCAATTCACATATGGTGTCCAGGGCACAGCTGGGGGCTGAGGGGGGTCTGTAGCAAGCGGCAACAGTGAGAGATTTATTTCTGGAAAGGTGGATTTTTAGAAGTAAAAGCTCAAACTGTTTGGGCACAGACCTGGATAGTATGATGGAGCTCTGCAGGCTATCTCTACAGTAGATTGCAACTCCACCCCCTTTGGCAGTTCTATCTAGACGGAAAATGTTATAGTTGGGGATGGAAATTTCAGAATTTTTGGTGGCCTTCCTAAGCCAGGATTCAGACACTGCTAGAACATCAGGGTTGGCGGAGTGTGCTAACGCAGTGAATAACTCAAACTTAGGAAGGAGGCTTCTGATATTTATGTGCAGAAAACCAAGACTTTTACGTTTACATAAGTCAACAAATGATAGCTCCTGGGGAGTAGGAGTGATACTGGGGGCTGCAGGGCCTGGGTTAGCCTCTACATCACCAGAGGAACAGAGGAGGACTAGAATAAGGATACGACTAAAGGCTTTAAGAACTGGTCTTCTAGTGCGTTGGGTACATAGAATAAAGGGGACAGTTCTCCGGGCGTTGTAGAAAAGATTCAGGGCATTATGTACAGAAAAGGATATGGAAGGATATGAGTACAGTTCAGGTAATCCTAAGTGTTGGGTAACAATGAAAGAGATAGCGTCATTGGAGGCATCGATTGAGCCGGTCTCGGCGTGTATGGGGGGAGGAACAAAGGAACTATATGAGACAGTTTGAGAGGGACTAGGGGTTCTACATTGAAATTGTATAATAAGAACTAACCCAAACAGCAATAGGCAAGGCATAATTGACATGGGAGAGAGGCATAAAGCAGTCACGTGTTATTAGAGAGAGCTAAGACACAACTGGAAATAGCGATAACGTTTGGGCTAAGACTAAACAGAATAAACAGGACAGAGTACCGTGTAAAGGAACAGTCCAGCAGGCATCAGCTGTGCAGCTGAGTGATCATAAGGTCCAGTGAACAGCAATATGTGAGTCCGAGAGCAGTTCAAATTGGTGCTTCAGCACAGCTAGCAGGGAGCTAGCAGGCTAGCTCAAGGCTAACTGGTGCTTGCTATATGGCAATGGTAATGGTAATCAGCCAGCAACAGGTTGCAGCTAGCTAGCTGGTTGTGATGATCCGGCGCTAGGGTCCAGTGATTCCGGCAGAAAGTCCAATAAGCTATGGGTCGATAGCACGCTGGGTCGATAGCACGCTGTGCAGACTGGCCGACGAATTGGATGGGGCCATGTATCGTGAGATCTTGGCCAACAACCTCCTTCCCTCAGTAAGAGCATTGAAGATGGGTCGTGGCTGGGTCTTCCAGCATGACAACGACCCGAAACACACAGCCAGGGTAACTAAGGAGTGGCTCCGTAAGAAGCATCTCAAGGTCCTGGAGTGGCCTAGCCAGTCTCCAGACCTGAACCCAATAGAACATCTTTGGAGGGAGCTGAAAGTCCGTGTTGCCCAGCGACAGCCCCGAAACCTGAAGGATCTGGAGAAGGTCTGTATGGAGGAGTGGGCCAAAATCCCTGCTGCAGTGTGTGCAAACCTGGTCAAGACCTACAGGAAACGTATGATCTCTGTAATTGCAAACAAAGGTTTCTGTACCAAAAATTAAAGTTCTGCTTTTCTGATGTATCAAATACTTTTGTCATGCAATAAAATGCAAATTAATTACTTAAAATCATACAATGTGATTTTCTCTCACAGTTGAAGTGTACCTATGATAAAAATTACAGACCTCTACATGCTTTGTAAGTAGGAAAACCTGCAAAATCGGCAGTGTATCAAATACTTGTTCTCCCCACTGTAGGTATTCCTCTTATGTAAGTGGGTGAGGGCATTGTGGAGTGTAATTGAGATTGTGTCGTCTATGGATCTGTTGGGGCGGTATGCAAATTGGAATGGGTATAGGCTGTCTGGGATGATGGAGTTGCTGTGTGCCATAATCAGCCTTTCAAAGCACTTCATGATTACAGATGTGAGTGCTACAGGGTGGTAGTCATTGTAGCATGAAGCCTTAGAGTTCTTGGGAACAGGAATGATGGTAGTCATCTTAAGACGTGGGGATTACAGACTGGGACAATGATAGGTTGAAAATAACCGTGAATATGCCTGCCAGCTGTTCTGCGTATGCTCTGAGAATGCACCCTGGATAACTGTCTGGCCTTGTGAGTGTTGACCTGATTAAATGGGAATTTCACCCTGGCTCTGCCACAGCATATAGTCATTACTATATTAACAACATTACGTTTTTATCATAAACATCTCAATTATCCAAACCACAAGCTAGAACTAGCACATTTTCATTTCACTGGTAGAATCGGGAAGTTTCTGCTCATAGTGAACCACAAAGTCCGGTATTCATAGCAAATGCAGATACCGCCAGCTAGGTAGAGGGGGCGGGCCCACAAATTTGATTAATGGCATTGTTTACTTCGAATGACCAACACACAGTAATCTCGGAACTTCTCTAGGCAAGATTTGTTTTTCACTAATGTTTGTCATCATGCCCGTGTGGTGTTCTGTCAAGAATGATGTGTTGACCAAAGATTATTAGAGGGATTTTTAAGCTGAACTGATGGGGAATCCATCTCAACGACAGCTGAGAAGTGATGCGATACCAACGATTTTTCTTATTTCACAACAAAACGGAAGATTCTTAATTAGAGGTAAGCTACCGTTAGCTAGCTTGCTAGTCTAGCTGGACTAGCTGGGTAAGTTAGCTAGCTAGCTAACGTTACAGTCCTGTATTGAACTCTGAAAGCCATCAGCTAAATCATATAGCTATCTTTTGGTATGCACACTGTCAATCAATTTTGCCTATGCCATGGTAGTTAGTCACTGCTAGACTGGTAGTTACCTTCAGCAGAGTAAATATGTTTGTTTGTTCGTTCTATCTTTTACTGTCTTCAGCTAACATAAGCTAGCTAATGTTAGCAAATAAGAGTATGTCAATCTGGTAGTTATCTACCCTTCTTTGGAAAACACTCCATTACTAAAAATAGAATTTTCGATATAGCTACCTCACTATCTGTTTGTATGTCGGTAGCAATGATGAATGTGTATAAATTGGTTAGTTGGTTCTCAGCCAGTCTCAGTTGGCTAGCAATCTTGCTGCCAATTGAGTGACGGTAGTTAGATAACAGCAAGCTGACAATATTGAAATGTCCATGTTAGGTATGCTTAGCTAACCAGCCTAATGGATATCAATACAATTAGTGGGGTGGTTAAATTGTGTATTGTTGTGTATTTTGTTGTAGGTGGTACATAATCTTATTCCACCAACATGCGCTTCCATGGTGAAGGTTAAGTTGGCAAAAATATTTACAAACTGACGGCTAACATAGCTCATTTTACAGTAAGCATGAACTGGGAAGTGTTTGTATGGTTTGTGTTTGTTTTGTGGGGTTAGAAGTAGCCTGAGGACCACAGAGTACCTTCCAGACCATGTAATCAATTTAGTCTACCCCTCTTCTCTTTTTAGCTTTTCTTTTTTGCAAAACTCAGGTTACCTGGAGTCATTCCACAGTGCCCTGCTGAAAAATTTGTCAGTTTCAGGAAATTAGGCGTATGTCGCAAGTCCCGACTTCACAGGAGAGCCATTTCAACCTTTTTATTTAATTTAAATTTTTTAATGCGTTTTTTGGCAGAAATGCCTTCTGGAACATTTTAACTTTCATGTGCCTTAATAACAAACTTGTATGCCATCTGTAAAAAATTACGAGCCTAGTCGGTTTAGCCACAGAAATAGACAGGAACCTTCCCGCTAGCCATGATTGGCTGAGATAATGAATGGCCTAGACATGCCGAGAGATGAGTTTCAGATTGGTCTGCGGTGTAGCATCGTGTGTCTATAAAATGAGCTGCTCGTTATGCGTAGATACTCCTTTCTACTGCAGTTTTTTCGAAAGATGTAACATTAGCGATGGAGAACTGCAAATATGTTGCTACTCCGTTCAATAACATTGCTGCCCTGAATTTATCAGGCGCTATCGACAAAGGTCAGTGGTAAAAAGTTGTGATGGACTACTTTCTGGAGGACGATCGTGCCATGCTGACTCTCTGACTCTGAAAATGAATCACACGGTGAGGAAATCTCTGATTTAGGTAAAAACATTTTCATTGAAGAAGACATTGTAGAATCTTCTGATGACAGTGATGGGGAAGAAACGGTGATCAACAGTGTTGTTGTCACGGATGAAGTTGACCGAGTTTTGAAATCAGTTGAATGTCTGGTAGAAGCTGAGTATGATAAGGAGATTAATATAATTCTGCCGTTTGATTGCAAATGCATAGCGAGTCGAAAAGAGAACACAGAAGGCTGATGATCTGATGATTATTATGGCATTACACACGGTCAGTGTGAACCAGAGTGACTTGACACAACGGGCCAAGCAAGCTGTACAAACAAAATGGAAACGACACAGGGCGTCTTATTTAATGAAAGGGGTTGCAGTCTGCCGTGAAGCATTCATCCATGTAAACGGGTAAGAGTCTAGCTACAGTTTCAGATATTATGCCATTTCGCATTGCTAGTTATACCCTAATGTTAGCTAGCTAACTAGCTAACATTGAACCTATTTGGTTAACTTTAGCTAGCTATGACAATAGGTTTGTATTGCTAGTACTCTATGGATTAGGATTATGGTTCATTGTTTAGCTAGCTAACTGCATGTCTAAACAAAAGACCCCAAATTAAAGCTTACTGTTAGCTAGCTAGCTGACGTTAGATGGCTGGCTTGCTAGCTAACATTATGTGTATGATCTGTGTGTGGTGATGTTATCTCAGAATGCCATTTCGCAATGCTCGTTATAGCCTAATGTTAGCTAGCTAACTAGCTAACATTGAACCTATTTGGTTAACTTTAGCTAGCTATGACAATCGGTTTGTATTGCTAGTACTCTATGGATTGGGATTATAGTTCATTGTTTAGCTAGCTAGCTAGCTACATGTCTAAACAAAAGACCCCAAGTTAAAGCTTACTGTTAGCTAGTAATCAGACGACCCATCAAGTTAGCCAGGTGTGTCTGACGGTGATTACGGCTATCTATTGTATAGTAATGCTAAAATATTTGAATCTGGAATTTGTCTTTCAGCATCAGTAGAACACGCCTGACTCTCCTCCACCAGTCATACAAGGAGACTGGTCTAATGTCTCCCATCAAAAAGAGAGCTGGCCCAAGCAATCACTTCAACAACAACTACGCAGAGGATAATGCAATAGTATTACCAGGACGCCACCTAGGACACAAACACTTTGGTGGAAAGCTCAGATCAAGCAGTACCAACACTTCAGGTGAATATAATTTTCAATACATTGTATGAAGTTATTCTTCTTATCTAAACATGGGAGGTTAATTGATGTTGTGCAAGGTTGTAATGTCTTTGTCGTATATGATGAATGGTGGTCATTATTGCTGTCAACAAAAGGAGTCTGCTCATACTGAACATTGATCATAAGGTTTATTCAAACCACAAGATTACAGCATATGTACAGACCCGCGGTGTCCGGAGAACGGCTCCCCAGATTGCTATGGCCGTTCTGACGTCTCATCGTTTAACCCCCCTTTATATAGCCTTCCAAGAGTTGAATGGCTCCCTCTACTGTTCAATCCCCGTATCTTACAACCCACTTCCTGTCTGTCATATGTGGCGTCACGCTAAAACCTTCCTTCTTGATACCAAAAATCAACCTTCTTTCAGTTCCATTTAAACAACATTTAACACCATCATATTGTCAATACACTACATTCCCCCCTTTCGAGACAACCTAAACGTCTCGAAACCAAACAGAATAAGATTATAACAAGTAACAATTTATCTCATTGAGTATCTTTAACATTAAACCAAAACATTCTTCTCTAGAGCGTAAATTCCTTTCTATGCAATAACTGTTTATGAAGTGGGAATACATTACTATGGCATATGAAGAAATCTCTATGGAGTGTAAGAGCGAAAAACTGTCCGGCAGCCATCTTTTCAGATATCCATCCATCAATCAAGACAGTAAAATTCTCTCACGGTCCCTCTGCCCCAGGCAACCACCGTCGGTACTCCAGATAACCTCATAACTCATGTAAATGCATTTGAAAGTATGATGCAACTAACCACACATGTAAGCCCCTGCAAACAAAATCCTATCCAATAACATCCATTGTACGGCTGGTCAACCCATCGAATCGTACAATGAATCTCTCCCTTCCTAGCCTCTCTGTCCCTAAACATTCACGAAATAAACAAAAACATCTAGGATCCTCCCATGTATTCAATAACATCAAACATCATTCTACAAAAATTAATCCCTAAGGCTATGACACAATTATGTATTACACATGTCTATATTTCATTGCAGACACTGGAATGTAGTCCACTACACTTCATTGCCCCGTAGTCCCCTCTTCCAATGGACTTGTTGATGATGGAATCAGCCACACCCTCCTTGTTTCATCTCCTCCAGTCATATTGTCCCTTCATATTGTCTTTGTTTGAATATTCCAATCTCCACATGTTCCCCCAAATGCCTCTGGAATGAAAAGAAAAGAAACGACCAAACAGTATCTTTTGCAAAACAACCACTTTCAAATTAAACCTCAATTTCACCTAAGAATTTAAAAAAATGATATATAAATGATGCATGAATCACATAAACCTATTCCCCCCTTTGATTCATAAATCATACCAACATCACCCCAATATTGAAAAAAAAAAAAAAAAAAATTCAACACCGGCATCTGAGTGTTGTCTCCAGGAATCACTCTCCAACCTATCTCAATATCATAACTTTCTCAAAGATCAGTAACAAATTACAAACATCACAGTGTTATCAAAGCTGAAACTAAAATCTGACCCATCACTGCCCCTACTGGCCTAATTGATCTTGCAACCAAATCTTCTCAGCTCTCCCAAACACATCCCTTATAATGCATCTATAACCCCAGTGATCTTATCTGAACTATCTGGACTCAAAGTATAACTAATATTTATCAATATGATCTTCCCAAATGTTACACCATACCATGAATAAAGTCCCCCCTTCTCCCTGACCTTATCCTTCAATGATAGGCTTGAAGACTATGACATGTCGCTTTTCATCCTATTTTGAACTCTAGTTTCAAATTGATCTGTATTCGGTGCTACTCCTCTTTTAATAGTAAAAGCCTCATATGGAAGCTTCAACGTTGACATGTAACAACACCCTTTCCATCCATAGGGTAAAAATATATATGCTTTATCACCACAAACCCACCAAATATCTCTAAAATTCCCAATAGTTGCATTGATAGGGAAATATTGATCCCTCACTATCAAAGTCCTGCCCTTCTTACTACCTGGTGCATAAAAAGTTACATTATATTGGTCACCTTTAACCTTTCGTCCGTGTTTACCCAAAGTCATCATATAATCATCACAATCTGATATTCCCATGAACATACCATTTACCTCATCTGTATTATTAGAACAAATACAACTTTTAGCTCTCACTGCTCTCACCTCAAATGCTTCAGGGATCACTGTCACCTGACTTTCTTTACCATCCAACATATTCACATAGGGAAATTCATTTAACCAAGAACACTTATAACTAGGCTTATACAAATGGTGTGACAACGACATGTCTTTATCTGTCAATGCTCGTTGATGATACAACAGCCATCTCAACGCATAGGCCTGACACCCACCCGCCAATGGTTGAGCGACCGTCTGTAAAATTGAACCCCACGTCTCTGGTGCTGGAATTCTCAACAGACATGGACCCTCAAGATTCCTCACTGATCTTACAGCATGAGTTAATTGCTGGAACCAAAGATTTCTCCCTGCCCATTGATCTTTAATTTTCAAAACCGCCGAATCAAATCCATATGCTTTCCATTTAGCGTCTCTTTTCCCTACCGAGCGGGATTGATCAGATGTATCTTCTGATGTTAAGTTGAACCCAAAGAACCCATCCTGTTCTTCCATGATATTATCATATACTATTTCAGATGAACCTATATTGTTTTCTATGACTATTTGCTGAGTCATTTCCGTTACATCGTTTACTTTTAGAAAAGTTGTTGTTGGTGTCGGTATCATACCTCCTACATTTGTTATTGCCGTCGTACCCCCAAATCCTTCCAAAGTTACCATTACAGTAGTTGATTTAGTTAATGTCTTTTGTTCTAACATTGGTGCTGACACTATTGGATCCCTTGTAATCGAATGCGATATATTTATGGCTTTACCAACTGTCAATGTTGAAAGAGTTAAATTGCTTCCCACTGTTATTCTAACAGACTGAAGTGTGAATGTCCTTAGTTACTCCTAGTTTTTCCCCCAATATAAAAGTTGTCTTTGCTTGTCCTTCCATCTATCACCACTAGTGTCACTTTTTCCCCAAATCTCAGTCCTTTCTCTAAATCCCTGACTTTCAAACTTTTGATTACACAAAATACACCCATAATTACCTTGATCTCCCTGCTGGGAACTGTAAATATAGATACTCAATCACCCTCAATCTTCTCTTATCATTCAGCAACACATACTTTCTCAATGCATCTGCTCCTAACCGATCTAAACTCCTACCCTATCTTCCCACTAAACTTTAAAATGTCCTTCCTCACTGTTCTCTCTCTGTCTTACTACTAACTTTGAAACTTAGCTTACTGTCTCAGAGTTCTTTCAACCCTAATCTACTCCTAACTTATTTTAATCTAATCTTTTCTCTCATAACATTTAAAACCTTTTCCCCTGATTTTCACAAAATCCCTTACCACCAAATTTGTAGAATATGTGATTGGGAAAGTTCCCCACCTGCTTCTGACTCATTACACACAGACTTGGCAAAACGACTAAACACCTTTTAGCCTAGCCTGAAATCTTAGTGTAAGAATGTAACCCCGAATAAACAGTCACCCCTTTTAACTTTTCCAGACAGATTGTCTAATAGACAGTCGTCTAGTGTACATCTTATTGTACAATTCAATTCTCTTCCCAACACTGCAATAACAGTATCTTCTAATATTAGTATGTCTATTTTGATTAACTGTTTTACTACCTCAAATCCCTATCCTAATTCGTTATCAATTAGTGAGATGTTTAACCTCTTTAGGCCTAAATCCAAATAAGTTTTTCCCCTATTCACTATCACTTCTAATGGCCGGTTGTTTCAACTGTTAGCTATTTTCTCTTCTTCTCTAATCGATGCTCTCAGCAATGCACCCCCCCTTCCGGATCTTCTAGACACTAACAGGTGATCTCCACTTGCTCCTTCATCTTCCTCTGTTGTTTTCTCCCGACTCATTTTCATCACAGGTAAAGTACCAATCTGTCCACAATTATACCAGCCTTCTGAAAGTTGCTGAAAGTGTAGCTGAAATATTCCTCCATCTTCTATTTCTTCTCGTCAATTCTGTGTCTGTCCAGAACCTGGCTTTGGATATGAATCAACTGGTACCCCCTTGGCTGGTACAATTGCATTTGATATTGTTCAGTTAAAGCTGTAACAGTGATTGTTGATTTGGTTCACTCTGATTCTTCATAACTAAAACTTATTTTCTCCTTCTCCAACTCTTGGGATTATTTTCTCAGCAGGTTTTCTTGGTCCTGTTCCTTCTCGTCGTTGACATATCAGTATTCTTCAACCTTAGTTCTAAGTTCTGTCCTCGAAATATCATCTTCCATCATCTTCTTACTTTTCTTCAGCATCTTTGCCTCAATGTATTCTTCTTCTCCTCCAATTCTTGGGATTAAAAATGTTCTCCGCAGGTTTTCTCCTTGTCTCTTCTGTATCTTCAGCGTCTCGAGCTGTTCCTCTAGCTCCCTTACCTCTCCCAAAGTCGTCTCTTCCTCCAGGCCTGATACGCCTCGGTCTATATCTCCTATTTCTTCTTTGCCAGTCATTGTAGGATAAAATCCTCTTGAACATAAAGCACCCTTAATCTCCAAATCTTCATCGCTTTCTTCATCAGAACTCGAATCTCTTGTCTCCTTCTTCGTTCAACTTTCATCAGAGATCAAATCTCGTGTATCCTTCTTCGTTTCTCTCTTGCCAACTTCCTTCTGATCACAGAGTCATATCCACCCATGACCTCTCTCAATCACTCTCATCTTCATCATCCTCATCTTCTTTAAGTTCCCAGACATCCCGGTTTTTCTTCCTTCTGGAGTTTTGGATTCATCTTTATCGTCGTTTCTGCTTGTATTCGTCTTCATCTCTGATGCCATAATCACCCTGCTAGATGATCACTGAAAGCTTCCTTCTCGTAAGGTGGGTGTCTTTTTGCTGAATCCGTATGTGAGAAAGGTGTACTAACATCTGCCATTAGTTTCTCCTAACACATCAACCCTTTTATATTCCTTTATTGTGAACTATCTTATTTTAGACTGTATAGCCTAAGACTTCCCCCCTTAAATTATTAATATAACCCTAACAACCCCCAAAAAAATAATAAAAAAAAAAGTTTTTTTTTTTTTTTTTTCCTCCCCAAAAAATCAAATAAAATCAAATATGAATATTAAAAAATTCAATTAAATGCCTTATTCAAAAACCCTTTAATTAAAAATAAAAACCAATTAAAAACTCAATTAAAAATTATGAATAATTTAAAACCAATTTTTTATTCCTATATCACCAATTTATCAATTAGTGTTGGCTATCTAACCACAACCCATCAACTGCAAGTAAATGCAAGTTAGTCATCTTCAGACTAAAATACCCATAAACAAAGCCTTCTAACCTTACAACCCTTCAATACTCCAATTCCCATAACCCCTTGCTCTATCAGCTCTAATTATCTTAAATTTACAGAAGAATGTCAGTCTTCGATTCCCAACACATCTGTAATCAAACCCCAGTGATACACAGAGCTCCCAAAATGCCATTTTTAATGAGATAGTATTTGCCAAGCCTATGTAAAATCGTCATAACATCACATATTTTGTTAGGATGATTTTGTGTACTAGCCTGATCTGATCCTCTCGTCTGCCTCGTCACACCTTGTCACGTGACGCACACGTCAGCCCCTCCTCTCTCTCTCTCCTCTCGTTCCATGTTCCTCTCATATTTCAAAAAACATAGAAACAGACAAGATTTCAGCAGTTAATGCAATCACTGAGTATTTCCAACCATTCAATATTCGTTCGTTCTACATTATTCACTCTAAGACTAAACTCAGAACTAAATAGATCGCTCAAAAACATTTTATTTTATTTTAACAAAACATTTTTATTTTAATCCATCATTTAATTCAATGCATTATTCTTCGCCAACATATATTTAATTTATCAATTCAATAGGACACACCACAAGTTTCATCTTTAACCAATCTTTAAACTAGAATACTCGTGCTAAAATCTCTCTGTCTGTGTGTTTCTCCGTCTCCCTGCAGCCCCCAGATGGGACCTATGACCCTAACCAACCATTTTGTTTTGTAGGCTCAGCGCCTCATGTCGTAGTTTTTAGCCCTGTAAAATCAAACGCATGCGCACATCCATTCAAGCCCATGCTTACCACACAACAGAACGATAGCATTACGCTACAGCGTCACTATTTTATACCTTATACTCACACAATTACACATAACAGAGCTCACATTTGCGTAGAACTTTCAGTTCCACCACATACAAACAAGTTTAAGAGGCTTGAATCCATCGCAGTGGACCTCTAAGGTTAAAGTTATCATGTAGCACGCAACACAATTAGCATTTAGCAATTAGCCGTTAGCATTAGCCTTTAGCTAACTGCGGCCTACAACATGTAACAAACCCAGCATTGCGTCTTTAATTGATTACTGTTTCGTTTGCCCTAAATTTATTCTGCCGTGGATATGGCTATTTCAGTGAGCGATCCCCCCCAATGCAACTATCCCGTCGAACAGAAGTTGAGTAAGCCATCCCCAAGAAATGTCCCACCAACCCCCAGTCCCAGACTGAACCTGAACACTCCTAATGCATGTCCAGGATTTTGGCCCACCCTGTTGGTCGCCCCGTTCGTCACGAGGGCTTATCTAAACCTGCAATGCTCTAAAATTGTATACATATCTGAATTTACCAACCATTGTCACCCGTTACCAATGACATATAACCTTATCATTGCCCATAGTTACCAATGAAATATAAATGTCTCCTACCGTTTTCCTAAATTTGTCATTGCCCATAGTTACCAATGAAATATAAATTTATGCTCTAAATCCTCATTGCCATCCGTTACCAATGAAATATAAACTTATCACTCTAAATTATCATTGTCTATAGTTACCAATGAAATAACATTTTAGCAGACTCCAGTCGACCAGCAACAACGCCACCGAGGCCAGGTCGAAATGGAACATCTCTTCAGTGTACACAAGTCATATCCAATCTAACAAACTCCGAAGCGGTAAGAACACTCACCCTTTTTCGGCCATGCTTCAGAGAGAGTTAGGCCGGCGGTTGACTGAAACAAGGAAGAGACGCAAACCCAGCCCCACGTTGGGCGCCATTATGTCGTATATGATGAATGGTGGTCATTATTGCTGTCAACAAAAGGAGTCTGCTCATACTGAACATTGATCATAAGGTTTATTCAAACCACAAGATTACAGCATATGTACAGACCCGCGGTGTCCGGAGAACGGCTCCCCAGATTGCTATGGCCGTTCTGACGTCTCATCGTTTAACCCCCCTTTATATAGCCTTCCAAGAGTTGAATGGCTCCCTCTACTGTTCAATCCCCGTATCTTACAACCCACTTCCTGTCTGTCATATGTGGCGTCACGCTAAAACCTTCCTTCTTGATACCAAAAATCAACCTTCTTTCAGTTCCATTTAAACAACATTTAACACCATCATATTGTCAATACACTACATCTTCACATTTGTGTTTGATATTTCCTGTTTTACAGCTTCGTTGCTCTGCATTCGGACTCAGTCGGGACCAGGTTTCAGCTGCTGCGCAACGCTGACATCCTTCCTCCCATAGATGGTCTGCCTGTACAAGCACCACCTGGACTGGACACAGCTAGACAAACGTATATTTTTGAGAAGATCAGGGAGTTTGCGACAAAGAGGCTATGGACATCACATGCCCTGCACCAAAGTCAAGGGCAGGACAGAAACAGGCTCTCCTAATATAGATTCCCTTGTTCATGCGTGGTCTGGACAGACCAGTCATCAGCCCTATCTGCAGTGCCTCTTTTCAAATGACTCTCTCCTAACACACGTTGCTGCTACTATTTTTTTTATTTATCCTGCTGCTCAGCCATGATTGTATGCATATAACTACCTCATCTATCACTGATATCGTTATTCATATTGTTCTTGTACATACTGTATATTATTTTATTTACATTGACACTATCTATTTCTGATATTGCTACTATGCAAGTAACCATTTGGCTGTACCGTTTACACCTTCTGTAGAGACCCATCCACTTAGGAAGATGTGGCTGGGGGTTATAGCATGTCTTTTACATGACCCATCAATTTAGACAAGTGTGTCTGAGTAAGCGTCATCTAATATTTATAAAATATTTTAATCTGGACACTTTGTTTACCTGGAATTTTTCCTTATTGTAGGCTGCTACTTTTACCACTTTTAGTCTTAATCTTTACTACACTACTCACGGACACACATGTGAATCCTTAAAGAGATAGGTGGGGCTGGCTTAAGAGGGTGTGAACAATGCTGAATGGGTGTAGGCAAAGGAGAGCTCTCCAGTAGATACCAAATCATTCAAAGGAAATTTTCTCAAAAGTGAGTTTACAAGTTTATCAACTTTCAAAGCAGAATTACTTTCCCATTGTTCCTCAAAAATGCAGTGTATGATATACCATTTCGTAGCTCTGAGTGTCTACTTTTATCCAATGTAAAAAGCACAATTTCAAATGTTGCTATACATGACCGATTTGAGGCGCTCGGTCACAAATATCCTAGGGTACACAAGCATGAGGGAGTGGACACACCTTGCGGTTATAGAGCGCAACAAGATTGTGGGATGGAAACCAGCAAAGGACACTGAAAGGTATAAAATCAAGACTACAATAGTAATGACACAACCACCTCATTATTCTCTGCAGATTCTCAAAACACAACACCAAGACAAGTCTACAAAATTACCCTGCAAAGGTTAATTTATTGTTGTGTATGTGAGTGATTGAGGTGCCATTTCTCCTCAATCTCCCATACACAACAATTCATACTGTGTAAGAACTGCCTTCCTAAGACTGTCCAAACCTTCTTTAGCCCGACCGGCCTGTTCACGTTGTTGACTGATCTTTCCTCTCAAAAGCAGCTCCCAATGCCCCCTCATTGTCCCTAAACAACATGCTAGCCAGTCCCATTAGTTTGATAACTTTACCAACAATGGTGTGTTGCCCTACGTCCCTTCCAAAAAAAAGTGTAAAATGCTAACACCACAACCATGTCTTTCCAGGAGACGTGCAGTACCAGCAAATCTTCTGCAAGATGACCAAATAGTTGGTGGTTAAGAAGCCCTACACCACTTTCAGCAGAGTTTCATCCAGATGGCCGTTCACCGCAGACAGGACCCTTTGCCATAAGCACAAAGAGTCTCAGCTTCACCAGCCCACCAAACCGAACACCATTGCCAGAGTCCTGAAGCCGGATAAATGATTGTCTGCGTTTGACCAGTCAGATCAGTTCTGAAATAAATCTGATGTGATTCAGACCAAATAGTGGAAAAAAGATCAGAATTGGGCTGCCTGTGTAAACACATCCAGTGTGTGGCTCAGCATAAGACCATGTAGAACAGGGGTCTCCAACCCTGTTCCAGGGGAGCTACCATCCTGTAGCTTTTCGCTCCAACCCCAGTTGTAACTAACCATATTCAGCTTATCAACCAGTTAATTATTAGAATCAGGTGTGCTAGATTAGGGTTGGAGTGAAAACCTACAGGACGGTAGCTCTCCAGGAACAGAGTTGGAGAGCCCTGATGTAGAGCCACCATAAAATAAATATGGATATTTTCTATCAATCTTCGAAATTTGTCTGGTTATGGATTCACAGAAGATATTTATATAAACTGTACAGGGCTCTGTAGCATCAAACAGATGCTAGACATTCAGATGATGCCTATAATTGTGTGAGATTGGTTATGACCGTGGACGCATTCCAATGTCTATCATCGTCAATTATGTTACATAGCTAGCTAGTAAAATTATTTACAGCTGCTGATGTAACATGTTTGCTAACAAGTTCCAAATGCAAGGCATGGCGCATAACAAGTTAGCTGGTGCCAGGCTAACTAGCCAGCCAACTCCAGTCATGTGCTAACGTTTGCTGGTAAACCTAGCTTTAGGTGGCTGGTTATAACATTGTAGCTTGCTGTTTAGTAGCCAGCCATATCTACGACTAAAAAGAGAAGAGGTTTTACAAACGAGATACAAAAGATATCTGATTTTAAAGCCTTTTCTATTTTTAGTCATAGGTATGGCTATAGGTAGTTGTTTAGCTAGCTCACTTAGGTAGCTAGTTACCTAGCCTACCTAGCTAGCTAAATTAGCAAACAGAAAAATTATTAGATTTCCCCCACTGTAACACAGTAGTATGTTAGCTAGCAGTAGACAGTATGGGTTTCAGTAGATAAACTAGTTAGCTAGCTAAGTGGCTTGAATGAAAAATAACTTATTTGTCATCTGCTCTCTTGGTGCTGGCATTTGCTGTAGCTAAACTTCTAAAGTTAACTAAATCCAACTCTTCGTTTCGAATCCCCTTCGCTATATTCGGGTTGAAACGTATGGTTGAATGCCACCATGTAGCATGGTTGAATTCGTGTTGATGAGAGGAATCACTTGAAGCCATTGCGTCTGGTCAGTTCTTTCAGTTTTGCCCAAAGGATTGTGTCCGCTTCCTTTAAAAAAAAAAGGCCGCCTTGGGGAAGGGATGGGGGCCAGAGCACGAAGCACTGCCCAACACAAGCTGTAGTCTTTCAGAGACTGGAAAAAATGTGTCTGCTTGTATATTTAGCAATGAATCGGCCGATAGGAACATTGCTGAAAGACATCCAATGGCTTTATTGAACAAGGACAACCATAAATACATGCACAAAAACGTATAGGGCGAAATGCCACAAAGCAGTACTACATCAATACACCGAAAGCCATCATAGGGTGTATCATTCAGCACACAAAGCCCTGACCTGCCTTTTTCCTGGGCAATTATGTGTGAAACACATCTCACTGTCCTAGAAATGCCTCAGACATGATGAACACAAGCCCAGATTCCCCAAGGGTGAAATTCCCCTTCAAAGGCCTGACTCATGTCAGCCTTGGAGTGCGAGATCACCCAGTCCTCTGGGTCGGTGGGGACCATCACGCACGGTAGTGTTATTGTCGAAAACCTGTTCAAAAGTTCTTGTTGGTTATAAGAAATGATAGCAGATACATTTTGTGAAAATAAAGTTGGTTCGGAACTCGCAAAACGGCGACCATCCAGTACAGCGCCATCTTAAACTTACAACTAACATTTGTAATTGGGAGTTGGAACACTACTAGCAATTGCTACTCTTGAAATGCTGAACAGTTGCATCTAATGTCCCCTTTATTTTGGCCATGCAGGTGGAGGCCCTGAAACAGGAGCAGTTGAGGCTCCAACGGATCCTGTTCACCCCCACAGATATCGAGAGGATAAACTGGGTAAAGAGGGAGCTGCAGCTATAAATGAGTTTCAAGTACATATGTTGTAGAATTAAACACCTATATGCCTTAAATGGTTATGGATTGAGAACCAGTTGAAGGGTTAATACAGAGCAGAGACATTTATGTGTTTTTCATAAGCTCCCTGCAGCTGGTCTGGGTATTTCAATGACATGTTATGGAGATACAACTCCTCGTGATGGCTGTGTGGAGATTGGAGTAACAATGGAACTAGTGTTATCATTTGTTTGTGCTTATGACCTTATGACCTGACACATAGCCACATGCACATAATCTCAAGGGCCAGGGAGGATGGTAAATGATAAATGCTTAAATGTATGTGGTTGAGAATGGGTTATCAATGACATGTTTAAACCATGTTTAAGTATTAATTGAGATGTTTTATAATGTGTTATGAAATGATAAAGGTAAAACAGAATGAACATGATTGATACTTTGTACTCCAGATGCATGCCTGGATAGTGAATATAGTCAATACAGAGTGTGATTGTTCTTTAACGTACGTATGTACATAATTTTTTGAGTCATGCCACTAATAAGATACAGAGGCCCCACTTAGAGAAGCGCAAGTAGCCCCCGTGAGTAGCCAACATGTGATACTGAAAGATGTTATTCATTCACATAGGGAGGAGTAACTATCAGTTGTATCAGTGTGACTATGCATTTGTGTCTGTATAAAAGGAGCGCCCCGGTTCAGGGCAAGCAGTTGCTCCATGGAGCAAGCTCGGCTTTGTTATGCAAATAATAAAAGTCTAAATTCACAAGTTCCAGTCTCTTGAGAAATATTTTTAAGTTGACTACTTTTTGAGTCAAATATTTCTACGACATATTTGGCGAGCTAGCCAGGAGTTGACAACAGGGGCCAGAGACGGTGTACATCTGCAGTTATGAAACGGCTTGGACGGACCATACAAACAAAAGCGGCCCCTTTTAACAGGTAAGCCAAGTTCTTACTTATATAGTATAACGTTTGTGTGGTCCGATCCGGGGCACGGCATCAGCTGCAGAAATACCAAGTAGGTCTCTCCAAATTTAAGAACCAGAAAATGAGACTAGGAGCTTTTGAATTTAAGAATACATGTCGATGTCACTCTGTTGTTCGTCTGAACCGTCTGTTCAATTGATTTGATTGATTTGATTCATTTGATTCATCCTGCTGATCGCTTTGTCTGGGTCATTTCGGCACGGGCGGTTGTCCATCTGGTTGAGCGATCAGACAATAACATTGTAAGTCCTGCGAATACCGCTATAAACGTGTCGAGGAAGTGTATCGTTTATAGGCTGCTTAGGTAGGCAGAAATCCTGTGTAATACCGTGTCGAGGAAGTGTATCAGAAAAAATAGGGCAGAATTTACAGGTCGCTTAGGAAAGCGTAGTAGAAGTCCAGGTGTGTCGAGGAAGTGTATCACCTAGGGGGCTAAATAAATAGAAATCCTGTGGATACCGCTTTGGAGAGCTAAAATTAGCGCTCCAGAGGGCTGAACGGGCAGGTGGCTAGCTAAATTTGGGACCTACGGTTACCGCTCTAATGAGGAATTAATTGTTAGAGGTCTGCTCGGGTAGGTGGGGCATCATCCTGTGTTGTGGTGATGCCAAAGTTAGGCAGGGTCGATCAGGTAAAAAAGTTAGGTCATCCTGAGTAGGTGAACGGGTTAAATAGCCACAAGGGCTTCAAAATATAGAGAAAGTGTTAAATAGAGTAGATCTGCTCATCTCGTATGGGTGAATAGTTTGCTTGGGCGGCTGTGAGTCATTCAACTGTCTGATTCATTTGGGCACAAGTGGCTGCTCATCTGTGTGAGTGAGAATAATAAGAAATCCTGCAAGTAAATAGCCTTTCTGTAAGGAAAGGAAATATATTTGAGGTCGTTTGAAGCTTCTGTCTGATGGAGAAAGGGCGTGCCCAATCTCACTCAGAATAAATGGTGCGTGGATATTCATTGACCAACTGAGTGTAGAAAATTCACGTTACCAGGAGGGGTAGAATAAATCCTGTTGGAGGAACAGGTCACGTGTACCGGTGTGATCATATGACGTCTATGCATTGTATTTTGATCAATCTTTTAGGGTATGTTTCTGACATTATATTTGGAAACGTTAGAGGTGATGTAGTATTATGATAAATTGACTACAGTAAAAATAATAACTAGGATAGGGTTAACATTCCAAATTTGGGCCCTTTGATAGAATAAAATATTCCTGTAGGTTATACAAATAGTAATTAAGCGTGTTTGAGAACAACATTGTATAAATATGGAATAAGAGTGGTATAATGGTGTAAATTAGTCGCACTCTGAAGTTTGAATGATGAGATATAGAGGTGTGTATGATAATTATATATACGTTGGAATAATAAGCTTTTCTTGTAAATGATATCTTGGAGTTTCGTACAATGCCTGTCATAGAATTTTGTAAGATCAGGGAATAGTGACCAGCATATATGGGAGGATTCTATGACTGAGGGGAAGGATTTGGGTAATTTGTTGTTTGTTCGCTGAGACTAGATTGTGATTAACTGATTTGTGGCAATAAAGAATCATTAGAAACATGAATGGTTTGGTTGATGTGAATATATTAGAATATAATTAATTTTATGGGAGTGTAATTTATTAAAAGTCATTGGAAAAACGTATAGGTGTTGACTTGCACGCCCAAACACGTACAGACCTACGTGGGGATGGGAGAAAGTACATAGAGCATGTGGTGGAATTAACCATTATAATAAACTATCTATTATTTCAGAAGCAGAGGTGATATAGTCAAGGAATTTTTGTATATTAGGGGGAAAATATAATTCATTTGGTTAGGTCGTTAGATCTGTTTCCAAATCAATGAATGTGGGGTTTGACTCGTTGACTGCTAAGTTATTTAAGTTGAGCGTGTGAGATCTGTGTCCTTCAAAGCTATTTTCTGATAAAGTGTGGTATGTGCCAGATACTAAAACTACTGACCATTATCATTGAAATAAAGGAGGATTAACTTGTCTTTTCAATAAAGCATAGATTCTGCATCGCTGATCAGAGTCTAGGTTTTCTAAGTATAGTTTAACTATGGTTGTGGGTTGTTTAGATTGACGGAACAGTCAGGATAAGACTGGACGATTTAGCAGCCTGCGTCTTTTCAGACTGAAGGACTCACTTATTCAACGGGAAAGAAGGAGGAGTGTCTATAGTCTAATCAGAAAGGACAGTTACATACATTTGAATAGCCGACTGGCAATTGCGATAGAGTTATGGCCATAATTTGAATTGTTTAGGTAGACTGGAATGAAAGTAAGGTCTTTTAATAATATGAATATAAATATATTATTAGTTATTGTTGGGATGTGAATAGACTTTACTAATGCCATGAACTAGTTTCCGGGTAAAAGAGAGTCGTACTTGCTTGACTGTATCGAGCTGAAAGAGATATTTGAAGCAAGGTTGAATAGTTGGATGGAAAACATTTATTTAACACATTCTAATTGTTATTACTTTATTCTATAGTTTGCGTGACACCAGTGATGTATGCGAATAGTTGGTGAATTCTAGAATGATAATGTATTTTCGTTACGTGAACCAGGGGATGCAAGGAGCTTTGGCTATTATGCTGAGTGAATAGCACCAATTTATAGTGGGTTCTAGATTTGTTGAATAAACAAACTTATATTTTAAACTAAAGTAATGCAATAGGCTACAATTATAACATTATCAGAAAAAGGCACTATACGCTCATCTGTGGTCCTCTGTAGCTCAGTTGGTAGAGCACGGTGCTTGCAACGCCAGGGTTGGGTGTTTGATTCCCAAGGGGGGCTAGTATAAGTATAAAAATGTATGAGCTCACTAATTGTGCATCGCTTGGGATAAGAGCTTCAGCAAAATGACTAACATGTAAAAATGTTAACGGGTATGGAGAGGAGAGTACGTGGTAGTAATTTATTAGTCATTGAATAAGGTTTTGCTAGATTAAACGAGTGACAATGGTGGAATATGTCTATAAATAAATTGGATCGTGATAAATGGATGATTTCAATATATGATGGTAAACTACAGCAAGTGTTTGGTGTTACTTGTAGCTTACTTAGAAATTATAGTTGAATAGATCTCATTCATTCTGTAATTGTCACGTTCGTCTAATGACGCATCAGACCAAGGCACAGCGTGATATGGACTGGAACCGCTGACTGGAGCTGGACCCGACGACGGTGGATCGAACTGCTCTGGCTCCAGAGTGGAGCCGCTGACCGGAGCTGGATCAGGCACCGGTGGAGCGGACTGCTCTGGCTCCGGAGTGGAGCCGCTGACCAGAGCTGGACTGGACCTCGGTGGAGCGGATTGCTCTGGCTCCGGAGTGGAGCAGCTGACCGGAGCTGAACTGGGCACCGGTGGAGCAGACTGCTCTGGCTCCGGAGTGGATCCGCTGACCGGAGCTGGACAGGACCCCGGTGGAGCGGACTGTTCTGGCTCCGGAGTGGAGCAGCTGACCGGAGCTGGATCAGGCACCGGTGGAGCGGACTGCTCTGGCTCCGGAGTGGAGCCGCTGACCGGAGCTGGACTGGACCCCGGTGAAGCGGATTGCTCTGGCTCCGGAGTGGAGCAGCTGACCGGAGCTGAACTGGGCACCGGTGGAGCGGACTGCTCTGGCTCCGGAGTGGAGCAGCTGACCGATGCCGGACCAGGCACCGGTGGAACAGGCACGGCCCGTGCCGGACTGGACACACGCACCACTGGCTTGGTGTGAGGAGCAGGAACAGGCCGGACCGGGCTGGCGATGCGCACCACTGGCTTGGTGCGGGGAGCAGGAACGGGCCGTACCGGACTGGCGATGCGCACCACTGGCCTGGTGCGAGGGGCAGGAACAGGCCGTACCGGACTGGCGACGCGCACCACTGGCCTGGTGCGAGGGACAGGAACAGGCCGGGCCGGGCTGGCGACGCGCACCACTGGCCTGGTGCGAGGGACAGGAACAGGCCGGGCCGGGCTGGCGACGCGCACCACTGGCTTGGTGCGAGGGGCAGGAACAGGCCGGGCCGGGCTGGCGACGTGCACCACTGGCTTGGTGCGAGAGCAGGAACAGGCCGGACCGGGCTGGCGACGCGCACCACTGGCTTGGTGCGAGGAGCAGGAACAGGCCGGGCCGGGCTGGCGAAGCGCACCACTGGCTTGGTGCGAGGAGCAGGAACAGGCCGGGCTGGGCTGGCGATGCGCACCACTGGCTTGGTGCGAGGAGCAGGAACGGGCCGGACCGGACTGCGAAGGCGGACTGGAGGTCTGGAGCGGAGAGCTGGCACAACCCGTCCTGGCTGGCTGCCTACTTTCGCACTACACATGCGGGGCGCTGGCACAGGACGCACTGGGCTGTGCACGCGCACTGGCGATACAGCTCGTAGAACAGGCGCAGGATATGCGGGACCGAGGAGGCGTACTGGAGACCAGGAGCGTTGAGCCGCCACACCCCGTCCTGGCTGAATGCCCATCTTCGCACGACACGTGCGTGGTGCTAGCACAGGACGTACAGGACTGTGCCGGCACACTGGCGACACAGTACGTAGCTCCGCATAACACGGAGCCTGCCCAGTCACACGCTTCCTCGCGTGAGTACGGGGAGTTGGCTCTGCTCTAACACTAGGCTCCGCCAACCACCCTTTTAGCCCCCCCCAAAAAAAATTATTGGGGCTGTCTCTCGGGCTTCTTCCTCGGCCGGCACCTTCTGCGTTGCCGCTGCTCCTCTCTATACCGCGCCTCCACTGTCTCCTCCCAAGGACTGCGATCCATCCCGGCCTGAATCTCCTCCCATGTCCAGGAACCCTTTCCTTCCAGGATCTCCTCCCATGTCCAGGCTGTCTGCTCCTGGACACGCTGCTTGGTCCTCCTTTGGTGGGATCTTCTGTCACGTTCGTTTAAAGACGGGACGGACCAAGGCGCAGCGTGATATGCGTACATGTTTATTGAATATTAAACACCGCGACAAAACAACAAACAAAACGAAACGTGAAGTCCAAGGCAGCACAACACAACATACCTTAACTGGAACAAGATCCCACAACCCACTAGTGCCAATAGGCTGCCTAAGTATGGTCCCCAATCAGAGACAATGAGCGACAGCTGCCTCTGATTGGGAACCACACCGGCCAACATAGAAATAGACATACTAGAATATCAACATAGAAATATACAACATAGAACATACACACCCTGACTCAACATATACGAGTCCCCTGAGTCAGGGCGTGACAGTAATGGCGGAGTGATGGTTTAATTGCGTGGCTATGATTTTAGTTGATTACAAGAGAAATAGGATATAGTTTACGACGCATGGAGAAGTGAATGTCTTATATGGTAATAGATAAACTGAAACAAACATGACGTTACTACGGCAATTTAGGATGGTTAATGTTGTTAAGTTTGTTTTTAAAACCTATGATAGAGGTAAATGCAGAACACTGTTTAAAAGTGTGTTTTATTAGGTCTGCTAGTAAAAATGGAAGAATTTCCATTTTTGTCTGCGGGTGTTAAACATTGGGGCTTGCTGAAACGTGAGAGCGCCATAAGGGACATTATGGGTTAAGTTAGGTGTACAAGGATCGCGTATTTTGTAGGACGTCGTAGGAGGTTGAATATTATCGGCTGGAAATTGCTAGCTAGTTAGCGGTGAGAGCTAGTGCGGTTTTCGTTGGGTGACGTCACTTGCTCTATGAACTGGAAGTAGTTGCTTAGCGGGGGCCGGGGCTTTTGTGGAGCAACGGGTAACGGTGCTTTGATGGTGAATGTTGTCGATGTGTGCAGAGGGTCCCTGGTTCGAATCCAGTAAGGGACAGAAAGCAAATCTTTTACATTGATGTTATTGATGTGAATTACTGGTTTCATTGATAACATTATAGGAAAGATGTTGTCCTACCAATCCATGTCGGATAGGATAACATAGTAATTAAAATTGCATATTGGTGAATTGGATGTTTTATTGGTTTTTACTATAAATATAAAATAATTTGTCATCTGTTGAGGTACCATTATGAGGGAAATTAGCGGTAGAGTATGATAGATATTGTAGAGGGTTTAAAAAATAAGTTAATTGGGTGATGAGACAGGTTGACTTGATGTTGAATGGGATTGTTTAATAGAAGTAATTATTTATATTTAGGAGAATGAGAATATGTTATTAGGTAGTATTGCTTTGTGGAGACGATTTACTAATGAAGAACATGTCTCGATAGTTGAATAAGGAACGATATTTGATAATTGATCATTTTATTATGACATTATATAGTTTGTTTAAACAGCAGTGAGTTATGACGATGGTTTATTACTTCAGATAACGATAATCTGTTTATAGTACGTTGAACGATGGGAGATAGTTGTTGCTGTTGGCCTGATGGATTAAGTAGACATCTTTTTATGGGTTTTGGATTATGAAACAATACGTTTATATATATTTTTTAACATCAATGCAACAGTTTGCGACGTTTAAATTACTAAAAAGGGATTATAGGTTTATAGTGGAAGGTGTAGTTAACTTAATAAAACGTGTTATTATCTAGTGTCTTCTAAGTGGGAGTTTTTTTTAAGGATTGATGGGAGTCTCCTATAATATTATGTTAGGGGTAAAGTAGGACACGACGTATCAAACTATTTTAAATCGATGCTGGGGTTAATGATTGTTGATGAGAGAGGACTGGGGATATATGTATGATGTTTTGTGTGTAATTACTATCTTTGGATTGTTGATTATATGTTAACGACATGTATACTTTCTCTTCCAGGAACATGGGGATTTCTTTATATCTCATTGGGATGTTAAAAAAGTCTGTAGGCTAGGGTGGAACTAGTTAGTAAATTTAAGTAGTTTTACTTTTAGGTTGTCATAGGGAGCTACCAAAATAAATAAGGCCTGGCCATTTTTTGTTTGTTTATTGTTTTACTATATGGTGTTCGAATAACCACAAACAAACTACTTAGTATGAAATGTTATTCTGTATAGGATTTTTATTTCTATTTTGGGTTTTTTGACGGGATGGAAGTGAAATATCTTAAAGGGGCATACACATGTAATTTGGGTTTTATTTACTGAGTGATAAGTAAATATGTGTGATTTATTTTGAAAAGAGCTGTACTAAGGACTTACTGTACACTCGGGATACAACATTTATGAAATGTCTTGATGGTTATTAATGAGTAGTATACTATTGGATGAAACAATTACTTGAATGATTTCAATGACCTCTGAAATCTGTCCTGGCTTTATAGTGTGACCTGATCACCCGCACTATAAATTCTAGAGGCATGCTGTATTAGGGGGTTAGATATAATAAGGATAATTGTGAAGAAGTTTATAATTTGGACAAAATCCTATATATATATATATTAGTCCAAACAGGACAAGGATGAAGTGAGAGAGTTAGTCCTGAAGGAGAGGTATTCCTTGAATAGTGTTATGGGATACAGTTAAGTAAAGATATGCTCAAGGGTTGTCATTTTCAGTTTAGTTATTATTTTTGGTTTAATAGGCAATATTGTTGTTGTTTTGTTTTTTTGAACACATGAATCACGATGTGATGCATGTGTCCAAGGGGGGAAGTTGGGCTTACAGAGGTTTTAATGTTTTATAATGGTTTTGTGGGGAAATATGCAAGGTGTATTAAGGATATGAGCAGTAGTAATAATGTGTTATGGGTTAGGTTAAATCTTTTTTGTTTTTGTGATAGGAGGCATGAAATAAGTGGACTACAACAAGCTGGAAGCAGGTGTGCTTCATAATTTCAAGGCTTCTCTTGACGGATGAGAGGACATAAGTAGTATACTGTGTCTCACCTAACCTAACAATGTTCTTAAGATTTTCTTTTCATGGGTGAAGATAACTCTGCCCAACTGAGTTGGAGAATCTGAGTATTTTCTGTGCCCTGGAGACTATGTGATGGCAAAAGACTACAGAAGAAAGAGCTGGAAAGACCCTATGTGGAGGGGCCTGTACCAGGTGTTGTTGGCTACCTTAATGATGGTAAAAGTGGTGGAGACAGATACTTAGATCCATGTTTCCCACTATAGGAGTGTTCCAACCTCAGCCATTGGGTAGCATTGTTGTCTTTTGTGTGTGTCTGTGCTTGTGTCTTTGCAGCAGTAACTCCGAGCTTCCCTATGGGTAAGCTGATAGAAGGACACTCATCGCAGACCGATGTCGATAGATTGAGAGGGACTCTGGCTGATCCGGAGGCCCTAGTGATGGGAGAAGGTTAGCAGCTAAAGGTGTCCATACATCATCGTCCAGGTTACACCAACAGCGGTACGGATAGAGGGGAGCGTGATCGGGTATCATCTAAACCATTGTACCAGAGTGAGGGAACTGATGACTAGGAGACCACCGAGACTTCCAAGACCTTCCAGACCGCCGAGAGATTCCAGACCACCGAGAGATTCCAGACATTCAAGATGTTATTACAGATAGTGTTGTAATGCATAGTATAAATAATTCGGTCCAGAGCGGTGTGAACCTCAATAAAAACAAAAAAAAAACTCTACCCGGCTGAAGAGGAACAACAAAGGCGTTGAAGACGTTCCTGTCCGACACCACCTCTGCCAGGAGACCTGAATCCAGCATCAAATCAAGGCAATCAATTGCCTTCTCTTTTGTGCCTTTTCTCTCAGAAATGTGACAGGAGTCCATGTGGAGTGAGCAGGAGGAGAGAGGTCTATGCAAATGCAACGTTCTTCATAGGGTATACTGGTTTGCAAATTGACAAAACAGAATGATGGTGGAGGTGGGGCGGCTCAGGTGTGACATTGGAATTGGGACATTGCCATGGGCAATCCAAGATGAACTATGAAGCTATCTGAAGAACATAATGAAGACACCAGAAGATTGAGTGCCGGTAGAGTAAGGGAGTGTTAGTTAAGGTAGTATGTTGATTAAGGAGGTATTATACACTGCTAAATTTATAGTAATTTAGACTAGGAATGTATTAAGATAATGATATGTTGTAATTCTTGTTATGAGGAAGTTAATGCTAGAATTATGATAGTATAAATATACATTCTGCCAGTGTCAATATGTGCCAAGGTGAGAGATTTAACTTTGAATGATGGAACCAAAGTGAATAACTAAGAATTGTCATTCTAAATTTGTTTTGGGTAATTAATCTGATAATGACTATGAATTATAAGGTGACTGATTGATATGAATAAGTTATTAATATGTTAATAACTAATGATGTTGACATTGCAATGAATGGATTAGATATTGATTCTTTTGATTGTTATAATAATTGTGATATGGGTAAAAAAGGTTATGTAAGCTAAAGATGTTGACACTATTCTTAACATGTCCTAGATATTATGGTTAAAACAAAGTTGCATTTATTTCTTATATATTTTGATGTGTTAGGATACTACCACGTATATTGGAAATACAACAAAACAAAAAGGGGAGCAATGGTTACAAAGCTCAACAGCAACAATTGGAGGTTAGCTTAAAGGGAAACCTTCCGGATTTGTACCCAGTACCTGACTGGGCTTCTTGTCCTCATCGTGATGGGTCAGACTATGAGGAAGATACATTGGTCTGACCATATATTCTTATAAAAATTTAACCACAGATGGCAAGGCTAAGAATAAGTATATGCACATGCTTACACTCATTTTATGTTATCTTTTGTTTTATTGGTTGGGACTTAGAAAGTCCCAAAGGGGGGAATATATATAGATGATTTTCAAGTACATATGTTGTAGAATTAAACACCTATATGCCTTAAATGGTTATGGATTGAGAACCAGTTGAAGGGTTAATACAGAGCAGAGACATTTATGTGTTTTTCATAAGCTCCCTGCAGCTGGTCTGGGTATTTCAATGACATGTTATGGAGATACAACTCCTCGTGATGGCTGTGTGGAGATTGGAGTAACAATGGAACTAGTGTTATCATTTGTTTGTGCTTATGACCTTATGACCTGACACATAGCCACATGCACATAATCTCAAGGGCCAGGGAGGATGGTAAATGATAAATGCTTAAATGTATGTGGTTGAGAATGGGTTATCAATGACATGTTTAAACCATGTTTAAGTATTAATTGAGATGTTTTATAATGTGTTATGAAATGATAAAGGTAAAACAGAATGAACATGATTGATACTTTGTACTCCAGATGCATGCCTGGATAGTGAATATAGTCAATACAGAGTGTGATTGTTCTTTAACGTACGTATGTACATAATTTTTTGAGTCATGCCACTAATAAGATACAGAGGCCCCACTTAGAGAAGCGCAAGTAGCCCCCGTGAGTAGCCAACATGTGATACTGAAAGATGTTATTCATTCACATAGGGAGGAGTAACTATCAGTTGTATCAGTGTGACTATGCATTTGTGTCTGTATAAAAGGAGCGCCCCGGTTCAGGGCAAGCAGTTGCTCCATGGAGCAAGCTCGGCTTTGTTATGCAAATAATAAAAGTCTAAATTCACAAGTTCCAGTCTCTTGAGAAATATTTTTAAGTTGACTACTTTTTGAGTCAAATATTTCTACGACATATTTGGCGAGCTAGCCAGGAGTTGACAACAGGGGCCAGAGACGGTGTACATCTGCAGTTATGAAACGGCTTGGACGGACCATACAAACAAAAGCGGCCCCTTTTAACAGGTAAGCCAAGTTCTTACTTATATAGTATAACGTTTGTGTGGTCCGATCCGGGGCACGGCATCAGCTGCAGAAATACCAAGTAGGTCTCTCCAAATTTAAGAACCAGAAAATGAGACTAGGAGCTTTTGAATTTAAGAATACATGTCGATGTCACTCTGTTGTTCGTCTGAACCGTCTGTTCAATTGATTTGATTGATTTGATTCATTTGATTCATCCTGCTGATCGCTTTGTCTGGGTCATTTCGGCACGGGCGGTTGTCCATCTGGTTGAGCGATCAGACAATAACATTGTAAGTCCTGCGAATACCGCTATAAACGTGTCGAGGAAGTGTATCGTTTATAGGCTGCTTAGGTAGGCAGAAATCCTGTGTAATACCGTGTCGAGGAAGTGTATCAGAAAAAATAGGGCAGAATTTACAGGTCGCTTAGGAAAGCGTAGTAGAAGTCCAGGTGTGTCGAGGAAGTGTATCACCTAGGGGGCTAAATAAATAGAAATCCTGTGGATACCGCTTTGGAGAGCTAAAATTAGCGCTCCAGAGGGCTGAACGGGCAGGTGGCTAGCTAAATTTGGGACCTACGGTTACCGCTCTAATGAGGAATTAATTGTTAGAGGTCTGCTCGGGTAGGTGGGGCATCATCCTGTGTTGTGGTGATGCCAAAGTTAGGCAGGGTCGATCAGGTAAAAAAGTTAGGTCATCCTGAGTAGGTGAACGGGTTAAATAGCCACAAGGGCTTCAAAATATAGAGAAAGTGTTAAATAGAGTAGATCTGCTCATCTCGTATGGGTGAATAGTTTGCTTGGGCGGCTGTGAGTCATTCAACTGTCTGATTCATTTGGGCACAAGTGGCTGCTCATCTGTGTGAGTGAGAATAATAAGAAATCCTGCAAGTAAATAGCCTTTCTGTAAGGAAAGGAAATATATTTGAGGTCGTTTGAAGCTTCTGTCTGATGGAGAAAGGGCGTGCCCAATCTCACTCAGAATAAATGGTGCGTGGATATTCATTGACCAACTGAGTGTAGAAAATTCACGTTACCAGGAGGGGTAGAATAAATCCTGTTGGAGGAACAGGTCACGTGTACCGGTGTGATCATATGACGTCTATGCATTGTATTTTGATCAATCTTTTAGGGTATGTTTCTGACATTATATTTGGAAACGTTAGAGGTGATGTAGTATTATGATAAATTGACTACAGTAAAAATAATAACTAGGATAGGGTTAACATTCCAAATTTGGGCCCTTTGATAGAATAAAATATTCCTGTAGGTTATACAAATAGTAATTAAGCGTGTTTGAGAACAACATTGTATAAATATGGAATAAGAGTGGTATAATGGTGTAAATTAGTCGCACTCTGAAGTTTGAATGATGAGATATAGAGGTGTGTATGATAATTATATATACGTTGGAATAATAAGCTTTTCTTGTAAATGATATCTTGGAGTTTCGTACAATGCCTGTCATAGAATTTTGTAAGATCAGGGAATAGTGACCAGCATATATGGGAGGATTCTATGACTGAGGGGAAGGATTTGGGTAATTTGTTGTTTGTTCGCTGAGACTAGATTGTGATTAACTGATTTGTGGCAATAAAGAATCATTAGAAACATGAATGGTTTGGTTGATGTGAATATATTAGAATATAATTAATTTTATGGGAGTGTAATTTATTAAAAGTCATTGGAAAAACGTATAGGTGTTGACTTGCACGCCCAAACACGTACAGACCTACGTGGGGATGGGAGAAAGTACATAGAGCATGTGGTGGAATTAACCATTATAATAAACTATCTATTATTTCAGAAGCAGAGGTGATATAGTCAAGGAATTTTTGTATATTAGGGGGAAAATATAATTCATTTGGTTAGGTCGTTAGATCTGTTTCCAAATCAATGAATGTGGGGTTTGACTCGTTGACTGCTAAGTTATTTAAGTTGAGCGTGTGAGATCTGTGTCCTTCAAAGCTATTTTCTGATAAAGTGTGGTATGTGCCAGATACTAAAACTACTGACCATTATCATTGAAATAAAGGAGGATTAACTTGTCTTTTCAATAAAGCATAGATTCTGCATCGCTGATCAGAGTCTAGGTTTTCTAAGTATAGTTTAACTATGGTTGTGGGTTGTTTAGATTGACGGAACAGTCAGGATAAGACTGGACGATTTAGCAGCCTGCGTCTTTTCAGACTGAAGGACTCACTTATTCAACGGGAAAGAAGGAGGAGTGTCTATAGTCTAATCAGAAAGGACAGTTACATACATTTGAATAGCCGACTGGCAATTGCGATAGAGTTATGGCCATAATTTGAATTGTTTAGGTAGACTGGAATGAAAGTAAGGTCTTTTAATAATATGAATATAAATATATTATTAGTTATTGTTGGGATGTGAATAGACTTTACTAATGCCATGAACTAGTTTCCGGGTAAAAGAGAGTCGTACTTGCTTGACTGTATCGAGCTGAAAGAGATATTTGAAGCAAGGTTGAATAGTTGGATGGAAAACATTTATTTAACACATTCTAATTGTTATTACTTTATTCTATAGTTTGCGTGACACCAGTGATGTATGCGAATAGTTGGTGAATTCTAGAATGATAATGTATTTTCGTTACGTGAACCAGGGGATGCAAGGAGCTTTGGCTATTATGCTGAGTGAATAGCACCAATTTATAGTGGGTTCTAGATTTGTTGAATAAACAAACTTATATTTTAAACTAAAGTAATGCAATAGGCTACAATTATAACATTATCAGAAAAAGGCACTATACGCTCATCTGTGGTCCTCTGTAGCTCAGTTGGTAGAGCACGGTGCTTGCAACGCCAGGGTTGGGTGTTTGATTCCCAAGGGGGGCTAGTATAAGTATAAAAATGTATGAGCTCACTAATTGTGCATCGCTTGGGATAAGAGCTTCAGCAAAATGACTAACATGTAAAAATGTTAACGGGTATGGAGAGGAGAGTACGTGGTAGTAATTTATTAGTCATTGAATAAGGTTTTGCTAGATTAAACGAGTGACAATGGTGGAATATGTCTATAAATAAATTGGATCGTGATAAATGGATGATTTCAATATATGATGGTAAACTACAGCAAGTGTTTGGTGTTACTTGTAGCTTACTTAGAAATTATAGTTGAATAGATCTCATTCATTCTGTAATTGTCACGTTCGTCTAATGACGCATCAGACCAAGGCACAGCGTGATATGGACTGGAACCGCTGACTGGAGCTGGACCCGACGACGGTGGATCGAACTGCTCTGGCTCCAGAGTGGAGCCGCTGACCGGAGCTGGATCAGGCACCGGTGGAGCGGACTGCTCTGGCTCCGGAGTGGAGCCGCTGACCAGAGCTGGACTGGACCTCGGTGGAGCGGATTGCTCTGGCTCCGGAGTGGAGCAGCTGACCGGAGCTGAACTGGGCACCGGTGGAGCAGACTGCTCTGGCTCCGGAGTGGATCCGCTGACCGGAGCTGGACAGGACCCCGGTGGAGCGGACTGTTCTGGCTCCGGAGTGGAGCAGCTGACCGGAGCTGGATCAGGCACCGGTGGAGCGGACTGCTCTGGCTCCGGAGTGGAGCCGCTGACCGGAGCTGGACTGGACCCCGGTGAAGCGGATTGCTCTGGCTCCGGAGTGGAGCAGCTGACCGGAGCTGAACTGGGCACCGGTGGAGCGGACTGCTCTGGCTCCGGAGTGGAGCAGCTGACCGATGCCGGACCAGGCACCGGTGGAACAGGCACGGCCCGTGCCGGACTGGACACACGCACCACTGGCTTGGTGTGAGGAGCAGGAACAGGCCGGACCGGGCTGGCGATGCGCACCACTGGCTTGGTGCGGGGAGCAGGAACGGGCCGTACCGGACTGGCGATGCGCACCACTGGCCTGGTGCGAGGGGCAGGAACAGGCCGTACCGGACTGGCGACGCGCACCACTGGCCTGGTGCGAGGGACAGGAACAGGCCGGGCCGGGCTGGCGACGCGCACCACTGGCCTGGTGCGAGGGACAGGAACAGGCCGGGCCGGGCTGGCGACGCGCACCACTGGCTTGGTGCGAGGGGCAGGAACAGGCCGGGCCGGGCTGGCGACGTGCACCACTGGCTTGGTGCGAGAGCAGGAACAGGCCGGACCGGGCTGGCGACGCGCACCACTGGCTTGGTGCGAGGAGCAGGAACAGGCCGGGCCGGGCTGGCGAAGCGCACCACTGGCTTGGTGCGAGGAGCAGGAACAGGCCGGGCTGGGCTGGCGATGCGCACCACTGGCTTGGTGCGAGGAGCAGGAACGGGCCGGACCGGACTGCGAAGGCGGACTGGAGGTCTGGAGCGGAGAGCTGGCACAACCCGTCCTGGCTGGCTGCCTACTTTCGCACTACACATGCGGGGCGCTGGCACAGGACGCACTGGGCTGTGCACGCGCACTGGCGATACAGCTCGTAGAACAGGCGCAGGATATGCGGGACCGAGGAGGCGTACTGGAGACCAGGAGCGTTGAGCCGCCACACCCCGTCCTGGCTGAATGCCCATCTTCGCACGACACGTGCGTGGTGCTAGCACAGGACGTACAGGACTGTGCCGGCACACTGGCGACACAGTACGTAGCTCCGCATAACACGGAGCCTGCCCAGTCACACGCTTCCTCGCGTGAGTACGGGGAGTTGGCTCTGCTCTAACACTAGGCTCCGCCAACCACCCTTTTAGCCCCCCCCAAAAAAAATTATTGGGGCTGTCTCTCGGGCTTCTTCCTCGGCCGGCACCTTCTGCGTTGCCGCTGCTCCTCTCTATACCGCGCCTCCACTGTCTCCTCCCAAGGACTGCGATCCATCCCGGCCTGAATCTCCTCCCATGTCCAGGAACCCTTTCCTTCCAGGATCTCCTCCCATGTCCAGGCTGTCTGCTCCTGGACACGCTGCTTGGTCCTCCTTTGGTGGGATCTTCTGTCACGTTCGTTTAAAGACGGGACGGACCAAGGCGCAGCGTGATATGCGTACATGTTTATTGAATATTAAACACCGCGACAAAACAACAAACAAAACGAAACGTGAAGTCCAAGGCAGCACAACACAACATACCTTAACTGGAACAAGATCCCACAACCCACTAGTGCCAATAGGCTGCCTAAGTATGGTCCCCAATCAGAGACAATGAGCGACAGCTGCCTCTGATTGGGAACCACACCGGCCAACATAGAAATAGACATACTAGAATATCAACATAGAAATATACAACATAGAACATACACACCCTGACTCAACATATACGAGTCCCCTGAGTCAGGGCGTGACAGTAATGGCGGAGTGATGGTTTAATTGCGTGGCTATGATTTTAGTTGATTACAAGAGAAATAGGATATAGTTTACGACGCATGGAGAAGTGAATGTCTTATATGGTAATAGATAAACTGAAACAAACATGACGTTACTACGGCAATTTAGGATGGTTAATGTTGTTAAGTTTGTTTTTAAAACCTATGATAGAGGTAAATGCAGAACACTGTTTAAAAGTGTGTTTTATTAGGTCTGCTAGTAAAAATGGAAGAATTTCCATTTTTGTCTGCGGGTGTTAAACATTGGGGCTTGCTGAAACGTGAGAGCGCCATAAGGGACATTATGGGTTAAGTTAGGTGTACAAGGATCGCGTATTTTGTAGGACGTCGTAGGAGGTTGAATATTATCGGCTGGAAATTGCTAGCTAGTTAGCGGTGAGAGCTAGTGCGGTTTTCGTTGGGTGACGTCACTTGCTCTATGAACTGGAAGTAGTTGCTTAGCGGGGGCCGGGGCTTTTGTGGAGCAACGGGTAACGGTGCTTTGATGGTGAATGTTGTCGATGTGTGCAGAGGGTCCCTGGTTCGAATCCAGTAAGGGACAGAAAGCAAATCTTTTACATTGATGTTATTGATGTGAATTACTGGTTTCATTGATAACATTATAGGAAAGATGTTGTCCTACCAATCCATGTCGGATAGGATAACATAGTAATTAAAATTGCATATTGGTGAATTGGATGTTTTATTGGTTTTTACTATAAATATAAAATAATTTGTCATCTGTTGAGGTACCATTATGAGGGAAATTAGCGGTAGAGTATGATAGATATTGTAGAGGGTTTAAAAAATAAGTTAATTGGGTGATGAGACAGGTTGACTTGATGTTGAATGGGATTGTTTAATAGAAGTAATTATTTATATTTAGGAGAATGAGAATATGTTATTAGGTAGTATTGCTTTGTGGAGACGATTTACTAATGAAGAACATGTCTCGATAGTTGAATAAGGAACGATATTTGATAATTGATCATTTTATTATGACATTATATAGTTTGTTTAAACAGCAGTGAGTTATGACGATGGTTTATTACTTCAGATAACGATAATCTGTTTATAGTACGTTGAACGATGGGAGATAGTTGTTGCTGTTGGCCTGATGGATTAAGTAGACATCTTTTTATGGGTTTTGGATTATGAAACAATACGTTTATATATATTTTTTAACATCAATGCAACAGTTTGCGACGTTTAAATTACTAAAAAGGGATTATAGGTTTATAGTGGAAGGTGTAGTTAACTTAATAAAACGTGTTATTATCTAGTGTCTTCTAAGTGGGAGTTTTTTTTAAGGATTGATGGGAGTCTCCTATAATATTATGTTAGGGGTAAAGTAGGACACGACGTATCAAACTATTTTAAATCGATGCTGGGGTTAATGATTGTTGATGAGAGAGGACTGGGGATATATGTATGATGTTTTGTGTGTAATTACTATCTTTGGATTGTTGATTATATGTTAACGACATGTATACTTTCTCTTCCAGGAACATGGGGATTTCTTTATATCTCATTGGGATGTTAAAAAAGTCTGTAGGCTAGGGTGGAACTAGTTAGTAAATTTAAGTAGTTTTACTTTTAGGTTGTCATAGGGAGCTACCAAAATAAATAAGGCCTGGCCATTTTTTGTTTGTTTATTGTTTTACTATATGGTGTTCGAATAACCACAAACAAACTACTTAGTATGAAATGTTATTCTGTATAGGATTTTTATTTCTATTTTGGGTTTTTTGACGGGATGGAAGTGAAATATCTTAAAGGGGCATACACATGTAATTTGGGTTTTATTTACTGAGTGATAAGTAAATATGTGTGATTTATTTTGAAAAGAGCTGTACTAAGGACTTACTGTACACTCGGGATACAACATTTATGAAATGTCTTGATGGTTATTAATGAGTAGTATACTATTGGATGAAACAATTACTTGAATGATTTCAATGACCTCTGAAATCTGTCCTGGCTTTATAGTGTGACCTGATCACCCGCACTATAAATTCTAGAGGCATGCTGTATTAGGGGGTTAGATATAATAAGGATAATTGTGAAGAAGTTTATAATTTGGACAAAATCCTATATATATATATATTAGTCCAAACAGGACAAGGATGAAGTGAGAGAGTTAGTCCTGAAGGAGAGGTATTCCTTGAATAGTGTTATGGGATACAGTTAAGTAAAGATATGCTCAAGGGTTGTCATTTTCAGTTTAGTTATTATTTTTGGTTTAATAGGCAATATTGTTGTTGTTTTGTTTTTTTGAACACATGAATCACGATGTGATGCATGTGTCCAAGGGGGGAAGTTGGGCTTACAGAGGTTTTAATGTTTTATAATGGTTTTGTGGGGAAATATGCAAGGTGTATTAAGGATATGAGCAGTAGTAATAATGTGTTATGGGTTAGGTTAAATCTTTTTTGTTTTTGTGATAGGAGGCATGAAATAAGTGGACTACAACAAGCTGGAAGCAGGTGTGCTTCATAATTTCAAGGCTTCTCTTGACGGATGAGAGGACATAAGTAGTATACTGTGTCTCACCTAACCTAACAATGTTCTTAAGATTTTCTTTTCATGGGTGAAGATAACTCTGCCCAACTGAGTTGGAGAATCTGAGTATTTTCTGTGCCCTGGAGACTATGTGATGGCAAAAGACTACAGAAGAAAGAGCTGGAAAGACCCTATGTGGAGGGGCCTGTACCAGGTGTTGTTGGCTACCTTAATGATGGTAAAAGTGGTGGAGACAGATACTTAGATCCATGTTTCCCACTATAGGAGTGTTCCAACCTCAGCCATTGGGTAGCATTGTTGTCTTTTGTGTGTGTCTGTGCTTGTGTCTTTGCAGCAGTAACTCCGAGCTTCCCTATGGGTAAGCTGATAGAAGGACACTCATCGCAGACCGATGTCGATAGATTGAGAGGGACTCTGGCTGATCCGGAGGCCCTAGTGATGGGAGAAGGTTAGCAGCTAAAGGTGTCCATACATCATCGTCCAGGTTACACCAACAGCGGTACGGATAGAGGGGAGCGTGATCGGGTATCATCTAAACCATTGTACCAGAGTGAGGGAACTGATGACTAGGAGACCACCGAGACTTCCAAGACCTTCCAGACCGCCGAGAGATTCCAGACCACCGAGAGATTCCAGACATTCAAGATGTTATTACAGATAGTGTTGTAATGCATAGTATAAATAATTCGGTCCAGAGCGGTGTGAACCTCAATAAAAACAAAAAAAAAACTCTACCCGGCTGAAGAGGAACAACAAAGGCGTTGAAGACGTTCCTGTCCGACACCACCTCTGCCAGGAGACCTGAATCCAGCATCAAATCAAGGCAATCAATTGCCTTCTCTTTTGTGCCTTTTCTCTCAGAAATGTGACAGGAGTCCATGTGGAGTGAGCAGGAGGAGAGAGGTCTATGCAAATGCAACGTTCTTCATAGGGTATACTGGTTTGCAAATTGACAAAACAGAATGATGGTGGAGGTGGGGCGGCTCAGGTGTGACATTGGAATTGGGACATTGCCATGGGCAATCCAAGATGAACTATGAAGCTATCTGAAGAACATAATGAAGACACCAGAAGATTGAGTGCCGGTAGAGTAAGGGAGTGTTAGTTAAGGTAGTATGTTGATTAAGGAGGTATTATACACTGCTAAATTTATAGTAATTTAGACTAGGAATGTATTAAGATAATGATATGTTGTAATTCTTGTTATGAGGAAGTTAATGCTAGAATTATGATAGTATAAATATACATTCTGCCAGTGTCAATATGTGCCAAGGTGAGAGATTTAACTTTGAATGATGGAACCAAAGTGAATAACTAAGAATTGTCATTCTAAATTTGTTTTGGGTAATTAATCTGATAATGACTATGAATTATAAGGTGACTGATTGATATGAATAAGTTATTAATATGTTAATAACTAATGATGTTGACATTGCAATGAATGGATTAGATATTGATTCTTTTGATTGTTATAATAATTGTGATATGGGTAAAAAAGGTTATGTAAGCTAAAGATGTTGACACTATTCTTAACATGTCCTAGATATTATGGTTAAAACAAAGTTGCATTTATTTCTTATATATTTTGATGTGTTAGGATACTACCACGTATATTGGAAATACAACAAAACAAAAAGGGGAGCAATGGTTACAAAGCTCAACAGCAACAATTGGAGGTTAGCTTAAAGGGAAACCTTCCGGATTTGTACCCAGTACCTGACTGGGCTTCTTGTCCTCATCGTGATGGGTCAGACTATGAGGAAGATACATTGGTCTGACCATATATTCTTATAAAAATTTAACCACAGATGGCAAGGCTAAGAATAAGTATATGCACATGCTTACACTCATTTTATGTTATCTTTTGTTTTATTGGTTGGGACTTAGAAAGTCCCAAAGGGGGGAATATATATAGATGATTTTCAAGTACATATGTTGTAGAATTAAACACCTATATGCCTTAAATGGTTATGGATTGAGAACCAGTTGAAGGGTTAATACAGAGCAGAGACATTTATGTGTTTTTCATAAACTCCCTGCAGCTGGTCTGGGTATGTCAATGACATGTTATGGAGATACAACTTCTCGTGATGGCTGTGTGGAGATTGGAGTAACAATGGAACTAGTGTTATCATTTGTTTGTGCTTATGACCTTATGACCTGACACATAGCCACATGCACATAATCTCAAGGGCCAGGGAGGATGGTAAATGATAAATGCTTAAATGTATGTGGTTGAGAATGGGTTATGGATGACATGTTTAAACCATGATTAAGTATTAATTGAGATGTTTTATAATGTGTTATGAAATGATAAAGGTAAAACAGAATGAACATGATTGATACTTTGTACTCCAGATGCATGCCTGGATAGTGAATATAGTCAATACAGAGTGTGATTGTTCTTTAACGTACGTATGTACATAATTTTTTGAGTCATGCCACTAATAAGATACAGAGGCCCCACTTAGAGAAGCGCAAGTAGCCCCCGTGAGTAGCCAACATGTGATACTGAAAGATGTTATTCATTCACATAGGGAGGAGTAACTATCAGTTGTATCAGTGTGACTATGCATTTGTGTCTGTATAAAAGGAGCGCTCCGGTTCAGGGCAAGCAGTTGCTCCATGGAGCAAGCTCGGCTTTGTTATGCAAATAATAAAAGTCTAAATTCACAAGTTCCAGTCTCTTGAGAAATATTTTTAAGTTGACTACTTTTTGAGTCAAATATTTCTACGACATATTTGGCGAGCTAGCCAGGAGTTGACAACAGGGGCCAGAGACGGTGTACATCTGCAGTTATGAAACGGCTTGGACGGACCATACAAACAAAAGCGGCCCCTTTTAACAGGTAAGCCAAGTTCTTACTTATATAGTATAACGTTTGTGTGGTCCGATCCGGGGCACGGCATCAGCTGCAGAAATACCAAGTAGGTCTCTCCAAATTTAAGAACCAGAAAATGAGACTAGGAGCTTTTGAATTTAAGAATACATGTCGATGTCACTCTGTTGTTCGTCTGAACCGTCTGTTCAATTGATTTGATTGATTTGATTCATTTGATTCATCCTGCTGATCGCTTTGTCTGGGTCATTTCGGCACGGGCGGTTGTCCATCTGGTTGAGCGATCAGACAATAACATTGTAAGTCCTGCGAATACCGCTATAAACGTGTCGAGGAAGTGTATCGTTTATAGGCTGCTTAGGTAGGCAGAAATCCTGTGTAATACCGTGTCGAGGAAGTGTATCAGAAAAAATAGGGCAGAATTTACAGGTCGCTTAGGAAAGCGTAGTAGAAGTCCAGGTGTGTCGAGGAAGTGTATCACCTAGGGGGCTAAATAAATAGAAATCCTGTGGATACCGCTTTGGAGAGCTAAAATTAGCGCTCCAGAGGGCTGAACGGGCAGGTGGCTAGCTAAATTTGGGACCTACGGTTACCGCTCTAATGAGGAATTAATTGTTAGAGGTCTGCTCGGGTAGGTGGGGCATCATCCTGTGTTGTGGTGATGCCAAAGTTAGGCAGGGTCGATCAGGTAAAAAAGTTAGGTCATCCTGAGTAGGTGAACGGGTTAAATAGCCACAAGGGCTTCAAAATATAGAGAAAGTGTTAAATAGAGTAGATCTGCTCATCTCGTATGGGTGAATAGTTTGCTTGGGCGGCTGTGAGTCATTCAACTGTCTGATTCATTTGGGCACAAGTGGCTGCTCATCTGTGTGAGTGAGAATAATAAGAAATCCTGCAAGTAAATAGCCTTTCTGTAAGGAAAGGAAATATATTTGAGGTCGTTTGAAGCTTCTGTCTGATGGAGAAAGGGCGTGCCCAATCTCACTCAGAATAAATGGTGCGTGGATATTCATTGACCAACTGAGTGTAGAAAATTCACGTTACCAGGAGGGGTAGAATAAATCCTGTTGGAGGAACAGGTCACGTGTACCGGTGTGATCATATGACGTCTATGCATTGTATTTTGATCAATCTTTTAGGGTATGTTTCTGACATTATATTTGGAAACGTTAGAGGTGATGTAGTATTATGATAAATTGACTACAGTAAAAATAATAACTAGGATAGGGTTAACATTCCAAATTTGGGCCCTTTGATAGAATAAAATATTCCTGTAGGTTATACAAATAGTAATTAAGCGTGTTTGAGAACAACATTGTATAAATATGGAATAAGAGTGGTATAATGGTGTAAATTAGTCGCACTCTGAAGTTTGAATGATGAGATATAGAGGTGTGTATGATAATTATATATACGTTGGAATAATAAGCTTTTCTTGTAAATGATATCTTGGAGTTTCGTACAATGCCTGTCATAGAATTTTGTAAGATCAGGGAATAGTGACCAGCATATATGGGAGGATTCTATGACTGAGGGGAAGGATTTGGGTAATTTGTTGTTTGTTCGCTGAGACTAGATTGTGATTAACTGATTTGTGGCAATAAAGAATCATTAGAAACATGAATGGTTTGGTTGATGTGAATATATTAGAATATAATTAATTTTATGGGAGTGTAATTTATTAAAAGTCATTGGAAAAACGTATAGGTGTTGACTTGCACGCCCAAACACGTACAGACCTACGTGGGGATGGGAGAAAGTACATAGAGCATGTGGTGGAATTAACCATTATAATAAACTATCTATTATTTCAGAAGTAGAGGTGATATAGTCAAGGAATTTTTGTATATTAGGGGGAAAATATAATTCATTTGGTTAGGTCGTTAGATCTGTTTCCAAATCAATGAATGTGGGGTTTGACTCGTTGACTGCTAAGTTATTTAAGTTGAGCGTGTGAGATCTGTGTCCTTCAAAGCTATTTTCTGATAAAGTGTGGTATGTGCCAGATACTAAAACTACTGACCATTATCATTGAAATAAAGGAGGATTAACTTGTCTTTTCAATAAAGCATAGATTCTGCATCGCTGATCAGAGTCTAGGTTTTCTAAGTATAGTTTAACTATGGTTGTGGGTTGTTTAGATTGACGGAACAGTCAGGATAAGACTGGACGATTTAGCAGCCTGCGTCTTTTCAGACTGAAGGACTCACTTATTCAACGGGAAAGAAGGAGGAGTGTCTATAGTCTAATCAGAAAGGACAGTTACATACATTTGAATAGCCGACTGGCAATTGCGATAGAGTTATGGCCATAATTTGAATTGTTTAGGTAGACTGGAATGAAAGTAAGGTCTTTTAATAATATGAATATAAATATATTATTAGTTATTGTTGGGATGTGAATAGACTTTACTAATGCCATGAACTAGTTTCCGGGTAAAAGAGAGTCGTACTTGCTTGACTGTATCGAGCTGAAAGAGATATTTGAAGCAAGGTTGAATAGTTGGATGGAAAACATTTATTTAACACATTCTAATTGTTATTACTTTATTCTATAGTTTGCGTGACACCAGTGATGTATGCGAATAGTTGGTGAATTCTAGAATGATAATGTATTTTCGTTACGTGAACCAGGGGATGCAAGGAGCTTTGGCTATTATGCTGAGTGAATAGCACCAATTTATAGTGGGTTCTAGATTTGTTGAATAAACAAACTTATATTTTAAACTAAAGTAATGCAATAGGCTACAATTATAACATTATCAGAAAAAGGCACTATACGCTCATCTGTGGTCCTCTGTAGCTCAGTTGGTAGAGCACGGTGCTTGCAACGCCAGGGTTGGGTGTTTGATTCCCAAGGGGGGCTAGTACAAGTATAAAAATGTATGAGCTCACTAATTGTGCGTCGCTTGGGATAAGAGCTTCAGCAAAATGACTAAAATGTTAACGGGTATGGAGAGGAGAGTACGTGGTAGTAATTTATTAGTCATTGAATAAGGTTTTGCTAGATTAAACGAGTGACAATGGTGGAATATGTCTATAAATAAATTGGATCGTGATAAATGGATGATTTCAATATATGATGGTAAACTACAGCAAGTGTTTGGTGTTACTTGTAGCTTACTTAGAAATTATAGTTGAATAGATCTCATTCATTCTGTAATTGTCACGTTCGTCTAATGACGCATCAGACCAAGGCACAGCGTGATATGGACTGGAACCGCTGACTGGAGCTGGACCCGACGACGGTGGATCGAACTGCTCTGGCTCCAGAGTGGAGCCGCTGACCGGAGCTGGATCAGGCACCGGTGGAGCGGACTGCTCTGGCTCCGGAGTGGAGCCGCTGACCAGAGCTGGACTGGACCTCGGTGGAGCGGATTGCTCTGGCTCCGGAGTGGAGCAGCTGACCGGAGCTGAACTGGGCACCGGTGGAGCGGACTGCTCTGGCTCCGGAGTGGAGCAGCTGACCGATGCCGGACCAGGCACCGGTGGAACAGGCACGGCCCGTGCCGGACTGGACACACGCACCACTGGCTTGGTGCGAGGAGCAGGAACAGGCCGGACCGGGCTGGCGACGCGCACCACTGGCTTGGTGCGGGGAGCAGGAACGGGCCGTACCGGACTGGCGATGCGCACCACTGGCCTGGTGCGAGGGGCAGGAACAGGCCGTACCGGACTGGCGACGCGCACCACTGGCCTGGTGCGAGGGACAGGAACAGGCCGGGCCGGGCTGGCGACGCGCACCACTGGCCTGGTGCGAGGGACAGGAACAGGCCGGGCCGGGCTGGCGACGCGCACCACTGGCTTGGTGCGAGGGGCAGGAACAGGCCGGGCCGGGCTGGCGACGTGCACCACTGGCTTGGTGCGAGAGCAGGAACAGGCCGGACCGGGCTGGCGACGCGCACCACTGGCTTGGTGCGAGGAGCAGGAACAGGCCGGGCCGGGCTGGCGAAGCGCACCACTGGCTTGGTGCGAGGAGCAGGAACAGGCCGGGCTGGGCTGGCGATGCGCACCACTGGCTTGGTGCGAGGAGCAGGAACGGGCCGGACCGGACTGCGAAGGCGGACTGGAGGTCTGGAGCGGAGAGCTGGCACAACCCGTCCTGGCTGGCTGCCTACTTTCGCACTACACATGCGGGGCGCTGGCACAGGACGCACTGGGCTGTGCACGCGCACTGGCGATACAGCTCGTAGAACAGGCGCAGGATATGCGGGACCGAGGAGGCGTACTGGAGACCAGGAGCGTTGAGCCGCCACACCCCGTCCTGGCTGAATGCCCATCTTCGCACGACACGTGCGTGGTGCTAGCACAGGACGTACAGGACTGTGCCGGCACACTGGCGACACAGTACGTAGCTCCGCATAACACGGAGCCTGCCCAGTCACACGCTTCCTCGCGTGAGTACGGGGAGTTGGCTCTGCTCTAACACTAGGCTCCGCCAACCACCCTTTTAGCCCCCCCCAAAAAAATTATTGGGGCTGTCTCTCGGGCTTCTTCCTCGGCCGGCACCTTCTGCGTTGCCGCTGCTCCTCTCTATACCGCGCCTCCACTGTCTCCTCCCAAGGACTGCGATCCATCCCGGCCTGAATCTCCTCCCATGTCCAGGAACCCTTTCCTTCCAGGATCTCCTCCCATGTCCAGGCTGTCTGCTCCTGGACACGCTGCTTGGTCCTCCTTTGGTGGGATCTTCTGTCACGTTCGTTTAAAGACGGGACGGACCAAGGCGCAGCGTGATATGCGTACATGTTTATTGAATATTAAACACCGCGACAAAACAACAAACAAAACGAAACGTGAAGTCCAAGGCAGCACAACACAACATACCTTAACTGGAACAAGATCCCACAACCCACTAGTGCCAATAGGCTGCCTAAGTATGGTCCCCAATCAGAGACAATGAGCGACAGCTGCCTCTGATTGGGAACCACACCGGCCAACATAGAAATAGACATACTAGAATATCAACATAGAAATATACAACATAGAACATACACACCCTGACTCAACATATACGAGTCCCCTGAGTCAGGGCGTGACAGTAATGGCGGAGTGATGGTTTAATTGCGTGGCTATGATTTTAGTTGATTACAAGAGAAATAGGATATAGTTTACGACGCATGGAGAAGTGAATGTCTTATATGGTAATAGATAAACTGAAACAAACATGACGTTACTACGGCAATTTAGGATGGTTAATGTTGTTAAGTTTGTTTTTAAAACCTATGATAGAGGTAAATGCAGAACACTGTTTAAAAGTGTGTTTTATTAGGTCTGCTAGTAAAAATGGAAGAATTTCCATTTTTGTCTGCGGGTGTTAAACATTGGGGCTTGCTGAAACGTGAGAGCGCCATAAGGGACATTATGGGTTAAGTTAGGTGTACAAGGATCGCGTATTTTGTAGGACGTCGTAGGAGGTTGAATATTATCGGCTGGAAATTGCTAGCTAGTTAGCGGTGAGAGCTAGTGCGGTTTTCGTTGGGTGACGTCACTTGCTCTATGAACTGGAAGTAGTTGCTTAGCGGGGGCCGGGGCTTTTGTGGAGCAACGGGTAACGGTGCTTTGATGGTGAATGTTGTCGATGTGTGCAGAGGGTCCCTGGTTCGAATCCAGTAAGGGACAGAAAGCAAATCTTTTACATTGATGTTATTGATGTGAATTACTGGTTTCATTGATAACATTATAGGAAAGATGTTGTCCTACCAATCCATGTCGGATAGGATAACATAGTAATTAAAATTGCATATTGGTGAATTGGATGTTTTATTGGTTTTTACTATAAATATAAAATAATTTGTCATCTGTTGAGGTACCATTATGAGGGAAATTAGCGGTAGAGTATGATAGATATTGTAGAGGGTTTAAAAAATAAGTTAATTGGGTGATGAGACAGGTTGACTTGATGTTGAATGGGATTGTTTAATAGAAGTAATTATTTATATTTAGGAGAATGAGAATATGTTATTAGGTAGTATTGCTTTGTGGAGACGATTTACTAATGAAGAACATGTCTCGATAGTTGAATAAGGAACGATATTTGATAATTGATCATTTTATTATGACATTATATAGTTTGTTTAAACAGCAGTGAGTTATGACGATGGTTTATTACTTCAGATAACGATAATCTGTTTATAGTACGTTGAACGATGGGAGATAGTTGTTGCTGTTGGCCTGATGGATTAAGTAGACATCTTTTTATGGGTTTTGGATTATGAAACAATACGTTTATATATATTTTTTAACATCAATGCAACAGTTTGCGACGTTTAAATTACTAAAAATGGATTATAGGTTTATAGTGGAAGGTGTAGTTAACTTAATAAAACGTGTTATTATCTAGTGTCTTCTAAGTGGGAGTTTTTTTTAAGGATTGATGGGAGTCTCCTATAATATTATGTTAGGGGTAAAGTAGGACACGACATATCAAACTATTTTAAATCGATGCTGGGGTTAATGATTGTTGATGAGAGAGGACTGGGGATATATGTATGATGTTTTGTGTGTAATTACTATCTTTGGATTGTTGATTATATGTTAACGACATGTATACTTTCTCTTCCAGGAACATGGGGATTTCTTTATATCTCATTGGGATGTTAAAAAAGTCTGTAGGCTAGGGTGGAACTAGTTAGTAAATTTAAGTAGTTTTACTTTTAGGTTGTCATAGGGAGCTACCAAAATAAATAAGGCCTGGCCATTTTTTGTTTGTTTATTGTTTTACTATATGGTGTTCGAATAACCACAAACAAACTACTTAGTATGAAATGTTATTCTGTATAGGATTTTTATTTCTATTTTGGGTTTTTTGACGGGATGGAAGTGAAATATCTTAAAGGGGCATACACATGTAATTTGGGTTTTATTTACTGAGTGATAAGTAAATATGTGTGATTTATTTTGAAAAGAGCTGTACTAAGGACTTACTGTACACTCGGGATACAACATTTATGAAATGTCTTGATGGTTATTAATGAGTAGTATACTATTGGATGAAACAATTACTTGAATGATTTCAATGACCTCTGAAATCTGTCCTGGCTTTATAGTGTGACCTGATCACCCGCACTATAAATTCTAGAGGCATGCTGTATTAGGGGGTTAGATATAATAAGGATAATTGTGAAGAAGTTTATAATTTGGACAAAATCCTATATATATATATATTAGTCCAAACAGGACAAGGATGAAGTGAGAGAGTTAGTCCTGAAGGAGAGGTATTCCTTGAATAGTGTTATGGGATACAGTTAAGTAAAGATATGCTCAAGGGTTGTCATTTTCAGTTTAGTTATTATTTTTGGTTTAATAGGCAATATTGTTGTTGTTTTGTTTTTTTGAACACATGAATCACGATGTGATGCATGTGTCCAAGGGGGGAAGTTGGGCTTACAGAGGTTTTAATGTTTTATAATGGTTTTGTGGGGAAATATGCAAGGTGTATTAAGGATATGAGCAGTAGTAATAATGTGTTATGGGTTAGGTTAAATCTTTTTTGTTTTTGTGATAGGAGGCATGAAATAAGTGGACTACAACAAGCTGGAAGCAGGTGTGCTTCATAATTTCAAGGCTTCTCTTGACGGATGAGAGGACATAAGTAGTATACTGTGTCTCACCTAACCTAACAATGTTCTTAAGATTTTCTTTTCATGGGTGAAGATAACTCTGCCCAACTGAGTTGGAGAATCTGAGTATTTTCTGTGCCCTGGAGACTATGTGATGGCAAAAGACTACAGAAGAAAGAGCTGGAAAGACCCTATGTGGAGGGGCCTGTACCAGGTGTTGTTGGCTACCTTAATGATGGTAAAAGTGGTGGAGACAGATACTTAGATCCATGTTTCCCACTATAGGAGTGTTCCAACCTCAGCCATTGGGTAGCATTGTTGTCTTTTGTGTGTGTCTGTGCTTGTGTCTTTGCAGCAGTAACTCCGAGCTTCCCTATGGGTAAGCTGATAGAAGGACACTCATCGCAGACCGATGTCGATAGATTGAGAGGGACTCTGGCTGATCCGGAGGCCCTAGTGATGGGAGAAGGTTAGCAGCTAAAGGTGTCCATACATCATCGTCCAGGTTACACCAACAGCGGTACGGATAGAGGGGAGCGTGATCGGGTATCATCTAAACCATTGTACCAGAGTGAGGGAACTGATGACTAGGAGACCACCGAGACTTCCAAGACCTTCCAGACCGCCGAGAGATTCCAGACCACCGAGAGATTCCAGACATTCAAGATGTTATTACAGATAGTGTTGTAATGCATAGTAGAAATAATTCGGTCCAGAGCGGTGTGAACCTCAATAAAAACAAAAAAAAACCTCTACCCGGCTGAAGAGGAACAACAAAGGCGTTGAAGACGTTCCTGTCCGACACCACCTCTGCCAGGAGACCTGAATCCAGCATCAAATCAAGGCAATCAATTGCCTTCTCTTTTGTGCCTTTTCTCTCAGAAATGTGACAGGAGTCCATGTGGAGTGAGCAGGAGGAGAGAGGTCTATGCAAATGCAACGTTCTTCATAGGGTATACTGGTTTGCAAATTGACAAAACAGAATGATGGTGGAGGTGGGGCGGCTCAGGTGTGACATTGGAATTGGGACATTGCCATGGGCAATCCAAGATGAACTATGAAGCTATCTGAAGAACATAATGAAGACACCAGAAGATTGAGTGCCGGTAGAGTAAGGGAGTGTTAGTTAAGGTAGTATGTTGATTAAGGAGGTATTATACACTGCTAAATTTATAGTAATTTAGACTAGGAATGTATTAAGATAATGATATGTTGTAATTCTTGTTATGAGGAAGTTAATGCTAGAATTATGATAGTATAAATATACATTCTGCCAGTGTCAATATGTGCCAAGGTGAGAGATTTAACTTTGAATGATGGAACCAAAGTGAATAACTAAGAATTGTCATTCTAAATTTGTTTTGGGTAATTAATCTGATAATGACTATGAATTATAAGGTGACTGATTGATATGAATAAGTTATTAATATGTTAATAACTAATGATGTTGACATTGCAATGAATGGATTAGATATTGATTCTTTTGATTGTTATAATAATTGTGATATGGGTAAAAAAGGTTATGTAAGCTAAAGATGTTGACACTATTCTTAACATGTCCTAGATATTATGGTTAAAACAAAGTTGCATTTATTTCTTATATATTTTGATGTGTTAGGATACTACCACGTATATTGGAAATACAACAAAACAAAAAGGGGAGCAATGGTTACAAAGCTCAACAGCAACAATTGGAGGTTAGCTTAAAGGGAAACCTTCCGGATTTGTACCCAGTACCTGACTGGGCTTCTTGTCCTCATCGTGATGGGTCAGACTATGATGAAGATACATTGGTCTGACCATATATTCTTATAAAAATTTAACCACAGATGGCAAGGCTAAGAATAAGTATATGCACATGCTTACACTCATTTTATGTTATCTTTTGTTTTATTGGTTGGGACTTAGAAAGTCCCAAAGGGGGGAATATATATAGATGATTTTCAAGTACATATGTTGTAGAATTAAACACCTATATGCCTTAAATGGTTATGGATTGAGAACCAGTTGAAGGGTTAATACAGAGCAGAGACATTTATGTGTTTTTCATAAACTCCCTGCAGCTGGTCTGGGTATGTCAATGACATGTTATGGAGATACAACTTCTCGTGATGGCTGTGTGGAGATTGGAGTAACAATGGAACTAGTGTTATCATTTGTTTGTGCTTATGACCTTATGACCTGACACATAGCCACATGCACATAATCTCAAGGGCCAGGGAGGATGGTAAATGATAAATGCTTAAATGTATGTGGTTGAGAATGGGTTATGGATGACATGTTTAAACCATGATTAAGTATTAATTGAGATGTTTTATAATGTGTTATGAAATGATAAAGGTAAAACAGAATGAACATGATTGATACTTTGTACTCCAGATGCATGCCTGGATAGTGAATATAGTCAATACAGAGTGTGATTGTTCTTTAACGTACGTATGTACATAATTTTTTGAGTCATGCCACTAATAAGATACAGAGGCCCCACTTAGAGAAGCGCAAGTAGCCCCCGTGAGTAGCCAACATGTGATACTGAAAGATGTTATTCATTCACTATCAGTTGTATCAGTGTGACTATGCATTTGTGTCTGTATAAAAGGAGCGCTCCGGTTCAGGGCAAGCAGTTGCTCCATGGTGTCACGGTTTCGGCCGAGGCTGCTCCTCCTCCTGGTTCGGGCAGGCTTCGGCGGTCGTCGTCCCCGGAGTACTAGCTGCCACCGATCTATGTTTCATGTTCGTTTGGTTTTGTCTGGATGTTGTACACCTGTGTCTTGTTAGTCCTCGTTAGTGTCCTATTTAGTTCTCGTTGTGTGTGCTTGTCGTTGTGTGTGATTGCGCTTCTGTTTCGTGTTTGGAGCTACATTTTCCCTCCAGTGTTTTGGAGAGGTTGTGCGCCGTGTATTCGCCTTCGGGCTTATTGTGCTTCTGTCTTTTATATATATTGCACTAAAGCCTTTGGACTGAGCCTCTGCGTCCTGCGCATGATTCATACACAACACCCACCTTCAGCACGCCTTGACACATGGAGCAAGCTCGGCTTTGTTATGCAAATAATAAAAGTCTAAATTCACAAGTTCCAGTCTCTTGAGAAATATTTTTAAGTTTATTACTTTTTGAGTCAAATATTTCTACGACACAGCCGACCAACAGCCTGAGCAAGCGCCTGGAGCAGGCTGAGCAGCACATGTGGAAAGAGGAGATCGCTCTAGCCAAGGTCGAAGAAGGTAAGTGAAGAGGATGCTGTCCTGGATAAAAGAGGTTTAGGCTCCACTATTTATCCAGTGCTGGAGTGTCTACTTACCTGGGATGCATTCATTAGGACATGCAAGTTAAAATGTTTTGCAACGTTAAACCAATGTGGATTTCCTGCTGCACAAGTCCACGTAGTTTCTCCCTGTTTCAGTCCATTTTCTTCCATTTGGTGCCTAATGCATATGACCCTGGTGTTAACCCATAAGAGTCTAAGCCAGGGCTTAGACTTATGGGTTAACCAAATGTTAATCCAAAATATATAGGCCCCGTGTAGCTCAGTTGGTAGAGCATGGCGCTTGCAACGCCAGGGTTGTGGGTTCGATTCCCACGGGGGGCCAGTATGGAAAAAAAACTGTATGCACTCACTAACTGTAAAGTCGCTCTGGATAAGAACGTAACGCTAAATGACTAAAATGGAAATGTATTAATATTCTCTTGTTTAGGCTGAAGTTGAGCTGGCAGAGTACTACAAGCTGGACCACAAACTGAAGCTTATGCCTGCGTCTGTTAAACGCTTGTGGCCACGGCTTTGAGATCAGGACCACAACAGAATACAAGCCATCAACTACGGTCCAATACACAACACAGACTCAAATATCTTGATTAGTTCTCTCAAACAATCACTTTACAACATCCCTTTTGGGCTTTGCGTTGGACCGAAAATGTTTTTCTTTTATGCCGTTTACACAATCCACTTAGGAAAATGATCACTGATGTGGAAGGAGGTTAGTCGGCTGAAAAACATGACATTTGGTCTGGAGGAGTCTGTGGAACATGTACACTACATGACCAAAAGTATGTGGACACCTGCTCATTGAAAATCTCATTCCAAAATCATGGGCATTAATATGGAGCTTTGCTGCTATAACAGCCTCCACTCTTCTGGGAAGGCTTTCCACTAGATGGAACATTGTTGCGGGGGACTCAGCCACAAGCGCATTAGTGCAGTCAGGCACTGATGTTGGACGATTAGGCCTGGCTCGCAGTCGGCGTTCTAATTCATCCCAAAAGTGTTCGATGGGGTTGAGGTCATCGATGGGGTTGAGGTCAGTCAAGTTCTTCCACACAGACAAACCATTTCTGTACGGACCTCGCTTTGTGCACAGGGGCATTGTCATGCTGAAACATGAAAGGGCCTTGCACCATGTTGGAAGCACAGAATAGTCTAGAATGTCATTGTATGCTGTAGCATTAAGATTTCCTTTCACTGGAACTAAGGGGCCTAGCGCGAAACGTGAAAAATTGTCCCAGACCATTATTACTCCTCCACCAAACTTTACAGTTTGCACTATGTATTCGGGCAGGTAGCGTTCTCCTGGCATCTGCCAAACCCAGATTCGTCCATCAGACTGCCAGATGGTGAAGCGTGATTCATCACTCCATAGAATGTGTTTCCACTGCTCCAGAGTCCAATGGCAGCGAGCTTTACACCACTCCAGCCGACACTTGGCCTTGCGCATGGTGATCTTAGGCTTGTGTGCGGCTGCTCGGCCATGGAAACCTATTTCATGGAGCTCCCGACGAACAGTTCTTGTGCTGACGTTGCTTCCAGAAGCAGTTTGAAACTCGTAGTGAGTGTTGCAACCAAAGACAGAATTTTTACCAGCACTTGGCGGTCCTGTTCTGTGAGCTTGTGTGGCCTACCACTCCTAGACGTTACCACTTCACAATAACAGCACTTACAGTTGACCGGGGAAGCTCTAGCAGGGCAGAAATTTGACGAACTGACTTGTTGGAAAGGTGGCTTCCTATGATGGTGCCACGTTGAAAGTCACTGAGCTCTTCAGTAAGGCCATTCTACTGCCAATGTTTGTCTATGGCGATTGCATGGCTGTGTGCTCGATTTTACACACCTGTCAGCAATGGGTGTGACTGAAATAGCCTAATCCACTAATTCACAGGGTGAACGAGCAGCTTGAACACCACATGCAGGTATGTTATCAAGGCAAATGTTTTCATATTTTACACCTGGATAATGTGAAGCCTATTCATCCATGGGTGTGCAATGGAGACCTTATGGTGGCCCTTTATGCTGAAGAGATTGCTGCCCTGCAGCCGCTGGATCACTCTGCTGCCCTCAATTGTAGAAAAGTTTAACTTTTGTGGCCTTAAGCTGTCGTTGTCACAATAGGCAAGGACGTGCTGTCCTGTTTAATCAATGGTGCAGCAAAAATGTTTTGCAAGAAGGTGAAAGTAGGTTTTTCCTAGATTCAAAAATGTTCTCTCTCCCTTCTCAATGGTGTGTAAGGGATGAGGTGAGGATCAGAAGTGGGCTGCTGAGATTGCAGATGTGAAGAACCACTGCAAGCTGCTGGAGAAGGTGACCTTGGGATATGAAGACGCTGTGGAGGAGCTAAAAGCCACCACGCAACGGAGTGCTCCTTTGACCATTACCACTTCACAATCACATGAAATCAGCATTGTTGTTTTTAACTGCTTTTGCTGAGATTCATTTGCATAGCTTCATTTTACGGGAAAAGCCTGACACGGAAACGCAAATGTTTTTCTTCACAGGTACCAGATTGTGCTGCAAGAAAGAGGAGCGGCAGACTGTGGTGAACAACATAGCCAGTGTGCTCATCGCGGCTATCAACCACTTGTCCATTGTGGAGGTCAGTCCTATATGGCCGTTTGTAACATTCTCGTCCCTAACATTAATTCAAGGCCTCGTTCCTTCATACAGTGACTTTAGTTAATTTTTTTGGGCCACTGATCCTGAATGTGTGTTTTGTGTTTTTTACCCTTTTCCAGAAATTCATGGAATACCAATTTAATAGTGTCTCGAGTCTACAGGAAAGCCCTCCAGGAGGATGATCCGGACCTTCTAAAGGAAATGGTGGAAAGCTTAGTCGCTAAAGCCAACCTGTGCTGAGTGATTGTTAACCTTACCCTGTATTAATATTCATGTTGTGTAAATAAATATTATGTACTACATTTGTAAAAAATAAAATAAAAAGTATAAAAACCACTAGCATTAATTGTTAACATTTTTTATGCCCTAATGAACATGACCCTGGAGGCCTACATACAGTATTTCAGTCAAGTGATTCTGTCTCATTCCAATCGTCTCTTAGCCAACATGCCACGCTTTGACCGTTATAATTCACAATTATTATTGTATGCACAAGGCAGTAGCATTACCTGTTCCAGTAAACGGAGTCTAAATACCTTTTCCCGTAAGTGATGTCAATCTATACTGCCAATCTAAATGCCGTAAGCGATGTCAATCTAAATCCGAGGCGGTTGGTAATGGGAGGACGGCTCATAATAATGAATGGAATTATATCTAACACTTGGAAACCAGGTGTTGTGTTTGAGACAATGCCGTTACTATGAGCCCATCCTCCCCATTTTAAGTTCCACCAGCCACCACTGATCTAAATGCCATACAATCAGTTGCTTGCCAACAACGTACTCTGCAACAATTCATTTGAAACCTAACATTCTTAGCTTGACAAGGAAGTAACCGCAACCATGCCGCACCCTTTCCCGTCAATCTAGACTCAAGTGAATACCAGTATCTAATGGCTGTTCGTGACTTGGGTTGGCTTTCACCTGAAAATGCCTTTGAGTTACAGTTGCACAATCCCATGACGGACCGTCTCTTATGTTTGTTGATGTTAGATGAGAAAATGAAACAATGTCCTTAAGAATGCACATTCATTAAAATGCAATGCATCAAGTTTCATGACTGTAATAATATGATGTACCTCTAATTCAGAGGAGTACGGTTAAATGCGGAAGACACATTTCAGTTGAATGCATTAGTTGTACAACTGACTAGGTATCTCCTTTTCCCTATATAGCTGATAATGGTATTTCTTGGTATCACCTTGAATTGAAAAAAGTGACACTTTGAAAGTCATAACACAATCATTCCTACTGTCATAGTATAGGGTGCATACTGTGCCTTCAGAAAGTATGCATACCCTTTGACTTAGTCCACATTTTGTTGTTACTCCCTGAATTCAGAATTGATACCAAAAAAATAATCCTCACCCATCTACACACAATACCCCATAATGGCAAAGTGAAAACATTTTAGCAAATGTATTCAAAATGAAATACAGAAATATCTCATTTACATACAGTTGAAGTCGGAAGTTTACATACACTTAGGTTGGAGTTATTAAAACTCGTTTCTCAGCCACTCCACAAATTTCTTGTTAACAAACTATAGTTTTGGCAAGTTGGTTAGGACATCTACTTTGTCCATGACACAAGTAATTTTTTCAACAATTGTTTACTGACAGATTATTTCACTTATATTTCACTGTATCACAATTCCAGTGGGTCAGAAGTTTACATACACTAAGTTGACTGTGCCTTTAAACAGCTTGGAAAATTCCAGAAAATGATGCCATGGAGGTGTACCTGTGGATGTATTTCAAGGCCTACCTTCAAACTCAGTGCCTCTTTGCTTGACATCATGGGGAAATCAAAAGAAATCAGCCAAGACCTCAGAAGAAAAATTGTAGACCTCAACAAGTCTGGTTCATCCTTGGGAGCAATTTCCAAACGCCTGAAGGTACCACGTTCATCTGTACAAACAATAGTACGGAAGTATAAACACCATGGGACCACGCAGCCGTCACACCGCTCAGGAAGGAGACGCGTTCTGTCTCCTAGAGATTAATGTACTTTGGTGCGAAAAGTGCAAATCAATCCCAGAAAAACAGCAAAGGACCTTGTGAAAATGCTATAGGAAACAGGTACACAACTATCTATATCCACAGTAAAACAAGTCCTATATCGACATTTACATACACATTTTAGAAGACGCTCTTATCCAGAGCGACGTACAGTTAGTGAGTGCATACATTTTCATACTGGCCCCCCGTGGGAATCGAACCCACAACCCTGGCGTTGCAAGCGCCATGCTCTACCAACTGAGCTACACGGGGCCAGACATAACCTGAAAGGCCGCTCAGCAAGGAAGAAGCCACTGCTCCAAAACCGCCATAAAAAAGCCAGACTACGGTTTGCAACTGCACATGGGGACAAAGATCGTACTTTTTGGAGAAATGTCCTCTGGTCTGATGAAACAAAAATGGAACTGTTTGGCCATAATGAACATTGTTATGTTTGCTGGAAGAAGGGGGTTGCTTGCAAGCCGAAGAACACCATCACAACCGTGAAGAATGGGGGTGGCAGCATCATGCTGTGGGGGTGCTTTGCTGCAGGAGGGACTGGTGCACTTCACAAAATAGATGGCATCATGAGGAAGGAAAATTATGTGGATATATTGAAATAACATCTCAAGACATCAGCCAGGAATTTAAAACTTGGTCGCAAATGGTTCTTCCAAAAGGACAATGACCCCAAGCATACTTCCAAAGTTGTGGCAAAATGGCTTAAGAACAACAAAGTCAAGGTATTGGAGTGGCCATCACAAAGCCCTGACCTCAATCCTATAGAAAATATGTGGGCAGAACTGAAAAAGCGTATACGAGCAAGGAGGCCTACAAACCTGACTCAGTTACACCAGCTCTGTCAGGAGGAATGGGCCAAAATTCACCCAACTTATTGTGGGAAGCTTGTGGAAGGCTACCCAAAACATTTGACCCAAGTTAAACAATTTAAAGGCAATGCTACCAAATACTAATTGAGTGTATGTAAACTTCTGACCCACTGGGAATGTGATGAAAGAAATAAAAGCTTAAATAAATCATTCTCTCTACTATTATTCTGACATTTCACATTCTTAAAATAAAGTGGTGATCCTAACTGACCTAAGACAGGGAATTTTTACTAGGATTAAATGTCAGGAATTGTGAAAAACTGAGCTTAAATGTATTTGGATAAGGTGTATGTAAAGTTCCGACTTCAACTGTAAGTATTCACACCTTTGAGTCAATGCGTGTTACAATCACCTTCGTCAGCGATTACAGCTGAGTTTTTCTGGGTAAGTCTCTAAGAGCATTGCACACCTGGATTGTACAATATTTGCACATTATTCTTTAAAAAATTCTTCAAGCTTTGTTAAGTTGGTTGTTGATCGCAAAATCTTGCTATACATTTTCAATCTTATTTAAGTCAGCTGTAACTAGGCCACTCAGGAATATTCAATGCCGTCTTGGTAAGCAACTCCAGTGTATATTTGGCCTTGTGTTTTAGGTTATTGTCCTGCTTAAAGGTGAATTTGTCTCCCAGTGTCTGTTGGAAAGCAGACGGAACCAGGTTTTCCTCTAGGATTTTGTCTGTGCTTAACTCTATTCTGTTTCTTTTTATCCCCCCAAAAACTTGCTAGTCCTTGCCGATGACAAGCATACCCATAACATGACACCAAGCTTGACACCAAGCTTGAAAATTTGAAGAGTGGTACTCAGTGATGTGTTGTGTTGGATTTGCCCCAAACATAATGCATTGCATTCAGGACATAAAGTTCATTTCTTTGCCACATTGTTTTGCAGTTTTACTTTAGTGCCTTTTTGCAAACAGGATGCATGTTTTTGAATATTTGTATTCTGTACAGGCTTCCTTCTTTTCACTCTGTCATTTAGGTTAGTATTGTGAAGTAGCTACATTGTTGTTGATCCATCCTCAGTTTTCTCCTACCACAGCCATTAAACTCTGTAATGGTTTTAAAGTCACAATTGGCCTCATGGTGAAATCCCTGAGCGGTTTCCATCCTTTCCGGCAACTGAGTTAGGAAGGATGCCTGTATCTTTGTTGTGACTGGGTGTATTGATACACCATCTAAAGTGTCATTTTTATTTTTTATTTTTTTTATTTCACCTTTATTTAACCAGGTAAGCCAGTTGAGAACAGGTTCTCATTTACAACTGCGACCTGGCCAAGATAAAGCAAAGTAGTGCAATAAAAACAACACAGAGTTACATATGGGGTAAAAAAAAAAACATAAAGTCAGAAATACAACAGAAAATATATATACAGTGTGTGCAAATGTAGCAAGTTATGGAGGTAAGGCAATAAATAGGCTATAGTGCAGAATAATTACAATAGTATTAACACTGGAATGCTAGATGTGCAAGAGATTATGTGCAAATAGAGATACTGGGGTGCAAAAGAGCAAAATAAATAACAATATAGGGATGAGGTAGTTGGGTGGGCTAATTTCAGATGGGCTGTGTACAGGTGCAGTGATCGGTAAGGTGCTCTGACAACTGATGCTTAAAGTTATTGAGGGAGATAAGAGTCTCCAGCTTCAGAGATTTTTGCAATTCGTTCCAGTCATTGGCAGCAGAGAACTGGAAGGAATGGCGGCCAAAGGAGGTGTTGGCTTTGGGAATGACCAGTGAGATATACCTGCTGGAGCGCAGGCTACGGGTGGGTGCTGCTATGGTGACCAATGAGCTAAGATAAGGCGGGGATTTGCCTAGCAGTGATTTATAGATGGCCTGGATTTGCCTAGCAGATAAGGCGGGGATTTGCCTAGCAGTGATTTATAGATGGCCATTAATACATTCACCATGCTCAAAGGGATATTCAATGTCTGCTTTTTGTTTTGTTTTTTTGTCTGTAACACAACAAAATGGGGGAAAAGTAAAGGGGTGTGATTACTTTTCTGAAGGCCTCATGTCAAGACAAAAGTTATTCTCGACATACATGTTTTGTCAAAATTACCAATTGAAGAATGCAGTGTATAGACTATACAGTGGCTTGCCAAAGTATTCACGCCCCCATTTGTATCAAATGATACAAATGGGGGGTTTGTATCATTTGATTTACACAACATGCCTACCACTTTGAAGATGCAAAATATTTTTTATTGTGAAACAAACAAGAAATAAGACAAAAAAACAGAACTTGAGCGTGCATAACTATTCGCCCACCCAAAGTCAATACTTTGTAGAGCCACCTTTTGCAGCAATTACAGCTGCAAGTCTCTTGGGGTATGTCTCTATAAGCTTGGCACATCTAGCCACTGGGATTGTTGACCATTCTTCAAGGCAAAACTGCTCCAGCTCCTTCAAGTTGGATGGGTTCCGCTGGTGTACAGCAATCTCATACCACAGATTCTCAATTGGATTGAGGTCTGGGCTTTGACTAGGCCATTCCAAGACATTTAAATGTTTCCCCTTAAACCACTTGAGTGTTGCTTTAGCAGTATGCTTAGGGTCACTGTCCTGCCGGAAGGTGAACCTTCGTCCCAGTCTCAAATCTCTGGAAGACTGAAACAGGTTTCCCACAAGAATTTCCCTGTATTTAGCGCGATCCATCATTCCTTCAATTCTGACCAGTTTCCCAGTCCCTGCTGATGGAAAACATCCCCACAGCATGATGCTGCCACCACCATGCTTCACTGTGGGGATGGTGTTCTCGGGTTGATGAGAGGTGTTGGGTTTGCGCCAGACATAGTGTTTTCCTTGATGGCCAAAAAGCTCAATTTTAATTTCATCTGACCACAGTACCTTCTTCCATATGTTTGGGGAGTCTCCCACATGACTTTTGGCGAACACCAAACGTGTTTGCTTATTTTTTCTTTAAGCAATGGCTTTTTTCTGGCCACTTCCATAAAGCCCAGCTCTGTATACGGCTTAAAGTGGTCCTATGGACAGATACTCCAATCTCCGCTGTGGCGCTTTGCAGCTCCTTCAGGGTTATCTTTGGTCTCTTTGTTGCCTCTCTGATTAATGCCCTCCTTGCCTGGTCCGTGAGTTTTGGTGGGCGGCCCTCTCTTGGCAGGTTTGTTGTGGTGCCATATTCTTTCCCTTTTTTAATAATGGATTTAATGGTGCTCCGTGGGATGTTCAAAGTTTCTGATATTTTTTATAACCCAACCCTGATCTGTACTTCTCCACAACTTTGTCTCTGACCTGTTTGGAGAGGTCCTAGGTCTTCATGCTGCCGCTTGCTTGGTGGTGCCCCTTGCTTAGTGGTGTTGCAGGTGTATATATACTGAGATCATGTGACAGATCATGTGACACTTAGATTGCACACAGGTGGACTTTATTTAACTAATTATGTGACCTCTGAAGGTAATTGGTTGCACCAGATCTTATTTAGGGGCTTCATAGCAAAGGGGGTGAATACATATGCACGCACCACTTTTCCGTTATTAATTATTTGAATTCTTTGAAACACGTTATTTTTTAAATTTCACCAATAAGGACTATTTTGTGTATATCCATTACATGAAATCCAAATAAAAATCAATTTAAATTACAGGTTGCAATGCAACAAAATAGGAAAAACACCAAGGGGGATGAATAATACAAATAATAAAAATAATATGCCTTTTAGCAGACACTTTTATCCAAAGCGACTTACAGTCAAGCGTGCATACATTTTCACGTATAGGTGGTCGAAGGGATCGAACCCACTAACCTGGCGTTACAAGCGCCATGCTCTACCAATTGAGCTACAGAGGACCATGAATAATTTTGCATTTCTGTATTTCTAGCAGAGGAGGCTGGTGGGAGGAGCTATAGGAGGACGGGCACATTGTAATGGCTGGAATGGAGTAAATGGAACGAAGTCAAACGTGGTTTCCATATGTTTGATGTTCCATTTATTATTTTCCGTTCCATTTATACGATTCCAGCCATCACAATGAGCCCATCCTCCTATAGCTCCTCCCACCAGCCTCTTCTGATTTCTAGACATCATATCAACAGTAGGGCTATAAGATTAGTTTAGAACTGATAAGAATAGAGGCACTGTAAGTGCTGTTATTGTGAAGTGGAAACGTCTAGGAGCGACAACGGCTCAGCCGCGAAGTTGTAGGCCACACAAGCTCACAGAACGGGACCGCTCAGTTCTGTAGCGCGTAAAAATCATCTGTCCTCGGTTGCAACACTCACTACTGAGTTCCAAACTGCCTCTAGAAGCAACGTCCGTACAAGGTCTGTTCTTTGGGAGCTTCATGAAATGGGTTTCCTTGGCAGAGCAGCCGCACACAAGCCTAAGATCACCATGCGCAATGCCAAGCGTCAGCTGGAGTGGTGTAAAGCTTGCCACCATTGGACTGGAGCAGTGGAAACGCGTTCTCTGGAGTGATTAATCCCACTTCACCATCTGGCAGTCTGGGTTTGGCGGATGCCAGGAGAACCCTACCTGCCCGAATGCATAGTGCCAACTGTAAAGTTTGGTGGAGTAGGAATAATGGTCTGGGGCTGTTTTTCATGGTTCAGGCTCCTTAGTTCCAGTGAAGGGAAATCTTAACGCTACAGCATACAATGACATTCTAGACTATTCTGTGCTTCCAACTATGTGGCAACAGTTTGGGGAAGGCCCTTTCCTGTTTCAGCATGACGATGCCCCCATGCACAAAGCGAGGTCCATACAGAAATGGTTTGTCAAGATCAGCGTGGAAGAACTTGACTGGCCTGCACAGAGCCCTGACCTCAACCCCATCGAACACCTTTGGGAAGAATTGGAACGCCGACTGCGAGCCAGGCCTAATCGCCCAACATCAGTGCCCGACCTCACTAATGCTCTTGTGGCTGAATGGACGCAAGTCCCCACAGCAATGTTCCAACGTCTAGTGGAAAGCCTTCCCAGAAGAGTGGAGGCTGTTATAGCAGCAAAGGGGGGACCAACTCCATATTAATGCCCATGATTTTGGAATGAGATGTTCTACGAGCATGTGTCCACATACCTTTGGTCATGTAGTATATTTATAGCAGAGGAGGCTGGTGGGAGGAGCTATAGGAGGACGGGCACATTGTAATGGCTGGAATGGAGTAAATGGAACGAAGTCAAACGTGGATTCCATATGTTTGATGTTCCATTTATTATTTTCCGTTCCATTTATACGATTCCAGCCATCACAATGAGCCCATCCTCCTATAGCTCCTCCCACCAGCCTCTTCTGATTTCTAGACATCATATCAACAGTAGGGCTATAAGATTAGTTTAGAATTGATAAGAATAGAGGTGAGGATGGGCAGACAGTCTCTATACCTAACTCTGTTGTGGATAGAAACATTTGTACAAGCCATTTACAGTGGGGGGAAAAAGTATTTAGTCAGCCACCAATTGTGCAGGTTCTCCCACTTAAAAAGATGAGAGAGGCCTGTAATTTTCATCATAGGTACACGTCAACTATGACAGTCAAAATGAGGAAAAAAATTCCAGAAAATCACATTGTAGGATTTTTTATGAATTTATTTGCAAATTATGGTGGAAAATAAGTATTTGGTCAATAACAAAAGTTTCTCAATACTTTGTTATATACCCTTTGTTGGCAATGACACAGGTCAAACGTTTCTGTACGTCTTCACAAGGTTTTCACACACTGTTGCAGGTATTTTGGCCCATTCCTCCATGCAGATCTCCTCTAGAGCAGTGATGTTTTGGGGCTGTCGCTGGGCAACACGGACTTTCAACTCCCTCCAAAGATTTTCTATGGGGTTGAGATCTGGAGACTGGCTAGGCCACTCCAGGACCTTGAAATGCTTCTTACGAAGCCACTCCTTCGTTGCCCGGGCGGTGTGCTTGGGATCATTGTCATGCTGAAAGACCTAGCCACGTTTCATCTTCAATGCCCTTGCTGATGGAAGGAGGTTTTCACTCAAAATCTCACGATACATGGCCCCATTCATTATTTCCTTTACACAGATCAGTCGTCCTGGTCCCTTTGCAGAAAAACAGCCCCAAAGCATGATGTTTCCACCCCCATGCTTCACAGTAGGTATGGTGTTCTTTGGATGCAACTCAGCATTCTTTGTCCTCCAAACACGACAAGTTTAGTTTTTACCAAAAAGTTCTATTTTGGTTTCATCTGACCATATGACATTCTCCCAATCCTCTTCTGGATCATCCAAATGCACTCTAGCAAACTTCAGACGGGCCTGGACATGTACTGGCTTAAGCAGGGGGACACGTCTGGCACTGTAGGATTTGAGTCCCTGGCGGCGTAGTGTGTTACTGATGGTAGGCTTTGTTACTTTGGTCCCAGCTCTCTGCAGGTCATTCACTAGGTCCCCCCGTGTGGTTCTGGGATTTTTGCTCACCGTTCTTGTGATCATTTTGACCCCACGGGGTGAGATCTTGCGTGGAGCCCCAGATCGAGGGAGATTATCAGTGGTCTTGTATGTCTTCCATTTCCTAATAATTGCTCCCACAGTTGATTTCTTCAAACCAAGCTGCTTACCTATTGCAGATTCAGTCTTCCCAGCCTGGTGCAGGTCTACAATTTTGTTTCTGGTGTCCTTTGACAGCTCTTTGGTCTTGGCCATAATGGAGTTTGGAGTGTGACTGTTTGAGGTTGTGGACAGGTGTCTTTTATACTGATAACAAGTTCAAACAGGTGCCATTAATACAGGTAACGAGTGGAGGACAGAGGAGCCTCTTAAAGAAGAAGTTACAGGTCTGTGAGAGCCAGAAATCTTGCTTGTTTGTAGGTGACCAAATACTTATTTTCCACCATAATTTGCAAATAAATTCATTAAAAATCCTACAATGTGATTTTCTGGAGAAAAAAAATCTCTACTTGTCTGTCATAGTTGAGGTGTACCTATGATGAAAATTACAGGCCGCTCTCATCTTTTTAAGTGGGAGAACTTGCACAATTGGTGGCTGACTAAATACTTTTTTCCCCACTGTACTTTGGGCTAGTTCTTGGACTTCAAATCAAAGCCAATTACTCATTAACTTTCAACAAACAACAAAACTTTACAAATGTCAAGACACAGTTAGGTGTCAAGGCACAGGTAGTTCACTTCACTCATCAAGCTGACAAGGTAAAACTGGATGTTGTTTACCACGGTGACAGTCAGTTCCCAGTGGTCAGCTTGTTCCTGTTCCCTTTCTCAGCCTGCATCTCATTCAGACATACAATGCTGTTACGGCTGATGGGTAGTCTGAACAGTCTGTGTCAGTGCTATGCTGCTGCTGCTGCTTCCCTTGAGAGCAGATGTGATGTATTTTTGTGTTTGTGTGACAAAGTGTACTGGCCTATGTTGTGATGTGATTCAGTTGAGTAGCTTTAGGTATAGAGAGAGAGAGCGAGAAAGAGATGCCAATCTAAGGGGAGGCCATTGAGTTCTGCTATAATAGGTTTCAGCCAACCAGCACCAGACAAACATAAACTATTAATAGATGAATAATAAATGTGATAATAATATACATTATTAAAACATGTCTGATTCTTCCCTCAAATCAATTTGTGTTTGTGAACAATTATTGTCCTAGACAATTACAGTTTCAAGATATAAATATGTGCAGTTCAATAGGGGGAAAATAAAACAAACTAAATGTCAAAACACAAAAACAAAAACAACATGAAAATGAAAAAGGACAAAACAAAATAGATTAAAGACAAATAGTTTTCAGTATTTCCAAATTAAAACGGTCTATTCAAATTTCATTCTCAACCAACCCAGAGCCTCATAGGTAAACTGAGAAAAAGACAGAGCAGGGCAATGCTATCTCACATTGTTGTTAAATTAGCTCTTGCAAGTGGGAGAGAGCATGTGACAAATTTACCAGAGTTTTGGGCTTGGCCCCACGCAGTCTGGCAGTGGGTCTTTCCAGCTGCGCAATATCCAAGTACATTAGCAACCAAAATCTGCAAAGGGCAATACCCGGTTCAAACCAACTCCTTAGAATAGTTTTTTTGCCTACTGTTAATGCAGCCATAAAAATCTGCCTCTTTTGATAAGATAACAAAATGCTAGGGTTACAACCTAGCCGGAGGAGGGATGGGCAAACAGGTATGTTTCTGCCAAGAATACAATTTAAAACAATAACAACATGAACCCAAATAGACTTCACCGGTACACAGCTCCAAAACATATGCATATATTTGGCCACCTTAGATTGGATACATTTATTACATAAATCACTATCCACAAGCTTCATTTTGAACCTTCGCTCTGGGGTAAAATAAAACCTTTGAGTAAATTTGAAATGAATAAGTTGATGGACAAGGCTCTTAGAAGAGGCAAAAATATTGCCCCATATCGTGGTCCAATCCCATTCAAACGCTGCACTTTGTAGGTAATTCTCCCAGATCTCCATAACAGGTATATGTTTTATATTATGAGTTACTAGCCTATCATATAGTGAGGACACCACTGGACATGAAAGTGATTTCAATAAAGCGTGGCAGTATGGTTTGGTGTCCCATGGTACACCGTAGGTTTTCAATGCTGTACGAATTATGAGATAAAAAATAGAAATAAAGAAAACAGGAAGAACCATATAGAGATTATGACTCTTTCAGATCTTGAAAGGAACGAAGCCCTTGCAGGTTGAAGATGTCCTTCAAAACATGAACACCTTGCTTAGACCAAGGAGGGAATGTAAAGGGCATAAAGCCAGATAAAATAAAATTGATATTCCAAATAGGTGATAACTTGTGAAAATTGCAAGTTGTGCCCAGATAATTATTGATTTGGTACCAAACTGTAAATTTATTTTTTATAATAGATCCCATAAAAGATTAGGACGTTTTTTGCTTTATCAGAAGAATTCTAATTGGGTGAGACTTGGCCTCCTCTATTTTCCACCAAGGCACATCAGATGAAGAGCCAAGACAAATAGTCAGTGACCTCAGCTGGAATGCATAGTAGAGTTTAAAGTTGGGTAAAGAGATCCCTCCAAACTCTTTGAGGCGTTGTAAGGTGGAGAGACTAATTCAATTGAAATTTCTCCCCAAAATACTGTATCTACAGACCCTTTCCCTTTTTCCAAAATTTGTTACGTTACATTTGTAAAAAATTCTAAAAACCTGTTTTTGCTTTGTCATTATGGGGTATTGTGTGTAGATTGATGAGGAAAAAAACTATTTAATCCATTATAGAATAAGGCTGTAACACAACAAAATGTAGAAAAAGTGAAGGGGTCTGAATAATTTCCGAATGCACTGTATGTCCTTAAATAATGAAGTTGGGGGAGGAAGAGAAAGCATTGAAAACAAGAAATTAATGATGTGCTTCCCTCTCTCCGTCCTTCCCTCCTTCTCTCTCAGTCCTTCTCCAACTGAAGCAGCTAGAGCAGCCAGTCTCCCACCCTACTAGGGCGTATTCTTGGTCCGTCTTCTATCAGTTCTTCATCTGGTCAGTCTCCCACCCTACTAGGGTGTATTCTTGGTCCCTCTTCTATCAGTTCTTCATCTGGTCAGTCTCCCACCCTACTAAAGCGTATTTTTACACCTTTCCTATCACCCCTCCTTCCACACCTCCTATCACCCCTCCGATCACCCGTCCTTCCACGCCTCCTATCACCCCTCCTTCCACCTTTCCTACCACCCCTCCTTCCACCTTTGCGATCACCCCTCCTATCACCCCTCCTTCCACCTTTCTTAACACCCCTCCTTCCACCCGTCCTATCACCCCTCCTTCCACCCCTCCTATCACCCCTCCGATCACCCCTCCTTCCACCCCTCCTATCACCCTTCCTTCCACCTTCCCTATCACCCCTCCTTCCACCTTTCCGATCACCCCTCCTATCACCCCTCCTTCCACCTTTTCTAACACCCCTCCTATCACCCCTCCTTCCACCTTTCCGATCACCCCTCCTTCCACCTTTCCTAACACCCCTCCTATCACCCCTCCTTCCACTCCTCCTTCCACCCCTCCTCTACCAGTTCTTCATCTATAGTGCAGTGTCTCCCACCACCATGCCGGCCATAGTGAACCTGCTCTTCAACACGGTGTCCACCAACACCACCATCTCCTTCTCCCTGGTGCTGCTCCTGGTCAGCATCCTCTCCCTCCTGGTGGGGGTCGGGGGGTCATCTGCTCATGTGGCTAGTGCTGATGTGTAAACTGCGGCGACGCTCCAAGCCCAGCTCCGTGCTGCTCCTCAACCTGAGCCTGGCCGACCTGTGCGCCCTGCTCACCCTGTCCTGCGTCCTGCCCAGCAACAGCTCCCAGGACTGCTAGGGGACGGTATCTGTGTGCTGCTGGGCTTCGTCACCTCCCTGATGGCCGGAGTGCATTATACAGTATTTAGTCTGGAAGCCTTGTCGGTGCTCAGCTACCGCATAGTGGCCCACCTGCTAAAACGCCCGCCAGCCCCACTGAAGTGTAAGTATAGGAATTATGGAATTACACTACTCATCTACACTCAGTTGGAGCCCCCTCAGCTATATACCCTCCTCTCTCCCCCTTTCTCAGAGCCGGGATCGTGGCAGTGATCTCGCTAGTCTCTGTCACAATCGCCATTCCCCAGGTCACCTACATCCATTTTGACAGTGGTGTATGTGGTCTGTGACTGGGTTCCCTGGTGCCAGCCTTCCTGGTCTACTACTTTGCTCCGCTCCTCTGCAACGCCCTCAACTGTGGCCTCATCATCAACCACCTCCATCGCTGCCGGGGCACGCTGGCTGCAGACCGCCGCAACAAGAAGGCCACAGCGCTCCTGATTGGGTCAACGCTGGTCTTCGCCATCAACTGGCTGCCCTACTACGCCCTGGAGTTCATCAACGTCATGTCCCCCTACGTCAGCTCCACTGCCTTGCCTATCAGCCAACAATCCTTCAGGGGTGGAGGGGTCTCCCATTGCGCTCCTCCTACATCAACTCGTCCGCTTCCCCGACACGTAGCTGTCTCTCCTCTGGGAGGTGGCGTCTCTGTCGGACATCTTGTTGGTGTGTTTGGCATCCTGCCATCACTGAGGACATTTTGGGAAGCCTGCTCCCGCGTATCACCCCCACGCTGCCACCATGTTTTCCTCGCCCCCGGCCTCCTCCCAGCACACCTTGCAACTCAGGCTGATCCAATGAGATGAACACACACACACTCACACACACACACACACACACACACACAATGCAATTACACAACAGATTTTGATTACATACATGCTTACACAGTTTATGGCACAATTACTTTGCTTCTAACAGGCTATACCTTTTAGCCTACATATGTCGGTGTGTGTGTGTTTGAGACACTTTAAACAGAAGAGTTAAAGCGTCATAAATGTGATGTGTCATAAAAGCAGAGGCTTAGAATCTTAGATCACGTTGCAATTGTCACTTAGCAACTCAGACTCATCATACAGAGAGGAGAGACTAGGTTGGGGGGGGGGGGTTGGCAGAGAGAGGGAGAGGATTTTAAAAAATGAAGAGAGCCTAGCCGAGACACTGATTCAGGGGGCTGATCAAGTGGTAAAGTGTGTGTAATGAAGGCAGAAGGGCATGAAATATATTGTTAGTGTTGCTCTCACAGAGAAGACAACAACATGATTGACAGGTGAGACCCATTTATGCCATCATTGAACAACACAGTTGGTATTCTAAACATGCCTCCCAAACCAATAATACAAACAATCATGAAGAATACTGAGATAAGTGTACATACCATTGCTCCTTCATCTAACTGTGCCTTAATTGCATGCTGTGCATAATCTTAAAGGCCCAGTGCAGTCAAATACGTTATTTTCCTGTGTTATATATACAGTGGGGAAAAAAGTATTTAGTCAGCCACCAATTGTGCAAGTTCTCCCACTTAAAAAGATGAGAGAGGCCTGTAATTTTCATCATAGGTACACGTCAACTATGACAGACAAAATGAGAGAAAAAAATCCAGAAAATCACATTGTAGGATTTTTAATGAATTTATTTGCAAATTATGGTGGAAAATAAGTATTTGGTCAATAACAAAAGTTTCTCAATACTTTGTTATATACCCTTTGTTGGCAATGACACAGGTCAAACGTGTTCTGTAAGTCTTCACAAGGTTTTCACACACTGTTGCTGGTATTTTGGCCCATTCCTCCATGCAGATCTCCTCTAGAGCAGTGATGTTTTGGGGCTGTCGCTGGGCAACACAGACTTGCAACTCCCTCCAAAGATTTTCTATGGGGTTGAGATCTGGAGACTGGCTAGGCCACTCGAGGACCTTGAAATGCTTCTTACGAAGCCACTCCTTCGTTGCCCGGGCGGTGTGTTTGGGATCATTGTCATGCTGAAAGACCCAGCCACGTTTCATCTTCAATGCCCTTGCTGATGGAAGGAGGTTTTCACTCAAAATCTCACGATACATGGCCCCATTCATTCTTTCCTTTACACGGATCAGTCGTCCTGGTCCCTTTGCAGAAAAACAGCCCCAAAGCATGATGTTTCCACCCCCATGCTTCACAGTAGGTATGGTGTTCTTTGGATGCAACTCAGCATTCTTTGTCCTCCAAACACGACGAGTTGAGTTTTTACCAAAAAGTTCTATTTTGGTTTCATCTGACCATATGACATTCTCCCAATCCTCTTCTGGATCATCCAAATGCACTCTAACAAACTTCAGACGGGCCTGGACATGTACTGGCTTAAGCAGGGGGACACGTCTGGCACTGCAGGATTTGAGTCCCTGGCAGCGTAGTGTGTTACTGATGGTAGGCTTTGTTACTTTGGTCCCAGCTCTCTGCAGGTCATTCACTAGGTCCCCCCGTGTGGTTCTGGGATTTTTGCTCATCGTTCTTGTGATCATTTTGACCCCACGGGGTGAGATCTTGCGTGGAGCCCCAGATCGAGGGAGATTATCAGTGGTCTTGTATGTCTTCCATTTCCTAATAATTGCTCCCACAGTTGATTTCTTCAAACCAAGCTGCTTACCTATTGCAAATTCAGTCTTCCCAGGCTGGTGCAGGTCTACATTTTTGTTTCTGGTGTCCTTTGACAGCTCTTTGGTCTTGGCAATAGTGGAGTTTGGAGTGTAACTGTTTGAGGTTGTGGACAGGTGTCTTTTATGCTGATAACAAGTTCAAACAGGTGCCATTAATACAGGTAACGAGTGGAGGACAGAGGAGCCTCTTAAAGAAGAAGTTACAGGTCTGTGAGAGCCAGAAATCTTGCTTATTTGTAGGTGACCAAATACTTATTTTCCACCATAATTTGCAAATAAATTCATAAAAAAATGCTACAATGTGATTTTCTGAAAAAAAATGCTCAATTTGTCTGTCATAGTTGACGTGTACCTATGATGAAAATTACAGGCCTCTCTCATCTTTTTAAGTGGGAGAACTTGCACAATTGGTGGCTGACTAAATACTTTTTTTCCCCACTGTACAAGACCACTGATAATCTCCCTCGATCTGGGGCTCCACGCAAGATCTCACCCCGTGGGGTCAAAATGATCACAAGAACGGTGAGCAAAAATCCCAGAACCACACGGGGGGACCTAGTGAATGACCTGCAGAGAGCTGGGACCAAAGTAACAAAGCCTACCATCAGTAACACACTACGCCGCCAGGTACTCAAATCCTGCAGTGCCAGACGTGTCCCCCTGCTTAAGCCAGTACATGTCCAGGCCCGTCTGAAGTTTGCTAGAGTGCATTTGGATGATCCAGAAGAGGATTGGGAGAATGTCATATGGTCAGATGAAACCAAAATATAACTTTTTGGTAAAAACTCAACTCGTCGTGTTTGGAGGACAAAGAATGCTGAGTTGCATCCAAAGAACACCATACCTACTGTGAAGCATGGGGGTGGAAACATCATGCTTTGGGGCTGTTTTTCTGCAAAGGGACCAGGACAACTGATCTGTGTAAAGGAAAGAATGAATGGGGCCATGTATCGTGAGATTTTGAGTGAAAACCTCCTTCCATCTGCAAGGGCATTGAAGATGAAACGTGGCTGGGTCTTTCAGCATGACAATGATCCCAAACACACCGCCCAGGCAACGAAGGAGTGGCTTCGTAAGAAGCATTTCAAGGTCCTGGAGTGGCCTAGCCAGTCTCCAGATCTCAACCCCATAGAAAATCTTTGGAGGGAGTTGAAAGTCCGTGTTGCCCAGCGACAGCCCCAAAACATCACTGCTCTAGAGGAGATCTGCATGGAGGAATGGGCCAAAATACCAGCAACAGTGTGTGAAAAACTTGTGAAGACTTACAGAAAACGTTTGACCTGTGTCATTGCCAACAAAGGGTATATAACAAAGTATTGAGAAACTTTTGTTATTGACCAAATACTTATTTTCCACCATAATTTGCAAATCAATTCATTAAAAATCCTACAATGTGATTTTCTGGATTTTCTTTTCTCATTTTGTCTGTCATAGTTGACGTGTACCTATGATGAAAATTAAAGGCCTCTCTCATCTTTTTAAGTGGGAGAACTTGCCCAATTGGTGGCTGACTAAATACATTTTCCCCCCACTGTATGTCTTCCATTTCCTAATAATTGCTCCCACAGTTGATTTCTTCAAACCAAGCTGCTTACCTATTGCAGATTCAGTCTTCCCAGCCTGGTGCAGGTCTACAAATTTTTTTTCTGGTGTCCTTTGACAGCTCTTTGGTCTTGGCCATAGTGGAGTTTGGAGTGTGACTGTTTGAGGTTGTGGACAGGTGTCTATTATACTGATAACAAGTTCAAACAGGTGCCATTAATACAGGTAACGAGTGGAGGACAGAGGAGCCTCTTAAAGAAGAAGTTACAGGTCTGTGAGAGCCAGAAATCTTGCTTGTTTGTTATTGACCAAATACTTATTTTCCACCATAATTTGCAAATAAATTCATAAAAAATCCTACAATGTGATTTTCTGGAAAAAGAATGTCTCATTTTGTCTGTCATAGTTGACGTGTACCTATGATAAAAATTACAGGCCTCTCTCATCTTTTTAAGTGGGAGAACTTGCACAATTGGTGGCTGACTAAATACTTTTTTTCCCCACTGTAGTGTCCTTAAAACAAGTGTGAGAGATTTTTATTTATTTTTATTTCACCTTTATTTAACCAGGTAAGCCAGTTGAGAACAGGTTCTCATTTACAACTGCGACCTGGCCAAGATAAAGCAAAGTAGTGCAATAAAAACAACACAGAGTTACATATGGGGTAAAAAAAAACATAAAGTCAGAAATACAACAGAAAATATATATACAGTGTGTGCAAATGTAGCAAGTTATGGAGGTAAGGCAATAAATAGGCTATAGTGCAGAATAATTACAATAGTATTAACACTGGAATGCTAGATGTGCAAGAGATTATGTGCAAATAGAGATACTGGGGTGCAAAAGAGCAAAATAAATAACAATATAGGGATGAGGTAGTTGGGTGGGCTAATTTCAGATGGGCTGTGTACAGGTGCAGTGATCGGTAAGGTGCTCTGACAACTGATGCTTAAAGTTATTGAGGGAGATAAGAGTCTCCAGCTTCAGAGATTTTTGCAATTCGTTCCAGTCATTGGCAGCAGAGAACTGGAAGGAATGGCGGCCAAAGGAGGTGTTGGCTTTGGGAATGACCAGTGAGATATACCTGCTGGAGCGCAGACTGCGGGTGGGTGCTGCTATGGTGACCAATGAGCTAAGATAAGGCGGGGATTTTTCTAGCAGTGATTTATAGATGGCCTGGAGCCAGTGGGTTTGACGACGAACATGTAGTGAGGACCAGCCAACAAGAGCGTACAGGTCACAGTGGTGGGTAGTGTATGGGGCTTTGGAGACAAAACGGATGGCACTGTGATAGACTACATCCAATTTGCTGAGTAGAGTGTTGGAGGCTATTTTGTAAATGACATCGCCGAAGTCAAGGATCGGTAGGATAGTCAGTTTTACGAGGGCATGTTTGGCAGCATGAGTGAAGGAGGCTTTGTTGCGAAATAGGAAGCCGATTCTAGATTTAACTTTGGATTGGAGATTCTTTATGTGAGTCTGGAAGTTGAGTTTACAGTCTAACCAGACACCTAGATATTTGTAGTTGTCCACATACTCTAGGTCAGACCCGTCGAGAGTGGTGATTCTAGTCGGGTGGGCGGGTGCTAGCAGCGTTCGATTGAAAAGCATGCATTTAGTTTTACTAGTGTTTAAGAGCAGTTGAAGGCTACTGAAGGATTGTTGTATGGCATTGAAGCTCGTTTGGAGGTTTGTTAACACAGTGTCCAATGAAGGGCCAGATGTATACAAAATGGTGTCGTCTGCGTAGAGGTGGATCTGAGAGTCACCAGCAGCAAGAGCGACATCATTGATATACACGGAGAAAAGTGTCGGCCCAAGAATTGAACCCTGTGGCACCCCCATAGAGACTGCCATAGGTCCAGACAACAGGCCCTCCGATTTGACACACTGAACTCTATCTGAGAAGTAGTTGGTGAACCAGGCGAGGCAGTCATTTGAGAAACCAAGGCTATTTAGTCTGCCAATAAGAATGCGGTGGTTGACAGAGTCGAAAGCCTTGGCCAGGTCGATGAAGACGGCTGCACAGTACTGTCTATTATCAATCGCGGTTATAATATCGTTTAGGACCTTGAGCGTGGCTGAAGTGCACCCGTGACCAGCTCGGAAACCGGATTGCATAGCGGAGAAGGTACGGTGGTATTCGAAATGGTCGATGATCTGTTTGTTAACTTGGCTTTCGAATACTTTCGAAAGGCAGGGCAGGATGGATATAGGTCTGTAGCAGTTTGGATCTAGAGTGTCACCCCCTTTGAAGAGGGGGATGACCGCGGCAGCTTTCCAATCTCTGGGGATCTCAGACGTTATGAAAGAGAGGTTGAACAGACTAGTAATAGGGGTTGCGACAGTTTCGGCGGCTAGTTTTAGAAAGAAAGGGTCCAGATTGTCTAGCCCAGCTGATTTGTAGGGGTCCAGATTTTGCAGCGCTTTCAAAACATCAGCTGTCTGAATTTGTGTGAAGGAGAAGCGGGGGGGGGGCATGGGCAAGTTGCAGCAGAGGGTGCAGAGTTGGTGGCCGGGTTAGTGGTAGCCAGATGGAAAGCATGGCCAGCTGTAGCAAAATGCTTGTTGAAATTCTCGATTATTGTAGATTTATCGGTGGTGATAGTGTTTCCTAGCCTCAGTGCAGTGGGCAGCTGGGAGGAAATGCTCTTATTCTCCATGGACTTTACAGTGTCCCAAAACTTTTTGGAGTTAGTGCTACAGGATGCAAATTTCTGTTTGAAAAAGTTAGCCTTTGCTTTCCTGACTGCTTGTGTATATTGGTTCCTAACTTCCCTGAAAAGTTGCATATCGCGGGGGCTATTTGATGCTAATGCTGTACGCCACAGGATGTTTTTGTGCTGGTCAAGGGCAGTCAAGTCTGAGGAGAACCAGGGGCTATATCGGTTCTTAGTTCTGTATTTTTTGAATGGGGCATGTTTATTTAAGATTGAGAGGAAATTACTTTTAAGGAACAACCAGGCATCCTCTACTGACGGAATGAGATCTATATCCATCCAGGATACCTGGGCCAGGTCAATTAGGAAGGCCTCCTCGCTAAAGTGTTTTAGGGAGCGTTTGACAGTAATGAGGGGTGGTCGTTTGACCGCGGACCCGTTACGGACGCAGGCAATAAGGCAGTGATCGCTGAGATCCTGGTTGAAGACAGCTGAGGTGTATTTAGAGGGTATGTTAGTCAGGATGATATCTATGAGGGTACCCATGTTTACGGATTTAGGGTTGTACCTGGTAGGTTCGTTGATAATTTGCGTGAGGTTGAGGGCATCTAGCTTGGATTGTAGGATGGCTGGGGTATTAAGCATATCCCAATTTAGGTCACCAAGCAGTACAAACTCTGAGGATAAATGGGGGGCAATCAATTCACATATGGTGTCCAGGGCACAGCTGGGGGCTGAGGGGGGTCTGTAGCAAGCGGCAACAGTGAGAGACTTATTTCTGGAAAGGTGGATTTTTAGAAGTAGAAGCTCAAACTGTTTGGGCACAGACCTGGATAGTATGATAGAGCTCTGCAGGCTATCTCTACAGTAGATTGCAACTCCACCCCCTTTGGCAGTTCTATCTAGATGGAAAATGTTATAGTTGGGGATGGAAATTTCAGAATTTTTGGTGGCCTTCCTGAGCCAGGATTCAGACACTGCTAGAACATCAGGGTTGGCAGAGTGTGCTAACGCAGTGAATAACTCAAACTTAGGAAGTAGACTTCTGATATTTATGTGCAAGAAACCAAGACTTTTGCGATTACAGAAGTCATCAAATGATAGCGCCTGGGGAGTAGGAGTGATACTGAGGGCTGCAGGGCCTGGGTTAGCCTCTACATCACCAGAGGAACAGAGGAGGACTAGAATAAGGATACGGCTAAAGGCTTTAAGAACTGGTCTTCTAGTGCGTTGGGTACATAGAATAAAGGGGGCAGATTTCCGGGTGTTATAGAAAAGATTCAGGGCATTATGTACAGACAAGGATATGGAAGGATATGAGTAAAGTGGAGGTAAACCTAAGCGTTGGGTAACAATGAAAGAGATAGTATCTCTAGAGGCATCAATTGAGTCGGTCTCTGAGTGTATGGGGGGAGGGACAAAGGAGCTATCTAAGGCAGGTTTAGCTAGGCTGGGGGGTCTACAGTGATATAGTACAATTAGAAATAACCGAAACAACAATAAACTAACCATGTTTGGGCTGAGGCTAAACATAAACAGGATGTAGTACCGTAAAAAGGAACAGTCCAGCAGATATCAGCTGTATAGCTGAGTTATCATAAGGTCCGGTGGTGAAGCGCTAGTGAGTAAGAGGCCACGGCTAGCGTGTGCTAGCGGGCCAGGGCTAGCAGATGGATGGAATCTTCGTGGTTAACGTCGTAACCACATCAGACGATTTCGTCGGCAGACCAGTCGTGTAGGATCGGCGGGGCTCCGTGTCAACACTAGGTGGTCCCGTCCGGTTGACAGAGAGGTAGATAGCCGGGAGATGGGCCTAGCTCAGGATGATTAGCCAGACCACAGCGTCCGTTTTGTTGTAGCCAGCTGGTAGCGATGAATCCGGAGTTAAAGGTCCAATGATTCAGTGATTCCAGCGGAAAAACTGATATGTTCTGGGTCGATAACGCGCTGTGCAGACTGGCCGAATATCCGGTGATCAATGTCCAGTGATTAAAATTAATCCTGCGGAAAAAAATCCAATGTTCTGGGTGAAGCACCGCTAGCTGTGGCTAATAGCAAGTAGCAAGTTCAGTAGCTAGTTCAGTTTAGTGAGTAAGAGGCCACGGATAGCGTGTGCTAGCGGGCCAGGGCTAGCAGATGGATGGAATCTTCGTGGTTAACGTCGTAACCACATCAGACGATTTCGTCGGCAGACCAGTCGTGTAGGATCGGCGGGGCTCCGTGTCAACACTAGGTGGTCCCGTCCGGTTGACAGAGAGGTAGATAGCCAGGAGATGGGCCTAGCTCAGGATGATTAGCCAGACCACAGCGTCCGTTTTGTTGTAGCCAGCTGGTAGCGATGAATCCAGAGTTAAAGGTCCAGTGATTCAGTGATTCCGGTGGAAAAACTGATATGTTCTGGGTCGATAACGCGCTGTGCAGACTGGCCGAATATCCGGTGATCAATGTCCAGTGATTAAAATTAATCCCGCGGAAAAAATCCAATGTTCTGGGTGAAACACCGCTAGCTGTGGCTAATAGCAAGTAGCTAGTTAGCTGGCTAGCTAGTTTCAACTGGAGATTCTAGATTCTAAATAAAGGTAAGTCAATAATAGAATCCGTTCCACATTGAGTGAGGCGGGTTGCAGGAAAGTATATTTTGTAGAAGGATGAAAAGTCTGATAGGGAAATATGTACGAAAAATACAAAAAACAGGGTATTTACAGGCTATTTACAGACACACGACAGAAACAGGACTGCACTACTTCGCCATCTTGTATTCAGATGTATTATTTTTATAATTGATGGGATGACTAACTTAGAAAGAATGCATTCTTGACTGGGCTAATGTAGGTTGTGTCACCTGGCAAGCTGTGATTGATGTGAAGAGCTGTTTTAGGGGCTAAAATGAGATAAGGATTTGTGTCTCCAAATGCTAGACTATACTGGTTCTTTGTGATCTGTGAACCTTCCTTGGACGTAGGAATGGTGTCTAAGGGAGCTGGCTCTTTTCACTATGACAGGTTGTTATGATAAACGTATGCCTGGTAACAGAAGAGGCAGGGAACAGCCGGTGCGCCAACGGATAGGCTGAGTAAGTCTAAACCACGCTCAAGTCTCTACTCTGATTGGCCAGCAGAGAGGTGGGAAACTCTCTCTGTAAGAGAATTTGAAGAACAATCTGAAACAATGGATTTAGTTCTCTGAAGTGCCCTGCGGGGTATTTCAAAGAGCCCGCATATACGAAACATCATATTTACCATTGAAGGTTTTTGCATTAATTAAAATAACTAGTATATCTTAGAAGTCGTGTTGACCTCTTTTGTTCCTAATGCCAGATTTGAATTGACGCAACTTTGACAATTGGTGACTTCCGACGTGATCTGGTAGAAGGGACTTCGCTGGGTATTGTCCGGCCCATTTGGTCACCTCTTTCATTGGACTGTGTGTTTCACAAAAAGTCCGGACCACTACAAAGGTAAGCAGATACCTATTGTTAAATAACTAAAGATCTGTACATTGGCTTTATCCAAATTAATTTTGTGAAACAACTGTTTGATGTAAGTGAACTAAATTATGAAACTATTATGAGTAGATAAGCACAATATTGTGACATGCAAACCTTTGGTAAATGTGATGTTAAACCATGGTACCAGAGAGTATTGGTTCTACCGGCAAGGTCCGTAACTATGGATACGGCTAGGTTCAGGAGACAATACTGACATCTACCGGCAAGGTCCATAACTACGAGGATACGGCTAAGGTTTGGAGATACAGGGAATTATTGGCTAAGGGCGTTGGCTACTGACACATATCCATCGAGATATGGCTAGGATCAGAGGCGCGCCAACATTTTTGTTGAGTATTGTTTCTTTGACACATATCCAGAGAGATATGGCTAGGTTCTGAGAAAATACTGAAGTCTCCAGGCTAGGATCACCAGGGGTGAGAACTGGAGACACAGGGAATTATTGGCTAAGGGCGTTGGCTACTGACACATATCCATCGAGATATGGCTAGGATCAGAGGAGCGCCAACATTTTTGTTGAGTATTGTTTCTTTGACACATATCCAGAGAGATATGGCTAGGTTCTGAGAAAATACTGAAGTCCCCAGGCTAGGATCACCAGGGGTGAGAACTGGAAACACAGGGAATTATTGGCTAAGGGCGTTGGCTACTGACACATATCCATCGAGATATGGCTAGGATCAGAGGAGCGCCAACATTTTAGTTGAGTATTGTTCCTTTGACACATATCCAGAGAGATATGGCTAGGTTCTGAGGAAAATACTGAAGTCTCTGGACCACAAATGGTGGAACTGTGAGATACAGGGATTAATTGATCAAAGTGTAACGTTGTGGCACATATCCACTGAGATACGGCTAGGATCATAACGGGCACTTACATTTTAGATAGTGTTACGCTACTGACACGTATCAGAGGGCTAGATACGGCTAGGATCAGGGGGACACTGGGTGTTGTTGTATGCATGAGTGCGCGAATGATCACAGACGAAATAAAATAGTGAATAGGGGTTATTAAAAATAATAAACCTGTATATTAAGACGTCTGTGGCTGTCCAAACTGTATAATTTGTGAATAACTGTTGGGTTTGTGGTTGCTTAAACCGTATAACCCGTTAATAACAAATGGGAATATGAAGGTAAAATAATGAATAACTAGTATGACTAAACTGAAACGTTTGAACTGATATAATTGAATTGTAATGTTTAATGTTTGACATAACATAACACTGGTTTTAAATAAGTAAATTGAAGTAATATGGTGTGGCGCTTGATTTGATATAACAACCATTGGTTAAATAATTGAAACACTTGGGTTTATTAGTTCGATTTACCATTTGATGTGTGGCGTTTAATTTGATGTATCAACCATTGGTTAAATAATTGAAACACTTTGGATTATTTGTTTTGATTTACCATTTGATGTGTGGCACAGTAAGAACACTGCTTTCAAACAATTAGACTGAAATAATTCGGTTTATCGTTTAAATATAAACGTGCACCAACTTTAACTAATTAGGTGGGAATTATTTGATTTAAATAAATAGACTAAAGGACCTTAATTAACGGCAGAATATTGAAAACAAGAAACACAGCTCCTCAGAGGACACGGAAGGTAGAGTTGCGAGGGGAGGGGCTGGAGAGAGCGAAAGTGTGGCTTTTGGAGCCAGGAAAGACTGGGAGTTGGCTGGGAACGACACACGGGGTGATTAATTGAGAGGTGCATGTGGGTTTCTGACGAGAGATGTTCTAAACTTGCTCACTCGAACGTAGACGTACGTCATGGGTGAGAAAGTAGAGAACATTTACATTTGCATTTTTGGTAATTTGGCGGACGCTCTTGTCCAGAGCGATTTATGGGAGCAATTGGGGTTGAGTGCCTTGCTCGAGGGCACATCGGCAGATTTTTCGCCTGGTCGGCTCGGGGATTGGAACCGGCGACCTCTCGGTTGTTGGAGCGGCGCTATTGGTCACTAAACTGCCTGCCGCCACATATGAGTTTAAGATTGTGGCGTTGTTGGATCATGTGATGGTGGAATAAACTGACCATAAGTAATGTTGTTTTAGACGTAATGTATAATATAGTACAAAGCAAATAGAGGGTTAAATTGAACTAATTATCATGGTAGAGCTAACGTTGTACAGTGAGGGAACTTCATTTTGTGTTAGAGGGTAAGATGAGAAATCATTGTAATATGCTATTGGTGGAAATCTATTTATCATTTCAAGGCATGGAGTAACAATCTGCATTTATGAGTGTAAATTCCACTGCTGATGTGTTGATTGAATGGGTACGATGGAGTATTTGGTTTGGTAATGTTGAATGGACTATTTGTAGCGTGTTTTGGGGTTAAATAGAAAAAACTCACTTATTCAATAGGGAATGGGTGGAGAGAGAGAGAGTTTTTACGTGTATTAAAAGTTGCATAAGATAGCTTTAGTAGTATTCTAGATAGGTCTATGAAAATATGTTACAAGTACGAATGACATTATTTCCTAAGAAGGAAGATTGTAGGGACATTTCCCGCGCCTCCCCCATAATGTAGGAAGGAGCAGGAGAGGGGAAGGAGAGGTAAGAGACAGTACATAGTTCAAATGATAGGAACATCATTAAATGTATGCTTATCAACGATAGCAAGTATTTGTTTTATTAATTAGGGCCTAATCAGAGAGAACGGTTAAAGAAATTGAATAGCGAACTGAAATGGGTTAGCGGGAAAATACAAAATTGTTGGTACATTCTAGAACGATAATTTATTTTGGTTACAGGGATGCAAGTATGCATTGGATGTTGTGCTGGGGAAATAGCGCCAGCCTGTGGTGGGTTCTGGATTGGTGAAACAGGGGAGACAGATTTTCCTAGGGGGTTGAACAAATAATTGATAATGGATCATTTGAGATGAGATCACATGTAGCAGAGATAGGGTAATCAATTAAATAATCATTGTATACTCGAGGAATTTTGAGTGGTTTAATGGATTAGTTATGAGGAATTAGATTGATACAAACAATTATTGATGGGTTAAGACTGGGGATATCTGTATCATGTTTTGTGTGTACTACCATCTTTAGATTATAACCAGGAGAAAGAGATTAGCTCATCTCAGTTAGGCAGTATTTAGGTCATAAAAGTGAGCTACCAAATTAAGTGAGGCCTGGTTATTTGTGGTTGTTGTTTTTCAAATTGGGTTAAAATGGATTCACAGAGCCAGAGGCTGTACAGAGAAAGGTGGAGCCCCCATGTTGCCCTAGTGAAAGAACATTCAGAGGAATGGTTATCACTAGGTAAATGGATAAAACTGGGGAAAAACATTACTGACTGGCAGAATACACCAAATGGGGATCAGTATGGCCACTCCACTGGGAGATATAGAAGAAAGTTGAATTGGAGAGCAAAAACCCTGCCCGGGGTCCACTTGGAGATAAGTTTTAACGGATGACAGGAAGAGATTTTCTTATCTCAGGAACAGGAGGCTGAGTTAGCAGCAATTCCGTTCAAATTATGGTCACAAGGACCAGCAGAAGTAGGACTAATTAAGGGGGTAGCTCCAGTACAAGTGATTCCTCGATCCGATAATAGACCATACCAAAAGCAATATCCTATGAAACCAGAAGCAATAAAAGGGATAACACCTACATTTCAGCATTTACTTAAGGGAGGGGTGATAATTCCTGGAGATGAGGCACAATGCAACTCTCCAGTATTTCCTGTTAAAAAGGCGGCACCTAGCGCCGACTGGAGGATGGTCATGGACTTGCAGGGGGTTAATAGAAATATAATTCCCAGAGCTCCATGTGTACCAGATCCACATACATTGCTGAACCAATTGAAACCAGAGAACTCCTATTTTACAGTGATAGATTTAGCTAATGCTTTCTTTAGTATCCCAGTTCATCCGGATAGTCAGGGGTGGTTTGGCTTTACTTTTCAGGGAAGGAAATGGACTTACGCTAGGATGCCTCAAGGCTACTCGGAAAGTTTTACAATCTTAGCCCAGGCTATAACTAGGAATTTGGGAAACTTTGAACATAGGGAAGGAAGCCAAATGTTAGTTTATGTAGATGATATTCTATTGGCTAATCCCACTCAGGAGGGATGTAAGAGGGATACAATCCAATTGTTAACCTTCCTGGCAGAACAGGGACACAAAGTGAGCAAAAAGAAACTTCAACTTTGGCAGAGCGAGGTCATTTACCTAGGACACACTATAACTCAGGAGGGGCGAATGTTAAACTCATCCAGGAAAACTGCTATACTTGAAGCGCCAAAACCGTTAAACAAAAAACAAATGATGAGCTTTTTGGTAATGATAAACTGCTGTAAAGCTTGGGTACTCCATTATGTACTGCATACAGGTAAATTAAGTGATCTTATCTATGGGAAGGCAATGGTGGCCCATGGTAAAATAATTTGGAACTCTAAGGAGGCATACATACATCAGGGATGTTATCCAAATGGTAGAGAGTAAAGAGGGATATGACATTGGTCGTGATTTAAAGATGATGAGGTTTTTTGGTGGGCTATTAGATATAACTGGGTTAATCATGAACATAGAGGTTTTTATTCTTTGTTGCTAGGCAGAAGACTTAGGTGACCTAAATATGGACTTGTCATGTCCAACAATCAGTCTTCAGGTCAAGCCCGGGAGAGCCTGGGTAGAACAGAGTTTGAACTAAACATGAGTGTTTTTACAAGATAAGAGATTGATGATTGGATTACTAATTAATTCTGAACTGGATGAAAGTCGAATTTAGCTGCCATAAAAGACAAAGGAAGTGGGAGGAGCAATAAAGAAGCAAAAGACAATCTCGAAAATTAAAGGCATGGCAATTGGATGATAAATTACCTAAGGGATGGTTTAGGAAAGTGGTAATATTGACACATGGGCAAATCATGTGTCAAAAAGGGGGAGTGATAGGATTAAATAATAATGATAGGATTAAATTAAAAAAACTTTTAAAAAAACAACAACAATAGAAATTGAGAGCTCAACATGTATGTGTGAAGATAGTTTATTAACCACACCCGTATGTCAGAGGTTTTGTGCCCCACAGGTGAACTAAAGGAGAAGGTGACCCACTCTATCTCACCAGGAGACTGGGTGTGGATCCAGTCCCTAAAAGAAGAAAAACTGGAAGCAGGCCTGTTGGGAAGGGCCCTACCAAGTCCTATTAGATCCACCTGGGTGCATGTCACACACTGCAAAAAGGTAAACCCAGTTACACCTGATGAACAAACACAGAGTTAGGAGAAAGAACCGATCACCATTAGGGCTCGGGGGTTGGCTCCTTAACGAAGATTCCCTTACCCTGTCTGATCATCCCTGTGTGAGTTAGGTAGAAGGTGAAGCAATGGGTTGGCGTCTGACATGTTCTCAGGGCGAGGGTGGGGATTCACAGGTCTCCTGACGGTAGGTAGCTGTCTGATTGTGGGGGCCATATTCCTAACACACTCAAACCCTCCTGATCAGCCAGAAGTAGTAGTTAACCTAACACAAGTTGATAAAATAATACCTGAGCACAGTCTACGAAGGCATAGGAGACAGCTAGACGTAGGGAAAGGGGAAGTACTAGGGACTTTAGGGAAGGACATCACCATATGTATGTCACCATGTACATCCTGGGACTATGTAGTTGCTCATACCGAGCGGGGGGGATATGTTAATCTCCATACACAGTTTAGGGACAGGTGTAGTATTGTGAAAGTAGGGAATTACCAGAAATGGCAGTGCGACCCATAGAAGGGTAGGTACTGTCTGAAAGTCTGAAGTACGCAAAAACAGGTTTATCCTCCATACAAGCCACCTGGGAATGTTGTGAAAGAGTCTAGTAGTAACTTGAACTATCTGTATCCCCCGATAACAAGTCATTCCGACCTAGGTTGCCTACGTTTGAAGTCTCAGGGGATTCTAATTGTTTTTCTAGGACTAGTAAGATAGGATACAGAGTAGGGCATCTTAGCTCCTGCTCCCACACAGAGAATATCACAACTAAAAGAGACCATGACTAATCTCTCCTCTTTGTTGCAGCCAGAGGATTTTAGGAACCAAAACCAGGCCCGTGCTGACATCTGATGGTTGTGTGGTGATAACTGATTGTGAACTCACCTACATATGTAAACAATCAAACGTGTCAGAGACTGGTGAGTTGTCACGTACAAAGTAGGACCTCCTCCCAGGATCCTTTGATGAAAGGATATATATATTGATGGGATAGGAGTATCTCGAGGGGTTCCAGAACAATTCAAAGCTAGGAATCAGATCGCAGCTAAGTTTGAATCAAGTCTTTTTTGGTGGTCAAGAATTAATAAAAACTTAGATTGGATAAATTATAAAGATTTATAAACCACACTCGTGATGCAATATAGGGATTAGCTAAGCAGACATCGGCAACTAGCTTAATGACATGGCAGAATAGAATAGCTTTAGATATGCTTTTGGCTGAGCAGGGCGGAGTTTGTGTTCTGTTTGGATATATGTGCTGTATTTTCATCCTCAAACAATATAGCACCGGACGGGTCCGTGACAAAAGAGCTTCAGGGAGTAACTACGCTGACGAATGAATTGGCTGAGAACTCTGGTATTGATAGCTCCATAAACGGTTGGTTTGATAACATAATTGATAAATGGAAAACTATTGTTGTAACTATTCTGGGTGAAGTTATAGCTTCTATGGGTATACTTGTTCTTTGTGGATGTTGTCTTATTTCCTGTGTCTGAGGTTTGGTGAGAAAGGAGATGGAGAAGGTGGTTTCTCAACAGATGGTGAGATACGGCCCAATCCTGGACTCCAACCTAGGAATGGAGGATATGACCTACCAGACTTGGTGGAGTGACACTAGAGGGTGTCTAAAGGGGGCCAAAATATACTTCTCTGTTTGTGTTTTATGTTTTAATAGTCTTATGTTTTGTGTTCTATTAATCCTGTGTTTTATGGTTTGAAGTTCTTTGATGACTGGTAACAATTTGCAAGTTGGGTGTAGATGGACTGAGGGTTTTAATTTTTTTGGATCATTATGGCCTATTAATAAAAGTGTGATTCTTGTTGTTTGTATTGTATTATAATGAATGACACCCTGTGTTTTCTCATTTTTTGAATCACACCCTAGGGGGTGTGAAAAGGGGGATTGTGAGAGATTTATTATTTTTATAATTGATGGGATGACTAACTTAGAAGGAATGCATTCTTGACTGGGCTAATGTAGGTTGTGTCACCTGGCAAGCTGTGATTGATGTGAAGAGCTGTTTTAGGGGGTAAAATGAGATAAGGATTTGTGTCTCCAAATGCTAGACTATACTGGTTCTTTGTGATCTGTGAACCTTCCTTGGACGTAGGAATGGTGTCTAAGGGAGCTGGCTCTTCTCACTATGACAGGTTGTTATGATAAACGTATGCCTGGTAACAGAAGAGGCGGGGAACAGCCGGTGCGCCAACGGATAGGCTGAGTAAGTCTAAACCACGCTCAAGTCTCTACTCTGATTGGCCAGCAGAGAGGTGGGAAACTCTCTCTGTAAGAGTATTTGAAGAACAATCTGAAACAATGGATTTAGTTCTCTGAAGTGCCCTGCGGGGTATTTCAAAGAGCCTGTATATATGAAACATCATATTTACCATTGAAGGTTTTTGCATTAATTAAAATAACTAGTATATCTTAGAAGTCGTGTTGACCTCTTTTGTTCCTAATGCCAGATTTGAATTGACGCAACTTTGACACAAGTCAAAATGAGGCTCAGTAGTGTGTGTGGCCTCCATGTGCCTGTATGACCTCCCTACAACGCCTGGGCATGCTCCTGATGAGGTGGCGGATGGTCTCCTGAGGGATCTCCTCCCAGACCTGGACTAAAGCATCCGCCAACTCCTGGACAGTCTGTGGTGCAATGTGGCGTTGGTGGATGGAGCGAGACATGATGTCCCAGATGTGCTCAATTTGATTCAGGTCTGGGGAACGGGCGGGCCAGTCCATAGCATCAATGCCTTCCTCTTGCAGGAACTGCTGACACACTCCAGCCACATGAGGTCTAGCATTGTCTTGCATTAGGAGGAACCCAGGGCCAACCGCACCAGCATATGGTCTCACAAGGGGTCTGAGGATCTCATCTCGGTACCTAATGGCAGTCAGGCTACCTCTGGCGAGCACACGGAGGGCTGTGCGGCCCCCCAAAGAAATGCCACCCCACAAAATGACTGACCCACCGCCAAACCGGTCATGCTGGAGGATGTTGCCGGCAGCAGAACGTTCTCCACGGCGTCTCCAGACTCTGTCACGTCTGTCACATGTGCTCAGTGTGAACCTGCTTTCATTTGTGAAGAGCACAGGGTGCCAGTGGCGAATTTGCCAATCTTGGTGTTCTCTGGCAAATGCCAAACGTCCTACACAGTGTTGGGCTGTAAGCACAACCCCCACCTGTGGACGTCGGGCCCTCATACCACCCTCATGGAGTCTGTTTCTGACCATTTGAGCAGACACATGCACATTTGTGGCCTGCTGGAGGTCATTTTGCATGGCTCTGGCAGTGCTCCTCCTGCTCCTCCTTGCACAAAGGCGGAGGTAGTGGTCCTGCTGCTGGGTTGTTGCCCTCCTACGGCCTCCACCACATCTCCTGATGTACTGGCCTGTCTCCTGGTAGCGCCTCCATGCTCTGGACACTACGCTGACAGACACAGCAAACCTTCTTGCCACAGCTCGCAATGATGTGCCATCCTGGATGAGCTGCACTACCTGAGCCACTTGTGTGGGTTGTAGACTCTGTCTCATGCTACCACTAGAGTGAAAGCACCACCAACATTCAAAAGTGACCAAAACATCAGCCAGGAAGCATAGGAACTGAGAAGTGGTCTGTGGTCACCACCTGCAAAACCAGTCCTTTATTGGGGGTGTCTTGCTAATTGCCTATAATTTCCACCTGTTGTCTATTCCATTTGCACAACAGCATGTGAAATGTATTGTCAATCAGTGTTGCTTCCTAAGTGGACAGTTTGATTTCACAGAAGTGTGATTGACTTGGAGTTACATTGTGTTGTTTAAGTGTTCCCTTTATTTTTTTGAGCAGTTTATATATATATATATATATATATATATATTTACATACAGTGGGGGAAAAAAGTATTTAGTCAGCCACCAATTGTGCAAGTTCTCCCACTTAAAAAGATGAGAGAGGCCTGTAATTTTCATCATAGGTACATGTCAACTATGACAGACAAATTGAGAAAAAAAATCCAGAAAATCACATTGTAGCATTTTTAATGAATTTATTTGCAAATTATGGTGGAAAATAAGTATTTGGTCACCTACAAACAAGCAAGATTTCTGGCTCTCACAGACCTGTAACTTCTTCTTTAAGAGACTCCTCTGTCCTCCACTCGTTACCTGTATTAATGGCACCTGTTTGAACTTGTTATCAGTATAAAAGACAACTGTCCACAACCTCAAACAGTCACACTCCAAACTCCACTATGGCCAAGACCAAAGAGCTGTCAAAGGACACCAGAAACGAAATTGTAGACCTACACCAGGCTGGGAAGACTGAATCTGCAATAGGTAAGCAGCTTGGTTTGAAGAAATCAACTGTGGGAGCAATTATTAGGAAATGGAAGACATACAAGACCACTGATAATCTCCCTCGATCTGGGGCTCCACGCAAGATCTCACCCCGTGGGGTCAAAATGATCACATGAACGGTGAGCAAAAATCCCAGAACCACACGGGGGGACCTAGTGAATGACCTGCAGAGAGCTGGGACCAAAGTAACAAAGCCTACCATCAGTAACACACTACGCCGCCAGGGACTCAAATCCTGCAGTGCCAGACGTGTCCCCCTGCTTAAGCCAGTACATGTCCAGGCCCGTCTGAAGTTTGCTAGAGTGCATTTGGATGATCCAGAAGAGGATTGGGAGAATGTCATATGGTCAGATGAAACCAAAATAGAACTTTTTGGTAAAAACTCAACTCGTCGTGTTTGGAGGACAAAGAATGCTGAGTTGCATCCAAAGAACACCATACCTACTGTGAAGCATGGGGGTGGAAACATCATGCTTTGGGGCTGTTTTTCTGCAAAGGGACCAGGACGACTGATCCGTGTAAAGGAAAGTATGAATGGGGCCATGTATCGTGAGATTTTGAGTGAAAACCTCCTTCCATCAGCAAGGGCATTGAAGATGAAACGTGGCTGGGTCTTTCAGCATGACAATGATCCCAAACACACCGCCCGGGCAACGAAGGAGTGGCTTCGTAAGAAGCATTTGAAGGTCCTGGAGTGGCTTAGCCAGTCTCCAGATCTCAACCCCATAGAAAATCTTTGGAGGGAGTTGAAAGTCCGTGTTGCCCAGCGACAGCCCCAAAACATCACTGCTCTAGAGGAGATCTGCATGGAGGAATGGGCCAAAATACCAGCAACAGTGTGTGAAAACCTTGTGAAGACTTACAGAAAACGTTTGACCTGTGTCATTGCCAACAAAGGGTATATAACAAAGTATTGAGAAACTTTTGTTATTGACCAAATACTTATTTTCCACCATAATTTGCAAATAAATTAATTAAAAATCCTACAATGTGATTTTCTGGATTTTCTTTTCTAATTTTGTCTGTCATAGTTGACGTGTACCTATGATGAAAATTACAGGCCTCTCTCATCTTTTTAAGTGGGAGAACTTGCACAATTGGTGGCTGACTAAATACTTTTTTTCCACACTGTACTATGAGGTTGGAATAATACTGTGAAATTGTGAAAATGATGATGTTTGAAAAGACTGCATGAAATGTCAGCCTGTTTTGGTGGGATGGGGTTTTGATATTGAGATAAAACCAGCTGAAATGGACTGTATAACTTATAGTATAAGAGTAAAGAGGTATGAATTCAGTGTATATGTGACTGTTCAATATGTAATCAAAAGAAAAAATACATGTGCCTGTGGATGTATTATTAACATAAGCATTATTCTAAAGGTGTTTGAAATGTTACTTTTGAGGCTGGTGGCACATTATACATATTTTATTATGGTTTATACAAATGGAGTTGTATAAAGGCCAGTAACCTTTTGGCCACTCTATTAGAACAGTGTTCTCTCTGGGGATTTGAACCATCAACAAACCATTACAGCTAATTTCTCCTCTACTCCATCTCACTTCAGGGACCTTAGCTGCCCAATACACTCTTAGAAAAAGAGGTGCTATCTAGAACCTAAAAGGGTTCTTCGGATGTCCCCATAGCCCTTTGAAGAACCCTTTTTGGTTCCAAGTAGAACCCTTTTGGGTTCAATGTAGCACCCTTTCTACGTCAAATGTAGACAGCTACGTTTAGGCATTAATTCTGAATGATTAAGGTACGGGTTCATGTTTGGGGTAGGGTTAAACATTTTTTTTCAAACATGAGTGCCTAGCGCTGAGATTGAATAAGCTCGCGGTTTACGCCCATCCAACTTCCCCGTCCACAACACCCTAGCAAGCCGCAAGCCTACTTCATGATAATAGCGTTCAATGTTACCTCTAGTGGCCGGTTTTGAAGGCATCTATTGTTAATCAAGCAACCTATTAACATGGAGCAGGAGGCAATTTGTCAGGCTGAGCTTGTCGTTAATGAGTGCAGTTATCTCAGTGATCTGCCTGGACTGTGATTCACACACACACACGATGCTCGCTCTGATGTACTGATGAGACTTTAGTACTTCCTGCAGTCAAATGTCCAAATCGCCCTCTAGTGTCCTCATGGGTGGAATGTTATTAATGTTTTTCATAATTTCGGAATTTATAAACATTAAAAAAAACGTAAAGCCAAAAATCCAATGTTTCTATGTCAAACGGTTTTGTTTTATTTCAGTCTTCTGTGATGTATATCAAGTGTAATATTGGGATGCAAATGCAAAACTGAATACATTCCAACTCTATATCTGACATGGTACAGGTGTCTTCGTTTTTTTAAGCCCATAACCATGTGTGAGAGGTGTATACTTTTGTTTCAAAGTAGATTTGTTTAAGACTACCAAGAAACACTGTGTGACCCTTGTCAGTAACCGGCTGAGGTGGATGTGGTGGAGGAGTCACACGCAGGACACAGAAGCTAAGTCAACCGACTTTTACTGCACAAAACAATAAACAAGACACTGACCTCAAACAAAACAGGAGGCGAGTGATACGCATCAGTGTGTAAAGTACAATACTCCAAGCGCACGAAAACACACAGTGCGACAGACCAGGAAAATACAAAACACGAGCAGCACCAAAAATGACAGGCGAACAATAACACACAACACACGACTAACAAAACGAGAAACTTATAGGGGACATCATTAACCCAAGCGGAAACAGGTGTACAATAAAGACAAAACCAAACAAACATCGATAACATACAACGGTGGTAGCTAGTACTCCGGGGACGACGACCGCGGAAGCCTGCCCGAGCAAGGAGGAGGAGCAGCCTCGGCCGAAACCGTGACAACCCTGCTTTAGCCCACTGCAGTAAAGGGTTTAAAGTCTCCACAGGCCCATTGAGGAGCGTTCGTCTCCCACTCCCCATTCAGTCCCCTTTCAGTCTGCATCAGTCTCACTCTAAACCACAACATGCCGCCTCGCTCTAGCTGCAACTGCTACTGAGGCTGGGGCCCAGACAGACATAGAGAGATAGACAGACACAGGAGATTGCTTTATCAGACCCATAAGTGTGTAACAATCAACCACAAGGAGGGACTGGGGCTCTTGTTAATTATCCCTGAGGTGTAGTGAGTGTGTTGGAGGTGGTTCAGTGAGCCGTTGTTCATGTGATGAGTAAACTAACCTTGCCTGAGACCTGCAGACTCATGTTAGCTCCCAGAGGAAATGCCTCAGGCTTTAGCTCAGTGGGCTAACATGGTATTTATGGTGCGTAGGAGACTGTGGTCCAATAACCAGCCGGTAACAGGTAAACTCCACAGATACAGGGTGAGACATGGGAGTACAAACCACTATAAGGTTATAAGTCATGGACAAACAATTAGTTAAGCCCCCAAATGAAACAGTCATAAATAACATTATCATAAATTGATGGAGCTTCTAACATCCAATGGATGAGGACCAATAGGTTCATATTAGTTCACAGAGTCCCCCTCATACCAGAGATATTCACTTTAAATTCAGATGTTGAGGCCAGGTTTTGCCTGCTTTGTTCTGCATGTGTCAATTATGCAGCCAGTGACAGCAAAGGCAATGTATCTCAGTCAAGAATGCAGCCCGATGCTTACTTATTATAGTAGAGGGGAGTGAGGGAGAGAAAGAGAGCGGGAGAGAGCGAGAGCGAGAGCGGGAGAGAGCGAGAGAGCGGGAGAGAGCGAGAGAGAGAGAGAGAGAGAGAGAGAGAGAGAGATGAGCTTTGTAGCTCAGGTATACACTAAGGGCATTCTTGGGCGTTGGGACAAGAGGAGGGGTTGAGAAGGGGGCGTGCTAACGTTTTCTTCTTTGCAAGAGAAGGGCAGCTTATTCATAACACTCCAAGACGCAGGTGTGGAGCAGGCCACCTCTTCACATGCTCTGCACTCTTCTTCGATCAATACCTACACATCGAGACCAAGGGGCTTCGGGAGGAATTACCAGCCGGAGAATGGTTTTGCAATGTTAATTGCTATTTGGTGCGGTTCTTTTGTTCTCGCTCATCCATACTTCCTGAGCGCAAATGACTTGACATAGATTGTGGTCGCAGTTAAGGACTTTATTTGTGAAAAATAGAGGAATAATTTAACACGATGACTGACCAGGTAAGGTGACAAAAAAATGTCAGCACTCACCTTGCTGTTTTTATGTGTGCCAAACGTTTTATTTGAGTTCAGTAGACTATAACCTATTGCATATTTAGGCTACACACCGGTGCGCTGTAGGCAACACACCGTCTTTAGCGGAAAGACTATGGAGCTGGCTGGGGGGCTTCACGATAACTAGCATTCCAGTAGCACGAGCACGCTGACAAAGCTGTCACTATGTTTACGCGCACAACTCACACTTGTCTGTCATCTTCAAAATGTGCGGACACTCAGTTGAGAAATGTAGCCTACATCAATTAGTATTTTTTTCATAAGCATGCCCATCTCGCTTTTATAATAAATTAGCCTAATTAGTGTTATCATTATTATGATGTTATTACAGTACAATTACTCGACAGTTTGAATCCTGAAACTAAAATGTGAACATCAGTTGGCGACATAATAGCGGGCCTAATAATTGCACTATAGTGGCAACACCACCAACGGTAGCCAAGCAGCCAGAGCAATTTATGTTCTATAGTGGTAATAACATGAGCAAACAGAAGTATAGCAACAAAGCATTGCCTGTAGGCCTACAGTATTGTACTGTAGTATTTGTTATTGCCTCATGTTGTCTGTGTGTTACCGTTTGCCCTAGTTTCTCACAGGTCAGTCGATGACCCTTCTCTGTGTCTTTCTTTATTGCTCTCCTGCATCTCCTTGACAACAAAGACCGTGATTAATTAATTACACCCTTTCAATTACTCTTATTGGTCCAGCCATACACTATCCCTGTGTGTCACTGAGTGGAGTGGAGCTCAGCCACAGGCACACCTGCTCCTAGCTGTGTGCTGGCTCTGTTCTGTCTGTGTGCTGGCTCTGTTCTGGCTGTTTGCTGGCTCTGTTCTGGCTGTGTGCTGGCTCTGTTCTGACTGTTTGCTGGCTCTGTTCTGGCTGTGTGCTGGCTCTGTTCTGGCTGTTTGCTGGCTCTGTTCTGGCTGTGTGCTGGCTCTGTTCTGGCTGTGTGCTGGCTCTGTTCTGGCTCTGTTCTGGCTGTGTGCTGGCTCTGTTCTGGCTGTGTGCTGGCTCTGTTCTGGCTCTGTTCTGGCTGTGTGCTGGCTCTGTTCTGGCTGTGTGCTGGCTCTGTTCTGGCTGTGTGCTGGCTCTGTTCTGGCTGTTTGCTGGCTTTGTTCTGGCTATGTGCTGGCTCTGTTCTGGCTGTGTGCTGGCTCTGTTCTGGCTGTTTGCTGGCTCTGTTCTGGCTGTGTGCTGGCTCTGTTCTGGCTGTTTGCTGGCTATGTTCTGGCTGTGTGCTGGCTCTGTTCTGGCTGTTTGCTGGCTCTGTTCTGGCTGTTTGCTGGCTCTGTTCTGGCTGTGTGCTGGCTCTGTTCTGGCTGTTTGCTGGCTCTGTTCTGGCTGTGTGCTGGCTCTGTTCTGGCTGTTTGCTGGCTCTGTTCTGGCTGTGTGCTGGCTCTGTTCTGGCTGTGTGCTGGCTCTGTTCTGGCTGTTTGCTGGCTCTGTTCTGGCTGTGTGCTGGCTCTGTTCTGGCTGTGTGCTGGCTCTGTTCTGGCTGTGTGCTGGCTTTGTGCTGGCTCTGTTCTGGCTGTTTGCTGGCTCTGTTCTGGCTGTGTGCTGGCTCTGTTCTGGCTGTGTGCTGGCTTGGGGCTGGCTGTTTGCTGGCTCCCAGGGTGAGTGCTCCAGCTAGATGAATTGCTGTATTAATATTGATGGAGGTCATCTGACTGACCTGCTGCAGTACACATGCTGAACGCTCCCAACAACGCAAACTGATGGCTCTGGTTGTTGTTGAAACCAGAGAACACTGAAGTCTCTATACTGTGTGTGTGTTGTGCGTGTTTGCATATACACACACAAAGGTTTACGTAGGCCTATACGTAGGTGTATGTGTTTACTGTCCGCGAGCATAGAGCCCATAGCTTACTGTAGACACGTGTATCTGCTTTTGTGTTTGAAATGCAGGGATGGGAGGGAGGAGGGCTCATGGACATTTATGTTTTGGACCAATTTTCTGCTAATGCATCCCAGAGTCCCATTGTAACAGTCTTGCTTCCGTCCCTCTCCTCGCCCCAACCTGAGCTTGAACCAGGAACCTCCTGAACACATCAACAACAGCCTCCCACGATGCATCGTTACATATCGCTCCACGAAAGCCGTGGAGCTGATCTGATTGGTCAAAAGTCCAATTAGTGTCTAAATGCAGCCTTTGCCTCCATAGTAGTAGGCCTACTGCATCAACTATTTCTGTCAAACGTAACACTTCCTCTCCTGCATTAACATGCTCTCAGCTCCATGCTCATACCTATTTCTTGTCTCTCTCAGTACAGTATGTTTCTCACCACCGCTCCCCCTCTGAGAAGAGGAAGCACACCTCTACCAATCAAGCACCAGCTGAGGCGTGAGGAGGCCGTATCAGAGAACCATGATTGGATACCAGGGATTGACGAACCGTCCACACTGCCAATCAGTGACACTCTTTGCCGGGATGAATCATTTAGTCAGGCGGCAGAAGGGTATCATGGGAGTGCTATAAGGATCGTACTACTTGGGCAGAATGGGGTTGGGAAATCATCGCTGGCTCTGTCCCTGGCTGGACTGTCAGACAGATCTCTGTCTGTGGACTCTGAAACAGCCTGTGGTAAAGTTCTTCAGTGTGTATGTATATTTGTGTGTGTGGGTGCGTGCGTGTGTGCATTGTAGTGTGTGTGCAGTGTGCACGTGGTATCTACTTTATGTCAATCATTTTATGCCAGCCACCACAAAAGAGCAACATCATTCTGATTCGTGAGGTTGAGTGTCACTTTTCCCTTTCTCTGAGTGCACTCTCAAGGCTGAGAAATTACAAGATAAACCAAAAAAGCACTCTGTGTCACTAGGCTGTCTGAAAGGTCAGGGTGATGATAACAGCAGTCTTGGGCCAATCACTCAACCAATAAATGCTTCAGCAGAGTGATGGGCACACTGCTCTGTAAGAGGTGCTGCCAGAGACGTCATGAAGAGTCACACCACACAGTATTCATTATGGATCCTAGATCGCCTGGAGAGTCAAGGTGTTCTATAGTATTTACAACATAGCTATTTCTGGAACATTAATGTTCTATGTGGGGCACCCTACCGTAGGCTACGATAACCTTGTCCCAGATCTGTGTGTGCTTCCAACTCCTCAGCCTATCATTGTGTAATACCAGGCATGGGCCCAGGTTAACGGTACTCAATGGGCTGAATGTTTTCCTGCATATCAACCTCAAACCATTTGTGAGGGTATGTTATCATGTGTTTGTGTGTCACTTTGTGTGGAAGCATTGCTGTGTATGTTCATGTGTGTTTGTGACAAGCATGTTTGTTTACAGGAGAAGGCTACGAGCGCACAGTGTCAGTTGACGATGAGGAGAGTTCAGTCATCATTTATGACAACTGGAAACAGGTATTTAAGGCATTCTCTACACCACAGGTGTCAAACTCGTTCCACGGAGGGCCGAGTGTCTGCGGGTTTTCGCTCCTCCCTTGTACTTGATTGATCAACTAAGGTCACTGATTAGTTACAAACTCCACTCACCTTGTTGTCTAGGTCTTAATTGGACACAAATGGAATGGAAATAACAAAGACCAGCAGACATTCGGCCCTCCATGGAATGAGTTTGACACCACTGCTCTACACTGTCATTCTACTACTGTCAATGTGTTCTACTACGTCACACTGTACTGTCCTGGTCTCTCTCTCTCTTTCACTTTGCCTTTATGACACTGATTGCATTTCTGTTCATGCTGCTGCATTTTGAATAGAAAGTAGTTTTTAGAGTTCTTTCAAATTTCAGGAAGATATTTTTTTTTTTTTTTTTTTTTTTTTTTTTTTACCTTTATTTAACCAGGTAAACCAGTTGAGAACAAGTTCTCATTTACAACTGCGACCTGGCCAAGATAAAGCAAAGCAGTGCGATAAAAACAACAACACAGAGTTACATATGGGGTAAAACAAAACAAAGTCAAAAATACAACAGAAATACATATAATATACAGTGTGCAAATTTAGTAAGTTATGGAGGTAAGGCAATAAAATAGGCTATAGTGCAAAATAATTACAATTAGTATTAACACTGGAATGATAGATGTGCAAGAGATGATGTGCAAATAGAGATACTGGGGTACAAATGAGCAAAATAAATAACAATATAGGGATGAGGTAGTTGGGCGGGCTAATTTCAGATGGGCTGTGTACAGGTGCAGTGATCGGTAAGGTGCTCTGACAACTGATGCTTAAAGTTAGTGAGGGAGATAAGTGTCTCCAGCTTCAGAGATTTTTGCAATTTGTTCCAGTCATTGGCAGCAGAGAACTGGAAGGAATTGCGGCCAAAGGAGGTGTTGGCTTTGGGGATGACCAGTGAAATATACCCGCTGGAGCGCAGACTACGGGTGGGTGTTGCTATGGTGACCAATGAGCTAAGATAAGGTGGGGATTTGCCTAGCAGTGATTTATAGATGGCCTGGAGCCAGTGGGTTTGGCGACGAATATGTAGTGAGGACCAGCCAACAAGAGCGTACAGGTCACAGTGGTGGGTATTATATGGGGCTTTGGAGACAAAACAGATGGCACTGTGATAGACAACATCCAATTTGCTGAGTAGAGTGTTGGAGGCTATTTTGTAAATGACATCGCCAAAGTCAAGGATCGGTAGGATAGTCAGTTTTACGAGGGCATGTTTGGCAGCATGAGTGAAGGAGACTTTGTTGTGAAATAGGAAACCGATTCTAGATTTAACTTTGGATTGGAGATTCTTAATGTGAGTCTGGAAGGAGAGTTTACAGTCTAACCAGACACCTAGATATTTGTAGTTGTCCACATACTCTAGGTCAGACCCGTCGAGAGTAGTGATTCTAGTCGGGTGGGCGGGTGCAAGCAGCGTTCGGTTGAAGAGCATGCATTTAGTTTTACTAGTGTTTAAGAGCAGTTGGAGGCTACTGAAGGAGTTTTGTATGGAATTGAAGCTCGTTTGGAGGTTTGTTAACACAGTGTCCAATGAAGGGCCAGATGTATACAAAATGGTGTCGTCTGCGTAGAGGTGGATCTGAGAGTCACCAGCAGCAAGAGCGACGTCATTGATATACACAGAGAAAAGAGTCGGCCCAAGAATTGAACCCTGTGGCACCCCCATAGAGACTGCCATAGGTCCAGACAACAGGCCCTCCGATTTGACACATTGAACTCTATCTGAGAAGTAGTTGGTGAACCAGGCGAGGCAGTCATTTGAGAAACCAAGGCTATTTAGTCTGCCAATAAGAATGCGGTGGTTGACAGAGTCGAAAGTCTTGGCCAGGTCAATGAAAACGGCTGCACAGTACTGTCTATTATCGATCGCGGTTATAATATCGTTTAGAACGTTGAGCGTGGCTGAAGTGCACCCATGACCAGCTCGGAAACCGGATTGCATAGCGGAGAAGGTACGGTGGGATTCGAAATGGTCGGTGATCTGTTTGTTGACTTGGCTTTCAAAAACTTTTGAAAGGCAGGGCAGGATGGATATGGGTCTGTAACAGTTTGGATCTAGAGTGTCACCCCCTTTGAAGAGGGGGATGACCGTGGCAGCTTTCCAATCTCTGGGGATCTCAGACGTTACGAAAGAGAGGTTGAACAGGCTAGTAATAGGGGTTGCGACAATTTCGGCGGCTAGTTTTAGAAAGAAAGGGTCCAGATTGTCTAGCCCAGATGATTTGTAGGGGTCCAGATTTTGCAGCCCTTTTAGAACATCAGCTGTCTGGATTTGTGTGAAGGAGAAGCGGGGGGGGGCATGGGCAAGTTGCAGCGGAGGGTGCAGAGCTGGTGGCCGGGGTAGTGGTAGCCAGGTGGAAAGCATGGCCAGCCGTAGCAAAATGCTTGTTGAAATTCTCGATTATTGTAGATTTATCGGTGGTGATAGTGTTTCCTAGCCTCAGTGCAGTGGGCAGCTGGGAGGAAGTGCTCTTATTTTCCATGGACTTTACAGTGTCCCAAAACTTTTTGGAGTTAGTGCTACAGGATGCAAATTTCTGTTTGAAAAAGTTAGCCTTTGCTTTCCTAACTGCTTGTGTATATTGGTTCCTAACTTCCCTGAAAAGTTGCATATCGCGGGGGCTATTTGATGCTAATGCAGTACGCCACAGGATGTTTTTGTGCTGGTCAAGGGCAGTCAAGTCTGAGGAGAACCAGGGGCTATATCTGTTCTTAGTTCTGTATTTTTTGAATGGGGCATGTCTATTTAAGATTGAGAGGAAATTACTTTTAAAGAACAACCAGGCATCCTCTACTGACGGAATGAGATCTATATCCATCCAGGATACCTGGGCCAGGTCAATTAGGAAGGCCTGCTCGCTGAAGTGTTTTTGGGAGCGACAGTGATGAGGGGTGGTCGTTTGACCGCGGACCCGTTACGGATGCAGGCAATAAGGCAGTGATCGCTGAGATCCTGGTTGAAGACAGCGGAGGTGTATTTAGAGGGTAAGTTAGTCAGGATGATATCTATGAGGGTACCCATGTTTACGGATTTAGGGTTGTACCTGGTAGGTTCGTTGATAATTTGTGTGAGATTGAGGGCATCTAGTTTAGATTGTAGGATGGCCGGGGTGTTAAGCATATCCCAATTTAGGTCACCAAGCAGTACGAACTCTGAGGATAGATGGGGGGCAATCAATTCACATATGGTGTCCAGGGCACAGCTGGGGGCTGAGGGGGGTCTGTAGCAAGCGGCAACAGTGAGAGATTTATTTCTGGAAAGGTGGATTTTTAGAAGTAGAAGCTCAAACTGTTTGGGCACAGACCTGGATAGTATGATGGAGCTCTGCAGGCTATCTCTACAGTAGATTGCAACTCCACCCCCTTTGGCAGTTCTATCTAGACGGAAAATGTTATAGTTGGGGATGGAAATTTCAGAATTTTTGGTGGCCTTCCTAAGCCAGGATTCAGACACTGCTAGAACATCAGGGTTGGCGGAGTGTGCTAACGCAGTGAATAACTCAAACTTAGGAAGGAGGCTTCTGATATTTATGTGCAGAAAACCAAGACTTTTACGGTTACAGAAGTCAACAAATGATAGCTCCTGGGGAGTAGGAGTGATACTGGGGGCTGCAGGGCCTGGGTTAGCCTCTACATCACCAGAGGAACAGAGGAGGACTAGAATAAGGATACGACTAAAGGCTTTAAGAACTGGTCTTCTAGTGCGTTGGGTACATAGAATAAAGGGGGCAGTTCTCCGGGCGTTGTAGAAAAGATTCAGGGCATTATGTACAGAAAAGGATATGGAAGGATATGAGTACAGTTCAGGTAACCCTAAGCGTTGGGTAACAATGAAAGAGATAGCGTCATTGGAGGCATCGATTGAGCCAGTCTCGGCGTGTATGGGGGGAGGAACAAAGGAACTATATGAGGCAGTTTGAGAGGGACTAGGGGTTCTACAGTGAAATTGTATAATAAGAACTAACCCAAACAGCAATAGGCAAGGCATAATTGACATGGGAGAGAGGCATAAAGCAGTCACAGGTGTTATTAGAGAGAGCTAAGACACAACTGGAAATAGCGATAACGTTTGGGCTAAGACTAAACAGAATAAACAGGACAGGGTACCGTGTAAAGGAACAGTCCAGCAGGCATCAGCTGTGCAGCTGAGTGATCATAAGGTCCAGTGAACAGCAATATGTGAGTCCGAGAGCAGTTCAAATTGGTGCTTCAGCACAGCTAGCAGGGAGCACAGTTGTAGTTTGCGTGTGCTAGCGGGCCGGGGCTGGCAGATGGATCTTCGTGGTCGTCGCAACGGGAAGCCTGTTGAAACCACATCAGACTATTTCGTCAGCAAACCAGTCGTGTTGGATCGGCGGGGCTCAGTGTCAACACCAGGAGGTCCCGTCCGGTTGACAGAGAGGTAGATAGCCGGGAGATGGGCCTGAGGCTAGCTCAAGGCTAACTGGTGCTTGCTATAGGGCAATGGTAATGGTAATCAGCCAACAACAGGTTGCAGCTAGCTAGCTGGTTGTGATGATCCGGCGCTAGGGTCCAGTGATTCCGGCAGAAAGTCCAATAAGCTCTGGGTCGATAGCACGCTGGGTCGATAGCACGCTGTGCAGACTGGCCGACGAATTGTCAAGGCTAGAGCTAGAGCTGGCTGGTGGATAGTGTAGGCCACGGACAGTGGTGAAGACGCTAACGTTGACTAATAGTAGGTAGCCATTCAGATTGCGGCTACACTCGTTTCAGCTTACGGTTCTTGATGAAAGTTATAAAGAAATAATAGAATCCTTTCCACGTTGGGTGAGGCGGGTTGCAGGAAAGTATATTTAGTTAAAGAATGAAAGTAAAAAAATTGAGAAATATATACAAAATAGACAAAAAAAATCAAGAAACGGGATATTTACACAGGACGAAGAAATAAAAGCGACCGCACTGCTACGCCATTTTGGAAACAATGTATCCGGGCTGTATCCGGGCTGTGTGTGTGTGTGTGTAGTGTGTGTGTGTGTGTAGTGTGTGTGTGTGTGTGTGTGTGTGTAGTGTGTGTGTGTGTGTGTGTGTGTGAAGTGTGTGTGTGTGTGTGTGTAGCCACCCTAAGGCAGTGGCAGCCAATGACTTATTAGCCTTTTTCTACTCTTACTTAGAAAACTTGAAATCTCTGATATTTGGAGGGTGGTAATACCGATTATTTTATTCATTACATATTTAGATAAATAGCCTGAATGCGTACAGTCTTCTCTCTTCTGGCAGAATTTGGAAGAGATTTTGAATGGGCTTTGAAAGAGATTGTTTTGTCTTATTCAAATATTTGAGTTACAAAGAGGCTAGAGGAGCACAGCTGTTCTAAGGCTCATCTGTGTTAATATGTGTGTGTGTGTGTGTGTGTGTGTGTGTGTGTGTGTAGGTGTGTGTGTGTGTGTGTGTAGGTGTGTGCGTGCGTGCGTGTGTGTAGGTGTGTGCGTGCGTGTGTGTGTGTGTGTGGACGTGTTTAACTGGTCCCCACAAGAGTAGTAAACCAAGAAACCTTTGACCAACTGGGGACATTTTGTTGGTGTCCACGAGGTCAAATGCTATTTCTAGGGGGTTTAGGGTTAAGGTTAGAATTAGTGTTAGAGTTAGAATTAGGTTTAGGGTTTGGGTTAAGGTTAAGGTTAGGTTTTTGGGTTAAGGTTAGGGTTAAGGTTAGGGTATGGGTTAGTGTTAGTTTTGGGGTTAGGGAAAATAGGATTTTGAATGGGACTGAATTGTATGTCCCCACAAGGTTAGTTGCACAAGACTGTGTGTGTGTGTGTGTGTGTGTGTGTGTGTGTGTGTGTGTGTGTGTGTGTGTGTGTGTGTGTGTGTGTGTGTGTGTGTGATCAGCCTTAGAACAGCTGTGCTCCTCTAGCCTCTTTGTAACTCAAATATTTGAATAGGACAAAACAATCTCATTCAAAGCTCATTCAAAATCTCTTCCAAATTCTGCCAGAAGAGAGAAGACTGTACGCATCGGTATTACCACCCTTCAAATATCCGACAGAAATTGGAACATGAATGTGAAAGAGATTGTTTTGTCCTATTCAAATATTTGAGTTACAAAGAGGCTAGAGGAGCACAGCTGTTCTAAGGCTGATCTGTGTTAATATGTGTGTGTGTGTGTGTGTGTGTAGGTGTGTGTGTGTGTGTGTGTGTGTGTGTGTAGGTGTGTGTGTGTGTGTGTGTGTGCCACTGAGGATTACATTATGATAAAGTACACTCGGTAATAGTCGAATATTAACCAGGTAATAGCCTTCTGTGACGATGGTACACTCAGTGCTGTAGTGTGGACAAATGGACTTTATACCAGGTGTCCAGGAGTACTCCCTAAGTCTGAATGATTTAAACCTACAGATGTAGGATCTTAATTTTATCAGCAATGCAGGACATTTAAAACTTGTAGTGTATTTGAGGTTTAAAAAGGCTAGTAAAGTTTGTAATTTCCACTTTGAAATGTCAGACTTGATTTTCCCTTACAAAAAATATATAAACCCATACAAAAATGTCCTTGAATTATAATCCACATAATAATTCACATTTCCTGGTAGTGCAGAATGATTTTCCTGCTGTAACAAACTGGTTAAAATTAAGATCCTGCATCAAATAACATAAAATAGTGTTTGTGACATGCTTCATAAACAACAGGTGTAGACTAACAGTGAAATGCTTACTTACGGGCCCTTAACAACAACGCAGAGAGAAAAACAGATAAATAATAGAAAAATAATAACGTGAGTAATAAATACACAATGAATAACGATAACTTGGCTATACACAGGGTTCCAGTAACGAGTCGATGGGGTACCAGTGACGAGTCGATGTGCAGGGGTATGAGGTAATTGAGGTAGATACAGTACAGTGCATTCGGAAAGTATTCAGACCCCTTGACTTTTTCCACATTTTGTTACGTTACAGCCTTATTCTAAAATTGATTAAATTAATGTTTTTCCTCATCGATCTACACACAATACCCCATAATGACAAAGCGAAAACAGATTTTTAGAAATTTTAGCTCAGGTGCATTCTGTTTCCATTGACCATATTTGAGATCTTTCTACAACTTGATTGGAGTCCACCTGTGGTAAATTCAATTGATTGGACATGATTTAGAAAGGCACACACCTGTCTATATAAGGTCCCACAGTTGACACTGGCCACTTTAAGAAATGGAACACTAGTCACTTTAATAATGTTTACATATCTTGCATTACTCATCTCATATGTATATACTGTGTTCTATAATATTCTACTGTATCTTAGTCCATGCCGCTCTGTCATTGCTCGTCCATATATGTATATATTCTTAATTCCATTCCTTACTTAGATTTGTGTGTATTTGGTATATATTGTGAAATTGTTAGATATTACTTGTTAGATATTACTGCACTGTCGGAGCTAGAAGCACAAGCATTTCGCTACACCCGCAATAATATCTGCTAAACACGTGTATGTGACAAATACAATTTGATTTGATTTGAATAAGGCGGTAACGTAACAAAATGAGGAAAAAGTATAGGGGTCTGAATACTTTCCAAATGCACTGTATGTATATGTAGGTAGGGATAGTGACTAGGCAACAGGATAGATAATAAACAGTAGCAGCAATATATGTGATTAATCAAAAAGGGTCAATGCAGATAGTAAAATAGTTAACCAATAGCTACCCGGACTAACTATTTAGCAGTCTTATGGCTTGGGGGTAGAAGCTGTTCAGGGGCCTGTTGGTCCCAGACTTGGTGCTCTGGTACCGCTTGCCGTGCGGTAGCAGAAAGAACAGTCTATGACTTGGGTGGCTGGAGTCTTTGAGTATACATACATTATTTTAATGTTTCATTTTCGTTAGTAATTTTGTATACTTTTTTTTTTCATCTGTAGTGTCGTCTCGCTCAGGGGAACTCAATTTTAAGGCATTTCTCTAAAAGGGAATCAACTTTCAAGCTTTCTTTCACCTCTTTTTATCTGTCTGGTCTTGCTTTCTTCAGTAACTCTGTCTCTGCCTCCTCCCTGCATCTTTTCCCGGGTTGGTCTCTTTTCTACAGCTGTGTCGTCATCTCAAAATCCATCTCCTCTCTCTCGCCCATCTCGTTCGTGTGCTCCCTTTCATACTCAGAACTGACCCTTTTTTGTAGAAGTTACATCTCTCTGAAAGTCAATTACATGTGTTATTCTCTGCATGTTAATACAAGCACTGGTATTAAGCCATGGCAACAAAAGCAGGTCAATTGGGTTTGGAGCGGCTCCAGCCCAGCAGCAGCAAGGAGAGAGATAAGACTGGTCCAGCTCCCGCTCTCCCCAACACACACACACACACCCTTCTTTAACTGCTGATGCCACTTTTAACCTGGCAGCACAGCAACGCATTGTGGGTGTGTGTGCGTACTTGCATGCGTAGCATGCGTGCAGTGTGCACTGGCCCCAGAGGATTTTGCCTAACTCTAGCTAGTCCCCTATTCCATGGGTGCTCCACCCTCCCCCAGGTTACCATGGTGACCAGGATTACATCATGTAGTTTTAGAAGCAGTGGGCTACAAAGCTTCTGGCTCCCTGGGTCGGGGGGAACCACTGGTTTTACTGGAGCTGCATGTGCCTCATCATAACCCACCTAATTATCTGGAGTATTTTATAGGACAATAAAACATTTATAAAAACTAGATGGTGATTTTAGAGTGGTTCCTTGGTTCCCAGCTGATTCAGACCTGCTGCTAGTTGTACCTTCTTCTTCCATGTCAAAGCAACCGACTCCTACACTGTCAGCAGCCCCCACAGCCATCCAGCAACATCATCACAGAACATTCACAGAGTACACACACACACACAGCGCTCATAGCATCTACACACACACAGCAGCGCTCAAAGGCGTCTCTTCAGCTAGCCCTGGGACTGGGAGTGTTCTTGACGTCAGGCTTAAATAAGTCATCCAGCTTCCTAAAATAGCCGGCACATGCTTGGATGTCCTCTACTGTACTATTGGCCGTCTTCCATGTAAAGCACTCATGCAGCCAATCAGCCACCATCTTTCAGGGTCAGTGGGAGGGGCCAAGGTGTTTTGATGGCTGTGGGTTGGTTCTCTAGCACTTCCTCTCTCTAATAACAGGCTGGCCACACCTGTCTGCACCCCCAGGCTTTTTCGATGCTGGAGGTCTGAGCCAGCTGTGAGTGAATGGATCTCATTGTAGAGCCATTTAGTACTGCACCGGCAAGCCTATCGAAATACACTGTCTGTCTGCTGCAAGTGTCCATAATTATTTGACAACTGTAAAGTGCAATATTTATGGTAGAGAACCTTGGATGCACTCCAAGGCCAGTTGAAGTAGGCCAGTACATGGTAGCTATTTTGTAAGGATATGGATGTGTGTGATTTGGTGGTGTGTGGTGCTTGACTTGGGCAGGAGCTCACCGGAGCTGAGGACCGGCACCTCACATTTTATACTGCTTGAGCTCGTTTAGTTTAATTTTAGTTTAATTTATTTTCACCAAAGAAAACAAGTGATAGACAACAATTTAAAAACAGTGCGCAGGTGTGGTTGGATCCCAAGGGCTTATATGAAAACCACCTCTTATAGAATATTGTGGAGTTCCTGCACCTAAATATAAACACCTAAATTGAGTACCGGCACCTATTTCAGTCCAAGTCATGCACTGGTGGTGTGTGGTTTTAGAGAGGATGATGGTGTTTGTATATGTGGAGGTCCAGGTCTAGTGGTGCGTAAAGTCATGTTTTCGGGTAGGGATGTTGGGTTGACTTTGTCCCTGGTCAGTGTGCAATAGTGTGTACAGGTATTTGTGTAGAGAGGTTTGTCTACAGTGATGTGTTTATTTGTTAAGCTGCACTGTTGTGTATGTGTGTAGACTGGTCATTATGTTGTTGTGTACTGTATGTGTGTAGACAGGTCATTATGTTGTTGTGTATGTGTGTGGACTGGTCATTATGTTGTTGTGTACTGTATGTGTGTGGACTGGTCATTATGTTGTGTACTGTATGTGTGTAGACTGGTCATTATGTTGTGTACTGTATGTGTGTGGACTGGTCATTATGTTGTTGTGTATGTGTGTAGACTGGTCATTATGTTTTTGTGTACTGTATGTGTGTGGACTGGTCATTATGTTGTGTACTGTATGTGTGTAGACTGGTCATTATGTTGTGTACTGTATGTGTGTGGACTGGTCATTATGTTGTGTACTGTATGTGTGTAGACAGGTCATTATGTTGTGTACTGTATGTGTGTAGACTGGTCATTATGTTGTTGTGTATATGTGTAGACTGGTCATTATGTTGTTGTGTACTGTATGTGTGTGGACTGGTCATTATGTTGTGTACTGTATGTGTGTAGACTGGTCATTATGTTGTGTACTGTATGTGTGTGGACTGGTCATTATGTTGTGTACTGTATGTGTGTAGACTGGTCATTATGTTGTTGTGTACTGTATGTGTGTGGACTGGTCATTATGTTGTGTACTGTATGTGTGTAGACTGGTCATTATGTTGTTGTGTACTGTATGTGTGTGGACTGGTCATTATGTTGTGTACTGTATGTGTGTAGACTGGTCATTATGTTGTTGTGTACTGTATGTGTGTGGACTGGTCATTATGTTGTTGTGTACTGTATGTGTGTAGACTGGTCATTATGTTGTTGTGTACTGTATGTGTGTAGACAGGTCATTATGTTGTTGTGTACTGTATGTGTGTAGACTGGTCATTATGTTGTGTACTGTATGTGTGTAGACTGGTCATTATGTTGTTGTGTATGTGTGTAGAATGGTCATTATGTTGTTGTGTACTGTATGTGTGTAGACTGGTCATTATGTTGTTGTGTACTGTATGTGTGTGGACTGGTCATTATGTTGTGTACTGTATGTGTGTAGACTGGTCATTATGTTGTTGTGTACTGTATGTGTGTGGACTGGTCATTATGTTGTGTACTGTATGTGTGTAGACTGGTCATTATGTTGTTGTGTACTGTATGTGTGTGGACTGGTCATTATGTTGTTGTGTACTGTATGTGTGTAGACTGGTCATTATGTTGTTGTGTACTGTATGTGTGTAGACAGGTCATTATGTTGTTGTGTACTGTATGTGTGTAGACTGGTCATTATGTTGTGTACTGTATGTGTGTAGACTGGTCATTATGTTGTTGTGTATGTGTGTAGAATGGTCATTATGTTGTTGTGTACTGTATGTGTGTGGACTGGTCATTATGTTGTGTACTGTATGTGTGTAGACTGGTCATTATGTTGTTGTGTACTGTATGTGTGTAGACTGGTCATTATGTTGTTGTGTACTGTATGTGTGTAGACTGGTCATTATGTTGTTGTGTACTGTATGTGTGTAGACTGGTCATTATGTTGTTGTGTACTGTATGTGTGTAGACAGGTCATTATGTTGTGTACTGTATGTGTGTAGACAGGTCATTATGTTGTTGTGTATGTGTGTAGACAGGTCATTATGTTGTTGTGTACTGTATGTGTGTAGACAGGTCATTATGTTGTTGTGTATGTGTGTAGACAGGTCATTCTGCATTGTTTTTGTTTGTGTAGAGAAGTCAGTCTGCATCCTTGTGTAGGACTACATTCATCAGTCTGCATTGTTGTGTGTATTTGTGTAGTGAAAGATCGGTCTACATTGTTGTGTATGTGTGAAGACAGGAAGCAGTTCTGCTCTATGTATGTAGAGCAGTGTTGTGTGTGTCTGTATAGAGGGGTAAGTATCTATTGTTGTGTGTCTGTGTAGAGGAGTCAGTATCTATTGTTGTGTGTGTCTGTATAGAGGGGTCAGTATCTATTGTTGTGTGTCTGTATAGAGGGGTCAGTATCTATTGTTGTGTGTCTGTATAGAGGGGTCAGTATCTATTGTTGTGTGTCTGTGTAGAGGAGTCAGTATCTATTGTTGTGCGTGCCTGTATAGAGGGGTCAGTATCTATTGTTGTGCGTGTTTGTATAGAGGAGTCAGTATCTATTGTTGTGCGTGTCTGTATAGAGGAGTCAGTATCTATTGTTGTGTGTCTGTGTAGAGGAGTCAGTATCTATTGTTGTGCGTGCCTGTATAGAGGGGTCAGTATCTATTGTTGTGCGTGTTTGTATAGAGGAGTCAGTATCTATTGTTGTGCGTGCCTGTATAGAGGGGTCAGTATCTACTGTTGTGCGTGTTTGTATAGAGGAGTCAGTATCTATTGTTGTGCGTGTCTGTATAGAGGAGTCAGTATCTATTGTTGTGTGTCTGTATAGAGGAGTCAGTATCTATTGGTGTGTGTCTGTATAGAGGAGTCAGTATCTATTGTTGTGTGTGTCTGTATAGAGGAGTCAGTATCTATTGTTGTGCGTGTCTGTATAGAGGGGTCAGTATCTACTGTTGTGTGTGTCTGTTTAGAGGGGTCAGTATCTATTGTTGTGTGTCTGTGTAGAGGGGTCAGTATCTATTGTTGTGTGTCTGTGTTGAGGGGTCAGTATCTATTGTGTGTCTGTGTAGAGGGGTCAGTATCTATTGTTGTGTGTCTGTATAGAGGGGTCAGTATCTATTGTTGTGTGTCTGTATAGAGGGGTCAGTATCTATTGTTGTGTGTCTGTGTAGAGGAGTCAGTATCTACTGTTGTGTGTGTCTGTATAGAGGGGTCAGTATCTATTGTTGTGTGTGTCTGTGTTGAGGGCTCAGTATCTACTGTTGTGTGTCTGTATAGAGGGGTCAGTATCTATTGGTGTGTGTCTGTGTAGAGGGGTCAGTATCTACTGTTGTGTGTGTCTGTATAGAGGGGTCAGTATCTATTGTTGTGTGTGTCTGTATAGAGGGGTCAGTATCTATTGTTGTGTGTGTCTGTGTAGAGGTTCAGTATCTATTGTTGTGTATATCTGTGCTGTGTGTGTGTGTACGACCGGAGCCAGAGCTGACCAGATGGCCTCTATAATGTCTGTCCGGAGGGGTGTGGCGCCTCGATGCCCCAAGAAACCAACTCAGCACTCAACACCACTGAAGCTCTACATCCAATTATCAGATTTTGACTCCTCACCCAGAGGAAGGTCTCTGGGCCTATCTATCTCTATTCATCATACTCTTGACCTATTTTATTCTGCCACTTCATTCTCTTGTGGTGCTGGACGGTTGTCTGTCTGTTTGTGTGCGTGTGCATGCAAGTGTGTGTTATTCGGTGTAATGAGGGGTGATTTCTGAACTGTTTTCCATGTAAGCTGCTTTATTTTGAACTCTCATAACTCATCTTGTTTTTGTTAAGAAGTGGCTTTAGAACAAATAGATTTGAGGGTTTTTTACTGAGTTCAGAGTTTAACATGGGACACAGTATTTGGTAGTTCATTAGGATCCCCATTAGCTGTTGCTGAAGAAGCAGCTACTCTTCCTGGGATCCACATAAAACATGACATAATACAGAACACTAATAGAAAAGAACAGCTCAAGGACAGAACTACACACATTTAAAATAAGAACAATGGACTACAGGAGGAGAATGCAGACTGTCTTGGAGACACTAACATACAGTAAGAGAATGACAGTGTATTTTCTGTAGGAATTGTTCATCAGAGAGGCTAAGCATACAAGTCAACTGTATGTCTAGAAATGCATTGGAAATCATTCAGCTTTCTTTGTAAAAAAACAAATACTTTTAACTTCAAAACATTTGACAAAATGATGTCTAATGTCATGTATATTCACAGTTTTCCTGCATTGGTTTTACACATGATCCTGAATGAGATTCATGGTGAAATCATTAGGTTTCAGTTGTTTCTGTTTACGGCTTTTACTCAGGAGGCCCTGGTACATCAATCATCTCTGGTGAGTATATGGTGACATACGCTAAGTAATAAGTTACCGGACTCTCACAAGCACACTTTGAGGGTATATATGTTCCTTAGTGTGGCCATGTGAGAGGGTAGTACACATATGCAAGCTGTAAATTATTTTGTTTGCTTGTGTGGTGTGTACTCACGTGTGTGTGTGTGTGTGGAGGGCTGTATACCATGACAGATGGTCTGAGCGGCAGCAGTGGAACAGAACAGAGAGGAGCTGACTGACTAGAAGACAAACACAGTGTTGAGTAATCAAGCATCCCTCTGATGGAAAACCCTTTTATTTTATCACAGTTACCCTGGAGAGCTATCTGTCATGACGCCACCCATCGATCTCTGACGTTGCTGTGTTTCTCTTGACTGCTTACAAAGATTAGTGGCTGTCTCTCCCTGCTCCACAAAGCCTGCTAGTCCCACTCTCACTACCCATCTCCTCCCTCCACTCATCCCCTCCCCTCTTTCCTCCCCCCGCACCCAGCCCAGACTGTGACAGGTGGCCAGGCTCACTTCCGCGACGCTAGCTTCCCTCCCTCCTCCAGAGAAAGATGAAGTGGGTTCCGGAGACCATGGATTCCCTGCTGCGGGGTACAATCCTCTTTGGCTTGTAGAAGCTGGGAATTTTTCATTTGGAGGCTCTCCATAGGGCTGAAATGTACCTTCAGGGCCATTTGAATGTAGGGCACACAGACAGAAACAGACACAGGCAGACATGGCTGGCTATGGTGGGTTAAGAGAGGAGGATGGCAGCTCTTCTCCTCCTGTGTGCCTAAATCAGGGAGTGAATCAGTGAGGCCTGTCCTCTAGAACCACAGCTTACTATACAGGCCAGGACTAGAGGGAGAGAGACATTAATTGAAGCCCAGTGAAACAGTGCTTCAGTGGGGAGTGGCCACCACTAAAAGGGTTAGAAGCCTCAAACTGAAGCAGGAAGTTCACAATGTGTTGTGTTGGATTCAGGACAAAGCCCCTGTGAGTCCACTCATCAGAGAACATAAAGTAGGATTAAAATAAGCTTTATGCCAGGTGGTGAGGGATAAGAACTGGCCCAATAGTACTGATTTAGAATGATTTAAATTTAGAATTTCTGAGCTGGGTAATCATCTTAAATCATCCCTCTGATATAAGCTTTCATTATGTTACCTGCATTAAAACCAGGTAAGTTGTGGCCTGGTGGTCAGTTTACATGTTTGCCGGTGTGGGTTTGAATCCAGCCCACTCTTTACCTTTCTTTCTCTCGGTCTCTACGCTATCCAACAAAACATACAAAAATGCTAAATATATTTATATTAACAAAAATTAGGTTATTGAGAACAAGTGTGTATCAGTGTCATTAATGTGTGTGTGTATATATATACAGTGGGGAGAACAAGTATTTGATACACTGCCGATTTTGCAGGTTTTCCTACTTACAAAGCATGTAGAGGTCTGTAATTTTTATCATAGGTACACTTCAACTGTGAGAGACAGAATCTAAAACAAAAATCCAGAATATGATTTTTAAGTAATTAATTTGCATTGTATTGCATGACATAAGTATTTGATCACTACCAACCAGTAAGAATTCCGGCTCTCACAGACCTGACCACAGTCTCAAAGAAAACCATTAGTAACACACTACGCCGTCATGGATTAAAATCCTGCAGCACACGCAAGGTCCCCCTGCTCAAGCCAGCGCATGTCCAGGCCCGTCTGAAGTTTGCCAATGACCATCTGGATGATCCAGAGGAGGAATGGGAGAAGGTCATGTGGTCTGATGAGACAAAAATAGAGCTTTTTGGTCTAAACTCCACTCGCCGTGTTTGGAGGAAGTAGAAGGATGAGTACAACCCCAAGAACACCATCCCAACCGTGAAGAATGGAGGTGGAAACATCATTCTTTGGGGATGCTTTTCTGCGAAGGGGACAGGACGACGGCACCGTACTGAGGGGAGGATGGATGGGGCCATGTATCGCGAGATCTTGGCCAACAACCTCCTTCCCTCAGTAAGAGCATTGAAGATGGGTCGTGGCTGGGTCTTCCAGCATGACAACGACCCGAAACACACAGCCAGGGCAACTAAGGAGTGGCTCCGTAAGAAGCATCTCAAGGTCCTGGAGTGGCCTAGCCGTCTCCAGACCTGAACCCAATAGAAAATCTTTGGAGGGAGCTGAAAGTCCGTATTGTCCAGCGACAGCCCCGAAACCTGAAGGATCTGGAGAAGGTCTGTATGGAGGAGTGGGCCAAAATCCCTGCTGCAGTGTGTGCAAACCTGGTCAAGACCTACAGGAAACGTATGATCTCTGTAATTGCAAACAAAGGTTTCTGTACCAAATATTAAGTTCTGCTTTTCTGATGTATCAAATACTTATGTCATGCAATAAAATGCAAATTCATTACTTAAAAATCATACAATGTGATTTTCTGGATTTTTGTTTTAGACTCCGTCTCTCACAGTTGAAGTGTACCTATGATAAAAATTATAGACCTCTACATGCTTTGTAAGTAGGAAAACCTGCAAAATCGGCAGTGTATCAAATACTTGTTCTCGCCACTGTATATGTGTGTGCGCGTGATGCAGGACCTGTCCACGCTGCAGTGTGAGGTGGTTGTCCTGGTGTTCTCGTTGACTGACAGGAGGAGTTTCCAGCGCACTGCACAGCTCCGCCTCATCCTCAGGGAGTCACTGCCCCAAACTCCCATCATCCTCGTGGGCAACAAGAGTGACCTTGTCCGCTCTCGAGAGATCAGCACAGAAGGTAGGGAGGACGGCCTCGCTATACTGTAACACACACACCGTTATCACATGAGTGCCCACAGCATTTTAATATGTACCTCCTGTCAATCTAATGGTCTTGCCTTTCCACCTTGTGCCACCATTCTCATGTGTTCACCTACAGTACAGAGATACAGTATTGCATGCAAATGTATAAAATACATACTTACAGTCGATACAATATAACCCCCACCCTTTCCCAACCATTATCATCATAACACCTGCAGTGCCTCAGTACAGCATGGTAGAGGTTGGCACCGGAGTGAAAATCCATTCTTGTCCTGTCCATTTTTTCCCCATACTGTCTTGATCCTGTAACAGTTCTGTATACTGGAAACTTTCCTGTCCCGCCCGATAAAAATCACTCCTATCCCGTCCCGTGCTAATTTTAACACGCAGAAATCAGAAGTCAGCTCTGCATGTGAGTAGCCATAGCAACTGTTCTGTTTTGGCTGCTGCTCAGCGCTCACGAGACAGTTGCCTGCCCTGCACACACAGCCGATAACAACAACATTATGAGATTTTGGCAATGAAGGCAGCCATACTACTTACCCAGAGATTTGGATGAACTCAATTCCTCTCCTGAAGGCTTCATCATTGACTGACGTACATTGGCATCTAAGGTAAAGTAGTGAGTGCGCAGTTGTAACGTAGACGCAGGGAGTCAGGAAGCAGATGGTGAGTTTAATCATAAAGACCATGAAGAGTACAAAACAAGAGAACCGTCTGGACATGAAAACTAAACCAATGCTGCCTGCAGAGTGATGCGAGGGAGTGCTAGATAAAGGGGGAGTAATCAGAGTAGTGATGGAGTCCAGGTGTGCCTCATGATTGGGTGCAGGTGTGCGTAATGAGGGTTGCCAGGTGTGCGTAATGATGGGATGCCAGGACCGGTGGTTATTAGACCGGTGACGTCGAGCGCCGGAGAGGGGGGACAACTGGAGCGAAATGACAATTTATTTGTATAGATTTTTATTAAGTAAACTATATTAGGCCTACACACACTTTTTAAAATTAAATGCTCCACACATTACATATTTATAACCCCGCCCCAAAACTCAGTTTACAACTATTCCTGTACTGCCCGCTACTGTGGACTGTCAAACCTGTCCCATCCTGTCCTGAACTTGACTCTAGATCTTCTCTCCCATTCCTGCTGGAATCCCGCGGGACCTGCAACACTCCTGTCCCCATGTCAACCTCTCAGCAGGGTTTCCCAAACCTCTCCTTGGGCCCCACCAGACATTAAACCCTAAACTGGCACACCTGATTCAATTAGTCAACTAATCATCAAGCCTTTGACTAATTGAATTAGGTGTGCCAGTGTAGGGTTAAAGGCAATGTTCATGCGTTAGCGGAGACTACATTTACGGTAAATGCTGCATACAGTGGGCTTGCGAAAGTATTCATCCCCCTTGGCATTTTTCCTATTTTGTTGCCTTACAACCTGGAATTAAAATTGATTTTTGGGGAGTTTGTATAATTTGATTTATACAACATGCCCACCACTTTGAAGATGCAAAATGTTTTGTATTGTGAAATAAGACAAAAAAACAGAAAACTTGAGCGTGCATAACTATTCACCCCCCCAAAGTCAATACTTTGTAGAGCCACCTTTTGCAGCAATTACAGCTGCAAGTACCTTGGGGTATGTCTCTATAAGCTTGGCACATCTAGCCACTGGGATGTTTGCCCATTCTTCAAGGCAAAACTGCTCCAGCTCCTTCAAGTTGGATGGGTTCCGCTGGTGTACAGCAAGTCATACCACAGATTCTCAATTGGATTGAGGTCTGGGCTTTGACTAGGCCATTCCAAGACATTTAAATGTTTCCCCTTAAACCACTCAAGTGTTGCTTTAGCAGTATGCTTAGGGTCATTGTCCTGCTGGAAGGTGAATCTCCGTCCCAGTCTCAAATCTCTGGAAGACTGAATCAGGTTTCCCTCAAGAATTTCCCTGTTTTTAGCGCCATCCATCATTCCTTCAATTCTGACCAGTTTCCCAGTCCCTGCCGATGAAAAACATCCCCACAGCATGATGCTGCCATCACCATGCTTCACTGTGGGGATGGTGTTTCCGGGGTGATGAGAAGTGTTGGGTTTGCGCCAAATAGCGTTTTCCTTGATGGCCAAAAAGCTCAATTTTAGTCTCATCTGACCAGAGTACCTTCTTCCATATGTTTGGGGAGTCTCCCACATGCCTTTTGGCGAACACCAAACGTGTTTGCTTATGTTTTTCTTTAAGCAATGGCTTTTTTTTGCAAGGCACTATATGTTGGCTCAATCTGAAATGACCTTTAAATGTCTATTGCACAATCTGTAACAGAGATACAAATTGAATAGAGCCCTTACTGCGAAATGGCTTCCAGTGGGTTTAAGAGCACACATTCTCTAGGCCCGGGAAATTATGTTGGCTACCTTTAGTTTCTGTGGGCCTTTGTCCCATTTGGACATGATGCACAGAATTGACTCTGTGAAACCACAGAGCTTTCTAGTGGAATGGCCTATGTCTCTGTATCCATTTCCGTGATTACAATGCAAAACTCATAGTTACATAGCCTACAGTAAGTAACAGAAAACCACAGTTTTTGTTTCCCTTTTATTATTATTCTTTCATGCCTGTTCAGAATTAAAGCAGTGACCTCTACCTACTTGTAGAGGTGTTTATGAACACGTAGCTCTCCCTGCTATCTCATGCCATGCTGGGGGAATTCAGCTGTATGCCTCCTGTCTTCTGTTGTTATTTGGATTATCTCTCTAGCACAGAGGGCTGGTGTCACTATCTTTACACACATGCATACACGGACACACGCACCCACACACTCTCACACCTCTCCCTCCCCTCTCAGTGTGTGTGTGTGTGTGTGTGGGAGGAGGGGGGGTGTGTGACACTGCCTGTGCCATGTGTGGAAAGCTGTGATAAGGAGCCTCAGAGAGAAATGACTGGGATGTCCATGCTACAAGGGGCTGCTGCAGGGGTGTGTGAATAAAAGTGATTAAATGGGGCCAGTTGTGAGAGTCTGTATTTGTGTAGAGTGTGGGTGTGAGACCTTTTGTTTTGGGTGAATTTTTGTTTGTTTAGTATAGGTTGTCCAGAAGAGAGTCAAAGTGTGTGTGTGTGCGTGTGCGCATGTGTGTGTGTGTGAGAGAGAGAGACAGAGAACCACAGTAATGATGTGATCATCGATGTGGAAAAGCTACATCTCTCTTTTGTATTAATCGATCTAGGGTATTCTGAGCCTTGACTCCCTGTCCGATATTTCAGCCTGAATAAGGAAGAAAACTTGCCTGGCTGGTGGACTACTTATCATTGACAATATTGCTTGGTGCCTGTGTTTGAGATATGGGTTTGGTCATAAAATGTATTTATGGTATTACTGTGGCACATTTATTTCTCTCTCCCCTCTCTTTCTCTCACTATATATATACACATATATGTTATTCATTCATTAGCTAAGTGAGGGCGAAGCCAACCACCTTAATTGGGGAGGACGGGCTTGTGGTAATGGCTGGAGCAGAATGGGTGGAATGGTATCAAATACATCAAACACATAGTTTGATGCCATTCCATTTGCTCTGTTCCAGCCGTTATTATGAGCCGTCCTCCCCTCAGCAGCTTTCACTGAGCCCTAACCATCGTTAATAACACAATGCTGTTGTTTAATATATGCTGCTCTTTCTAATGCTTAGTCTGCCTTCTCTCTACCCCTCCTCCCTCTCTCCTCTCCTTCTCCCTCTCTCCTCCCCTCCTTCCTCCTCCCTCTCTCCTCTCCTCCCCTCCTCCCTCTCTCCTCCCCTCCTCCCTCTCACCCCCTCCTCCCTCTCCTTCTTTGTCCCTGCTCTCTCTCTCTCTCTCTCTCTCTCTCTCTCTCTCTCTCTCTCTCTCTCTCTCTCTCTCTCTCTCACTCGCTCTCCCCTCTACTCCCCTCTCCCCTCCCCCCTCCCCTCCCCCATCCCCTCTCCTCTCCCACCTCAGCCACTGCCACCACAACACTATGATCTCATGTTGGTCTCATCTTATTGTGGCTCATCCCTGCCTCGGCTCAGCTCAGAGCGGCTCAGCTACATTCAGTAAAATTTCATTTTCATTCCGCTCTTAACAAGTTAAGACTCAATCAGCTGTTATATGTAGTAGATATTAGGATAAGCCCAGCTGATCTGATTGGGAATTTTTTTCCTTTCCACTAAACATGACTGTCATGGTATCTCTCTATCGCTATGTACCTAACCACTCTCTCTGTGTTCCAGAGGCCCACTCCAGTGCCATGATGTATGACTGCCAGTATCTGGAGCTGTCTGCTTCCCTGGACCACGGCACCACCGAGCTGCTGGAGGGGGCAGTGAAGGCTGCCAGGGGCGACTGCGTGGGGCCAGGCTGGACGGAGGGGGACCCTGGGGCAGGGCGCAGGGAGAGCCTGACCAGCAAGGCCAAGCGCTTCCTGACTGGCCTGGTGCCACGTTCCTACGGCCGAGGAGACAGGGACCGAGGCCAATACAGGGAAATGAGCAGGCACCGGGGCAGCAAGATCCTCCGACAGAAATCACGCTCCTGCCATGACCTCAGTGCGATGTGACACCAGACAGACTGAGAGAGAGAGGGGGATGGGAGGTGTGTGAAAAGGGGAAAGAATGAAGGAGGACAACAGGAGATGGGAGATGCGTTATGGAGGGGGAAACAGAAGAGGAGGATGGTGAGAAGTGTAGAGGAAGAAAGACTAGTGAAGGACAAAGGAGAGAGAGAGAGAGAGCAGAAGACGACCTGGTTAGAAATGAGGCAGTACCTGAGGGAGAGCGAGGGAAAGAGGTGAAGTCATTAGAATAGCAGGATGAGATGAATACGAGATGACTCATTGTGCAATGAGAGAGAGAGAAAAAAAACACAGTGAAAAGTGAAATTGGGGAAAGATGAATGAATCAAGTAGGAAAAAGGTGATTGGAAAATGATTGTGCAAGATGGAAAAGAATTGGTCACAAATGAACACACCCAAGAGGCATGTAGTGTCTGATTATGTAGAGACTGATAGAGATCTAATATAGTCCCTGTTTAAAAGCATGATGTTACACAGTGAATAGAGTTGCAGAGATAAGACTTGCTCAGTAGGCTCATGTAATTATAATAACAGCGTCCTGGATTTACTTCTTACTGGCCGGAAGCTACGGTATACTGTCCCTCCGTCCTCTGTGATGTTCAATGCAAGGCCCTTTACAAATGCCTCATCCATGCACTTTTTATACCAATCAGATTTAATGTCGCTGCTGCATAATCCCTTTATATCAGGTACTGATTTTGGAGATCATTTTTTCAGTAGAGCACACAGTGCTCAATAATCCCACAGATTAAAGAACTTGGTTGGAGCAGGTCATATATTACAGTAGCTATTTTGAAAGTGAATGTAGACTCAAGTCTTGCAGTTACATGAAATCTGGCCACTTATCCCACTACACTCACCTTTACACTGACTCCATGCTAAACATACCTGCACTCAATAATTTTCCTTACCAGGCCCTACCTATATATGCAGCTACTGCAGTGCCTAGCGATAAGTAAAAAGCTCTAAATCAATAGAAGTAAACAATACTTGTAACTAAGGCCCAGAGTTGTCCCCGTCCACAGGACTTGAAGACCTGACAGGGAAAACTCTGGTCCCTATGTGTACCCACAGACTGGTAGAACCCACAGACTGGCAGAACCCACTCCACTAACTCCTGACTGAGGCAGATTGAGAGCACGTTGGCTTGCTAGAAGAACACAGGACGATAGATATATAAGAGCAGATGAGGAGAAAGACTCAACTAGCCTACCTGTGGCTGTTTCATGTTAGATTGTTAGATAGTTTTTTTACCTGCTGAAATTGTGTACATACAGTACATACATAGAGAACATGTACATAAACATTCCCAACCATAGAACAGAGCATTACTGTGGGGGCTGGCCACACAGGCAAACACAACAATACGCGTTCTGGAAACGTTGCTTGGATGTGTTGACAGCGTGTGGCAACGTCATTGATATACATTAGCTACACATGCTCAATTATTTGTCACTGTCTATTATTTCACACTCTTGTCTTTCGAAAGAGAATAAATTAATTTTGTTTGACATCTTTGATGAGTGTTATGCTCTTGTCTCATTTGTTTGAACTTGACAGCATGACAATAGTGTCTCACTGAAGTACTGGCGTTGTAAGGTAGCCTAGCAGTTAGAGAGGCGAGCCAGTAGCGTCGACAGTTCGAATCCCAGGACCGAACGGGAAGAATCTGGCAGGAAGTGAGCTGGCAACCTGAGGGTTGCTGGTATCAAATCCTAGATGCCATTGCCTGCAGTTTTAAAAGTGGAAGTCAAATTTCAGTCAGACCTGGTGTACAATTGACAAAAAAAGTGATCTTGATCTTAAAATAAAAGGCTCTATAAAATATGTATTGCTAAAGAGTTACAGATTGTGTGATAGAAATGTAAAGGTCATTTCCGATTGAGCTTAGCCAGAGGCGTCACGTTCATAGATGTGTTTAGTTTTTTGGGGGTTGTTTCTCTGTAATACTATTAGCCACATAGCAATTTTATGAAGTTATCTGGGCTAGCTAAAGCTAGGTTCCCAATCTCATAACTAGCTACCAAGAATCCATTTCAGGCTATCAATCAAGTTAGAGTAGCTAGCTTGTCTAACTATCTTAGCTGGCATGCCTGCTGGCAAGGTTCATAGACTTTAGAAATCCAAGCAATACCTAAATGTACGGAATAAGATTCCTTTCAATCTTTTACCCAGATTTTAGCAGAGATGCAGAGAAGCATATTTATTTTATTTTAAAAAAGAACCACCAGTCACCACAGACAGCTCAAGAGGTATGCAGAAAAATATACATATTTTTTACATATAATTAAGCATAATGATTATGGCTCTAAATTGCAGGAAAAAGTTGTTTCAGGTGTTTGAAAATGCTAAATTCTCCAACTTCCGGACCACCCCACAGCCATCTTCACATATTTTGTGCCCCCTCAGATCTTTGGGGTGCATGATGCCCCTGGAGCCAACATATGCAGCTTTTACCATGAATGCAGTCTTTTCTAACTCGAGAACATTGCCTTTACATTTCAATCACACTGTAACGCTGAACTTCCGCGATATGGATTGAATAGAGCACAAAGTCTACAAAGAAAAAAAGGCTATTGAGGGCAGGTAAAAGTACAACCACAACACTTCGGGGGATAGAAAATAACTCCAATGTCAACATGTTCTTGTACTCTCCAGAAAGAAAGCATTAGAAATCTTCATCAAGGACAAGTCTTCTGGCATTTAGCACCGTTCCAGTATTGCACAGTTCTTTCTGCTTTACCCTAGTATGTGGGCAAAAATAACATCACACACCCTGTTCCCTTTCAGAGGGGAATACACAGCCGAAGCTACAGACTCAGAACTACTGATGTTCATTGGGGCTAGCTGAAGTGAATCTAGGTGAACTCTTGAGATGGAGAGGGAAGATAGGGGAAGGGACAGACAGAGGGGTAGGGGAAGATCGGGGTGGAAGCGTGATGGTTGCTTGGAAACTGTTGTCAAGGAGACAAGGAGTCCCAGGGTCCTTTGACATCTCCGTCTTTTTTATATATTTTTTAATATTTTGGAGTAGGTTGTTTTGTTTTTTCCAGAAGAGAGAGGGACAGAAATAAGCAGGGAGGTGCTGTCTGTTGTAAAGTGAAAGTAGAAGGAAAAGAATAAGCACATATTCAGCCTAGGACTAATCAGAGCTATTTAATACACACCTCTCTCTCACAGGCCTGCACACATTCACAAATATACTGTACACTTGAGGAACACAACATACGCATTAACATATGATCAAAATCACACAAACACACTCAAAAAATAGCTGTAGACTCACTGTCACACTGAAATCACATATGAAAATGCACCACATAATGATAAGCTCAAATTGGAGAGTACAGGGGTAAAGCAAAGTGGAAAATGATAGAACATGACATGATTCTTCACTGAAACCTGATCAGTCTCTCAAATCGTGACAGATGCCAGATGCCTTCTATCACTCCTATGCTGACTCATTCTCTGGGCAAAGACAGAGAGACTGGCTAGATGAAGAGGAGGGATGGGGAGAGAGAGGTGTAGTAATATCTATGCCAGAGATCATTTATATCCTGACTAATCTTAAAAACATCACCTAAAAACAAGTAAACTCATTCTTAGTAAATTGGAGTATAGGTTACATCTCTAAACACACAATGATATTAATATGCATATCTTTGTTTGTGTGTGTGTGTGCGCTTGTGAGTGCGTGTGGCAGTATGTTATGAAAGAGGCAATTTAGCAGGAGGGGGATGGAGCCTAATGCACATAAAGGCAGCTGTGCTCAACTACTGATAGCTGCCATGCACTGAAGTAACTAAGACATTCAATGGCATTGAGGGATGCTGCACTGAATCCCAGGGGAATGGTTGTGATTTATTTTCATAGAGCACTGCCTCATTGTACCCTAAAGGTCAGTGTTCTGCCGGCTCTCCCCTGTGCATATAGAGCAGATTGTACATGCACACTAATAAACATCCACAGAGCTTCTAAGGACAGAGAAACACACCACTAAATGGAGTACACTGTGGCTTCTTATTCATGCAGATTTTGTTGCATAAGAATCGTGCCCCACAGAGTACAGTAGAGACAACGCATCATGCTAAATGATTGCATTGTTGGAGGAAAAGTGGCAAATCAACATCAATATGGGCTGAAAGCCCACTAAACCCCCTTAATGTGGATTAATAGCAGGTAAACAGGCAAGAGGAAAACGACATGTGGTTCTTAAGCTCTTTTTGGCTAGTGTGACAGAATGAGTTTATGGCATTAGTATCGATTTGAATGTTTGGACATAGGCCTATTGTTGAAAACAATTATACACAATAGATTACATGAAGAGGATAAACTGAACAGACTCAATAACATATTTATTTTACCTCCAATGCCATCAGCCTATAAGCCCTCTGTATGGATACAGTAGTATCTATACAGAAATGTGTGTTAAGAGCTGATTAATGGTGACGTTGCAGTGCATTATTATGTGATTCTTTGCTATCACACTGCCATCTAGTGGGGAGTATAGAGCATTGTGTGGCCCTATGAGTTTATTCTTCGTGCTGAGCTGGAAAGAAGAGGCATTTTTAACCAGACCTTCATAAAACAAACCAGGTAAGTGCTTCCAGTTCCAGTTGCAATGCCATTATGACAAGTGCTTCCAGTTGCAATGCCATTATGACAAGTGCTTCCAGTTGCAATGCCATTATGACAAGTGCTTCCAGTTGCAATGCCATTATGACAAGTGCTTCCAGTTGCAATGCCATTATGACAAGTGCTTCCAGTTGCAATACCATTAAGACCGAGCACATAGAACATCATTAGAATGACAATAGAGGAAGTGAACATGATTAACCAAAACATTTATTGATTCTCAATTAAAAACAAAAATAAGCATGACATACCTTTTGGAATAAGTGCAGATTTGACACAGGTATAATGCATTCCAATGAATCAGTCAAGATTAATTTGTAAATATATACACTGCTCAAAAAAATAAAGGGAACACTAAAATAACACATCCTTGATCTGAATGAATGAAATAATTTTATTAAATACTTTTTTCTTTACATAGTTGAATGTGCTGACAACAAAATCACACAAAAATTATCAATGGAAATCAAATTTATCAACCCATGGAGGTCTGGATTTGGAGTCACACTCAAAATTAAAGTGGGAAACCACACTACAGGCTGATCCAACTTTGATGTAATGTCCTTAAAACAAGTCAAAATGAGGCTCAGTAGTGTGTGTGGCCTCCACGTGCCTGTTTGACCTCCCTACAACGCCTGGGCATGCTCCTGATGAGGTGGCGGATGGTCTCCTGAGGGATCTCCTCCCAGACCTGGACTAAAGCATCCGCCAACTCCTGGACAGTCTGTGGTGCAACGTGGCGTTGGTGGATGGAGCGAGACATGATGTCCAAGATGTGCTCAATTGGATTCAGGTCTGGGGAACGGGCGGGCCAGTCCATAGCATCAATGCCTTCCTCTTGCAGGAACTGCTGACACACTCCAGCCACATGAGGTCTAGCATTGTCTTGCATTAGGAGGAACCCAGGGCCAACCGCACCAGCATATGGTCTCACAAGGGGTCTGAGGATCTCATCTCGGTACCTAATGGCAGTCAGGCTACCTCTGGCGAGCACATGGAGGCTGTGCAGCCCCCCAAAGAAATGCCACCGTACACCATGACTGACCCACCGCCAAACCGGTCATGCTGGAGGATGTTGCAGGCAGCAGAACGTTCTCCACGGCGTCTCCAGACTCTGTCACGTCTGTCACATGTGCTCAGCGTGAACCTGCTTTCATCTGTGAAGAGCACAGGGCGCCAGTGGCGAATTTGCCAATCTTGGTGTTCTCTGGCAAATGCCAAACGTCCTACACGATGTTGGGCTGTAAGCACAACCACCACCTGTGGACGTCGGGCCCTCATACCACCCTCATGGAGTCTGTTTCTGACCATTTGAGCAGACACATGCACATTTGTGGCCTGCTGGAGGTCATTTTGCAGGGCTCTGGCAGTGCTCCTCCTGCTCCTCCTTGCACAAAGGCGGAGGTAGCGGTCCTGCTGCTGGGTTGTTGCCCTCCTACGGCCTCCTCCACGTCTCCTGATGTACTGGCCTGTCTCCTGGTAGCGCCTCCATGCTCTGGACACTACGCTGACAGACACAGCAAACCTTCTTGCCACAGCTCGCATTGATGTGCCATCCTGGATGAGCTGCACTACCTGAGCCACTTGTGTGGGTTGTAGACTCCGTCTCATGCTACCACTAGAGTGAAAGCACCGCCAGCATTCAAAAGTGACCAAAACATCAGCCAGGAAGCATAGGAACTGAGAAGTGGTCTGTGGTCACCACCTGCAGAACCACTCCTTTATTGGGGGTGTCTTGCTAATTGCCTATAATTTCCACCTGTTGTCTATTCCATTTGCACAACAGCATGTGAAATGTATTGTCAATCAGTGTTGCTTCCTAAGTGGACAGTTTGATTTCACAGAAGTGTGATTGACTTGGAGTTACATTGTGTTGTTTAAGTGTTCCCTTTATTTTTTTGAGCAGTGTAGTTCCTTCAAAATAAGTGTTTCCGTAGATCAAATCAAAAGTGCAGTGAGTCAAAGCAACCATATTTTCGGGAAACACTGGGTGAAACAAAAACTTACAGTATTCAATCACATCTCATGTGCCAAACGATCCCTCTTTCTTCATGCCTTATCTACATGAGTTTGCAGATGGCTCTTCAGATGAAAATGTCCTGATAAAACCCTTTCCACAAACACCACACTGGTGTGGTTTCTCCCCAGAGTGGATCTTCTCATGCTTTCTGAGGTGCATCAGCTGGGCAAAGGTCTTCCCACACTGGGTACAGGTGTGTGCCCTCTCTCCAGTGTGGCCCAGCTGGTGACTCACCAGCTACCCTAGGTAGAAGAAGGACTCTCCACACTGAGCAGTGGTAGGGCTTCTCCCAAGTGTGGAGCTGTTGGTGCTTCTTTAGATATGCTACTGAACTGAAACTCTTCTCACTGTCGGGGCAATCGTACATCTTTCTTTCCCCCTGGTGATTTTCGGACATGGAGTTTGTGGTTGCTAGAAGAGCTTAGTGTTTTCACGCATTTTGAGCATTTGTACTCTTTGGCACCAGAGTGGAGGTCCTGGTGTTTCTTGAAAGTGTATTTTATAGTGAAGGTCTTGCCACACTCACCTCAGTGAAATGGTCCCTCGGTGGTGAATGATCTGATGTGATTTCAGATTACTAGGAGTGTTAACACACATCCTACAGTGACGAAAGCTGTTGTCTCTGGTTAGTAGGATGTATCTCATGCCATTTGAGTCTGTCAAGCCTTCTGAAAGTCTTTCCACATTGCACACAAGAGAAGGGTCTGTCCTCGGAGTGGGTTTTCTGATGTCCTTTCAGAGTGGTAGAGTGTCGGAAACTCTTCTCGCATAAGGAACACTTGTATGGTTTCTCATCGGTGTGGCTACGGAGGTGTTTCGACAGATAGCCAGAGCAGCTTAACCTCTTCTCACAATGGACAGAAGGGTAAGGTTGCTCACCTGTGTGAACTCTGTGGTGGTTTTTCAGAATATTGAGGCGGCTGAACGTCTTCTCACATAGGGTACATTTGTGCGGCTTCTCTCCAGTGAGTTCTCGTGTGTGATGTGAGATGAGGCGCGGCAGAAAGCTTTCTCACATTCAGAGCACTGAAACGGTCTGTCTTCAAAGTGTATCGTTTGATGTGTAACAAGCTCATAGTCCTTGCCACACTTTGAACGAACAGTGGAATGGTCTTTGTCCAGCATGTTTGCACATTTGATACTCAAGGGTAGACTTTCTAAAGAATGTTGTGTCACACAGAGTGCAGGAATACGTCTTTCTCCAGTGTGAAGAAACGTATGCTCCTTCAGATGGGTTACGGAACTGAAAACCTTCCTGCAATCTTGGCACTGATGAGGTTTGAATTCAGTGTGGGCTCGCTTGTGGTTTTTCAAGCCAAATCTCTTGGTGAAGCCCTTTGATACGGTTTCTCTCCAGTGTGGCTTCGGCCATGATACAACAAGACACTTTTCATTGTGAAGTTATTTTCACACTGTAACAAGGGGAACAGCTTCTCACCAGTATGGAGTCGCATATTAAGCACAAGACCATCCATATAAGGATAACTCTTACCACATGTGGTACAATGAGGCATTTTGAGGCTCACTCTCGCTTCCAAAGCTTCTCCCACGCAGAGCACAAGTTTGACCCGAGAGGAACTGCATCAGGAGGCCGTGGTGGAACGACATGCAAGTTTCTGACTTGATGTGTCTTATTTGGTTTAGTGTCTGGATACAGAGGACCTTTGGTGACTTAGAGATTCTCAGTAGTCTGGACGTGCTGGTTGCACCTTCATAACTCGCTGTATGGGGGTGGTTGAGGTTTTGGTAACATGGAAGTTGGAACACTTACAGATCTTTGTATCATTAATGGACTTGGCATCAACTTCTTCCCCTTGTTCCATCTTAATCAGACTAGAAAATAATAAAAGAGATGGCATAGATAGGACCAGTAATATACTCAAAATAGAAAACAATGTAAGGAGGAGAAAGAAAGACAATACTATACCTTTTATTTGTTCACAGCTCATTCTGCTGAATTAAAAATGACAAGTAAATATCCACATAACATATGTGATGTGTGTGAAAACAGAGGATTAACATGAAGTAATGTGTTAACAAAAGAATGTATGCACAACCAAACACTTTGAGGATTATCATGTGTTATTTGATAGAGGGCCTGTCTGGAGCTTACCTTCATGGGTGATATGGCCTCAGCTGTGTCCTCACATCAGCCATGTTAGAGGAAGCTAATATCTCTTCAACTGGCTCAGCTTTCACCTTTACCATCGGACAACTCTGGAATCCTTTTTCTTCCTTTCGACAGTCGATTAGGATGGTTGTTTTCTTCGTTCTTTATAACCGGTGTCCTCAAACTTTCAGCCATGTTGCTGGTAAAGCTTCGGAGGTTTGTTTCATTTACAAAACAAGATGTTTCTATCGAAGAAACTGGACATTGGAAGGAGTATGAGCTTCTCCAGTAATGCAGAAGCTGTGGCTAGACCTCAAGTTTCACCACCAATTCTATTTGAGGCTTCATTTATTATCACTAACCTAATATTTGAGTGCCTTTCAGTTGATTTTCAGCTTTCAGCTCCTTTGACACACACCAGAGAACCATTTAATGAGAACCTATCAACACACCTGATGCTCAGGGCCACAATTTCTTGTTAGGTGATGTCATTTCCTCTTGATAATATCAAGATTTAAATACTTCTTTGGAGTTTTATGGCAGTTGGCAATCCAACTGTTATGTTGCAAGCAATAAATCATTTTCATAGTAAAAAATGTGTCTATGGATTTTCACACAAAAATTCCATCTAAAGTTCTCTGAATCTTAGTGTGAGTTTTGTTCATTAGTGGACTTTTATCACTCATTACCATGTACACAAATGAAGAGTGGATGATTATATTATTTTTTTAATGTAGAAAAATCACAGTGAAATTCCATAGAATATAATTCCCAGCACCATCTACTCTTCTCACTCCAGAATGTCACTAAAGAGCTTCGGCTTCTTTGATTCGCCTGTCTGTACTTCCTGCCACTGGGCCCGCCTCTTCACAAAGTGGGTCAGGGCAAATTTGGGCCAAACGTGACGAGCAAACTGGTCTGATCTCAGTTGTGTCTCACAAGGCACTGAGAGGGAAAGAGAGATAAATAAGAGTCCCAGTCATAATACCCATGAGACCTGGCGGTCAAACAGGGAAAGGGTTCCAATCGTTTTTCCACCATTCATTTTTCCAATAGGGGATTTTAGAAACACTTAAAATAAGGGCTGTGGTTCGTGTAGGCTTACCCTGGCGTGACGTTTTGATAACCATGTAAATCTCTCTCGGACAAGGTGACTTATTATTCATTATTACCCCCCAAAATGAAATGCTAATTAGCTGCTAATGTGGCTATTATAAAGAACTACATTTTACATTTTAGACATTTAGCAGACGCTCTTATCCAGTGCATACATTTTTTTATTTTTTTTTATTTTTTACAACTACAAATGCCATGATGATCTGGACGAGACTGCAGAAGAGGTAAAGGTAAGAATCTCTGGATTAAATATCTAATGTTAGCTAAATGTAGTAATTAATAAATTGGCTACATTTCTTTAAATTGATAATTCTGTGAACAGTCTTGTATAATTTTTAAGTTGACACAATACCTGTTAGCAAAGGTGTCAGTTAGGGATGACGTGCAGGAGCTTGCAGGGATTTGTAGTTTTGCATGGTCTACTTTGACGCTAATTAGCATTTTCGAATTTGAGAGTAAATAGAGACTAATATATTGATTAGTCACCTTGTCCGAGAGAGATTTACATGGTTATCCAAACGTCACGCCAGGGTAAGCCTACACGAAACACAGCCCTTATTTTAAATGTTTCTAAAATCCCCTATGGGAAATAAGTTTGGGAAACCCTGGTCTAAAACAGCGTTTCCAAAACTCTGTACTGGGGGCACATTTTGTTTTTTGCCCTAGCACTACACAGCTGATTCAAATAATCAACTCCTCAAGCTTTGATAATTTTTATCAGCTGTTTAGTGCTAAGGACTGACACAGAATATGATTACGCTTGCAACAACACCCCACACGATGAAATCAACATTTACATTTTAGTCATTTAGCAGACGCTCTTATCCAGAGCGACTTACAGGAGCAATTAGGGTTAAGTGCCTTGCTCAAGGGCACATCGACAGATTTTTCACCTAGTCTGCTCGGGGATTAGAACCAGCGACCTTTCGGTTACTGGCACAACGCTCTTAACCACTAAGCTACCTGCCGCCCTCAACTCTAACCAGTAAAGGAGTACAGTGGTGCTGTTCCAGACTGCCTCCAACACACGGCTGCCATACCTGGAACAGGCCATCTGGACATACTGGCCCTAGGAGCCAAGTCAGGACATGGCAGGGAGAGGGAGAGGACACAGGGGATTAGGGTTATGGGGACTACTGTGAGAATATGATCAATGAAACAGCCAGCTTTGGATCATGACCATGACTAGCAGTGAGAGGACGTACTCTGTTCAGGTTATCATCTTTAACAGTGAGAGGAAATACTCTGTTCAGGTTATCATCTTTAACAGTGAGATGAAGTACTCTGTTCAGGTTATCATCTTTAACAGTGAGATGAAGTACTCTGTTCAGGTTATCTTTAACAATGAGAGGAAGTACTCTGTTCAGGTTATCATCTCTCGCACAGGTCCTACCTCCAGTCTCCTCAGGATCTTGCCCCTCCCCTTATCGCTGTATGATGTCACCAGGAGCTGGAGAACGTGGCTGCCTGATTGGTCGGTTCCCAGGGTCAGGTGGTCAGCGGGGGTCAGAGAGCGGAGGCTGTTCAGGAGCAGGGAGCGGTCTTTAAACTTGGCCAGCGATTGGACCAGACGGGAGCCAAGGTAACAGATAGAGGATAGGGGGCACTAAAGAGGGAGATACAAAGGACAGTGGTGTTGGTCTCTACATTGGTAGACACGTAGTATGCTTTCATAAATAACAAAAGACTGTGAGCTTTGGTGTCAGGTACAAAAGTACTCACATTTTTGTAGGGTTTGCATTCAGAATATCAAGTTAATACAGTAACTTCGAGACCAATACCTCTGTTTCGCCCTCTGCTGTGCCCTCTGCTGTCTCTGAGCTGTAGTACACCTCGTGTGAGCAGCGACAGGAAGAGAGGCAGGCAGGCGGTGTGTCGGGAGGCAGGTTCAGCACAGTGAAAAGCACTGAGGAGGCGTTGCATCATCTCTCGCCGTTTCTCCTCCCGCTCTGCACAGCTGTCTGTCAGCTGGACGATCACACCCATGTGACCTGCCGCCAAGATGGCCTCCAGACCCTCGGCTAGCTCATCGAACACCTTCAGAAACTGTGGAAAGGGGAGCGGGAGGAAGGGAGAGGAGAGAAAGAAGTAGAAGGTATAGAGTTCCTACTGTCACTGTAAACCTGTGTTCTGTATGAACTCTGATGAATACCAACAAAACAGATTATATTCAGCAGTATCTACCATCTTATGGATTTGGGGACTAATAGTATGTTATTTGTGTGAACAATGCTACTAAGTAACAATGATGTATACACAGAAATAACTATAGGGGGTATACATATTGGCATACAACTTTGTAATTGGTGGAAGCTGCTGTCAGTCTCTGTATTGGGAAGTTAGCGATTGGATGGATGGCCAGGGTGGCCAGCTGACCCTGGAGGTGGTTCTTATAGAGGTGCCGGAGCAAGGCCTTGTGGGACAGCTGGATGACTGTCTCAATGAGCCAACTAGAAGCCTGGTCTTTCAGAAACACAAAGAGAGGACTGAGAGAAAGAGAGAGACAGAGAGACATACGACACATTGGATTCAAAACCACAAGGACATAGAAACATTGACTTAGGTCTGTGAGACTTCCTCTAATCACCTAACTCCAGGAGCAGAGGTGAGTGATGTCAGGTACTTCACGATGCCTTTGGTGAGAAGTTTGCAGAGTTTGGGCCGGTTTCTGTGACACACCGTCAACATGGTCTGGAACACAATACTAGCCACAGCATCGGTCATACACACTGATGGAGAGACGGAAGAGGAGAGATAGGTCATGTAATGTCACTGTGACAAAATGTCTCCAATAGTATGTACTACAGTGAGGGAAAAAAGTATTTGATTCCCTGCTGATTTTGTATGTTTGCCCACTGACAAAGAAATGATCAGTCTATAATTTTAATGGTAGGTTTATTTGAACAGTGAGAGACAGAATAACAACAAACAAATCCAGAAAAACGCATGTCAAAAATGTTATAAATTGATTTGCATTTTAATGAGGGAAATAAGTATTTGACCCCCTCTCAATCAGAAAGATTTCTGGCTCCCAGGTGTCTTATATACAGGTAACGAGCTGAGATTAGGAGCACACTCTTAAAGGGAGTGCTCCTAATCTCAGCTTGTTACCTGTATAAAAGACACCTGTCCACAGAAGCAATCAATCAATCAGATTCCAAACTCCACCATGGCCAAGACCAAAGAGCTCTCCAAGGATGTCAGGGACAAGATTGTAGACCTACACAAGGCTGGAATGGGCTACAAGACCATCGCCAAACAGCTTGGTGAGAAGGTGATAACAGTTGGTGCGATTATTCGCAAATGGAAGAAACACAAAAGAACTGTCAATCTCCCTCGGCCTGGGGCACCATACAAGATCTCACCTCGTGGAGTTGCAATGATCATGAGAACGGTGAGGAATCAGCCCAGAACTACACGGGAGGATCTTGTCAATGATTTCAAGGCAGCTGGGACCATAGTCACCAAGAAAACAATTGGTAACACACTACGCCTTGAAGTACTGAAATCCTGCAGTGCCCGCAAGGTCCCCCTGCTCAAGAAAGCACAGATACAGGCCCGTCTGAAGTTTGCCAATGAACATCTGAATGATTCAGAGGAGAACTGGGTGAAAGTGTTGTGGTCAGATGAGACCAAAATCGAGCTCTTTGGCATCAACTCAACTCGCCGTATTTGGAGGAGGAGGAATGCTGCCTATGACCCCAAGAACACCATCCCCACCGTCAAACATGGAGGTGGAAACATTATGCTTTGGGGGTGTTTTTCTGCTAAGGGGACAGGACAACTTCACCGCATCAAAGGGACGATGGATGGGGCCATGTACCGTCAAATCTTGGGTGAGAACCTCCTTCCCTCAGCTAGGGCATTGAAAATGGGTCGTGGCTGGGTATTCCAGCATGACAATGACCCAAACCACACGGCCAAGGCAACAAAGGAGTGGCTCAAGAAGAAGCACATTAAGGTCCTGGAGTGGCCTAGCCAGTCTCCAGACTTTAATCCCATAGAAAATCTGTGGAGGGAGCTGAAGGTTCGAGTTCCCAAACGTCAGCCTCGAAACCTTAATGACTTGGAGAAGATCTGCAAAGAGGAGTGGGACAAAATCCATCCTGAGATGTGTGCAAACCTGGTGGCCAACTACAAGAAACATCTGACCTCTGTGATTGCCAACAAGGGTTTTGCCACCAAGTACTAAGTCATGGTTTGCAGAGGGGTCAAATACTTATTTCCCTCATTAAAATGCAAATCAATTTATAACATTTTTGACATGCGTTTTTCTGGATTTGTTTGTTGTTATTCTGTCTCTCACTGTTCAAATAAACCTACCATTAATCATGTCTTTGTCAGTGGGCAAACGTACAAAATCAGCAGGGGATCAAATACTTTTTTCTCTCACTGTATGAACATCTACTATGAAGATGTGCAATGTGCAATGTGGGGCTTAGTTTTATATATACTGTAGCTTGATGACAGAAGCCTTGCGATTGAACTTGTCCATCAAGGAGGTAGACAGGGTTTTCAATTCCCACCAAAATGACGTGGCCATCTCAAAGTATGTCAGCTGAGTGGTGACATTCCTGTCCTTTACACCTGAAACAAAATACACAGATAAGATAAGTTAGTGTGTATGAGTGTATGTTTGGATAATCGTTTGTGTGTGTGTACCTGAGCGTGCTGTATTGGTGCGGGCTGGACAAGGCAGCCTGCCAGTACATTTATGAGCGTGCGAGCTACGTGGGAGCCATGTGTGTGTCTGATGAACTCTACACAGTGCTCCCTCACTACGCAACACAGGGACAGAACCTGGGTCTCCAGTATCCCATAATCCTCCCCTTTTGTCTCTGCATCTCCTTCTGTGGTGGCTGACTTGTCCTCTGATGTGCTCTTTTCTAAGAGACATAAACAAGTAAGATTCATTATATGTGTCATTCTATTAGACCTTAATGAAGTTACCTAAAACAAGACATTTCAGGGCCTAGGTGTTTTTTTCAGATTGGTCACCATCAGATTCACCTCTCCATCTGGGCATCTGTCTGAGGGCGCTCTCCACGACGTGACCCCCACATTTGTCACATGACACTGTCTTGAACTCCAACCCGGATTCTCCGCCAAGCTTGGCCAGCACGTCCCCCACCTGGCCGGGGCTAGCCAATGGGAGCAGCTGCTGGAGGGTGACACTTCTGGTCACATCCATGGCAACCAGGGCGGCCTACCCTTTGATCTCCGTTAGCACGTTCTCCACAAAGAGAACTACAAGGGAGGGAGGAAGAAATAAAGATATGTTGTAAAGGCCACAGAAATGTACATTTACACACACACAATTTCTCCCCCAATCCCCTCCCCCTGTGCAAGGTCATTCATCTCACCTCTCTCCTCATCCTCTGTGAAGCCTTCGCTGAGTCTCTCTCCCACTCTGCGGAAGTAGCCCACACTCAAGGCATCCAGATGCTTCCTGGCACCTCCTTCTTCACCTCCTCCTCTTCCACCCCTACCTCCTATTCCACCCACTCCTCTTCTCTTTCTCTCTCCATCTTCTCCTCGTTCACCCGCTTCTCCTCTTCTTCCACTCCCATCTCCTCCTCTTCCTCCTCCTCCACTCGCTCCTCCTCCTCTCCTTCTCCTCTTCCACCTCCTAATTCTCTCTCCATCTCTAAAATGTTTCCTCTTCAGTCCTCCCTCTCGCCACTGGTTATTTTCTTCAATTTTAGCCAACATTTTAAAATACACAAATGTAAATTGATCACTGGTGTACTGGGGTCTTCATCCTGATAAAGAATGTGCATGCTGTTGAGTATGATGAAAAACCAATTTTTACCCCTGGTCTCTCTAGGAAGCTACGAGTTAACTGACAAGCCAAGATAATTTTTTTGTCAATAAAAAAATACAATTTTGACCACTTTCGTTGAAGGAGTGGTCAACAAATTAAGAATATGTCTGATCTGAATCTGCTTTTGGTGAAGCTACCTAACGTTAGCTAATAAGAACCATGGTCATGGAAGCCGGCTACAACCCCTTTCAGCCTATTCAAATCGCCTACATTGTTCATCTTTATTAATATCTTATAACTTTACCATAGGAGTCAACTCAGTAGCAAGATATATTACAATATAAATGTTACCAAATGCAGCCAGCACGCTAGCTAATAGTACAACTCACATGTGAAGTGATGGCAAAAATATTTTTAACTAACCCAAGATAGTTCATCTTTTTCGTTTACAGTGGGAGCAAATGAAGCATAGTGGGCAGAACAAGCAAGGAGTTGGGCAAAGCCAAGCACGAGCAAGTCGAGATCCTATTGGCGCGTTGTAGCGTGTATTTGCATATTTCCATTAGGGAACGCCTCCTCTGTGAAGTGCGCGTGTGCACAAATTTAATTCAACCTTGCACTGCTTCTAAACAACGCAATTAAAAAAATACTTTGGCAAAGTGTCAAGTCTATAAAACTTTGTGAACTTTGGCAAAGTGTCAAGTCTATACAACTTAGTGAACTGTGTTCTTAACATATTCTAGTTTTAGGAACAGAAAGATGTATTGAGATCATATGTTTCATCGATAAGAAAATTTGCAGAATGTCGCCCCAGTTTTACCTAGTTCCATCCTCTCCAACTACCCTTGACTGGACTACCTCTCACAACCATATTTATGGAACACAAAGCCTTCACTATTTCATCCTGGAATATCCAAGGCCTGAGGTCATCTGCCTTTGGCCTAAAGAGCAGGAATCTGGACTTCACCAAAGAAATCGGAAATACAGACATTGTCATCCTACAAGAAACATGGTATAGAGGAGACGGACCCACTGGTTGCCCTCTAGGTTACAGAGAGCTGGTAGTCCCATCCACCAAACTACCAGGTGTGAAACAGGGAAGGGACTCAGGGGGTATGCTAATTTGGTATAGAGCAGACCTAACATTTGGTTAGAAATTCAAAAGGAAATTATCTCAACTGAGAAAAATGTCCTCCTGTGTGCTACCTATATCCCCCCACTAGAATCCCCATACTTTAATGAAGACAGTTTCTCCATCCTGGAGGGGGAAATCAATCATTTCCAGACCCAGGGACATGTACTAGTCTGTGGCGACCTAAATGCCAGAACTGGACAAGAACCTGACACCCTCAGCACACAGGGGGACAAACACCTACCTGGAGGTGACAGCATTCCCTCCCCCATATGCCCCCCTAGGCACAACTACGACAACATAACCAACAAAAACGGGTCACGACTCCTGCAGCTCTGTCGCACACTGGGTATGTACATAGTCAATGGTAGGCTTCGAGGGGACTCCTATGGTAGGTACACCTATAGCTCATCTCTTGGCAGTAGTACTGTAGACTACTTTATCACTGACCTCAACCCAGAGTCTCTCAGAGCGTTCACAGTCAGCCCACTGACACCCCTATCAGACCACAGCAAAATCACAGTATACTTGAACAGAGCAATACTCAATCATGAGGCATCAAAGCCAAAGGAACTGAATAATATTAAGAAATGCTATAGATGGAAGGAAAGTAGTGTTGAAACCTACCAAAAAACAATTAGGAAACAACAAATTCAATCCATTCTAGACAACTTCCTGGACAAAACGTTCCACTGTAATAGTGAAGGTGTAAACTTGGCAGAAGAAAACCTAAACAGTATATTTGACCTCTCAGCTTCCCTATCAAATCTAAAAATCTCTAACAGAAAACCAAAGAAAAGCAATAACAGTGATAAATGGTTTGATGAAGAATGCAAAAACCTAAGAAAGAAATTGAGAAACCTATCCAACCAAAAACATAGAGACCCAGAAAACCTGAGCCTACGCCTTCACTATGGTGAATCACTAAAACAATACAGAAATACACTACGGAAAAAGAAGGAACAGCATGTCAGAAATCAGCTCAATGTAATTGAAGAATCCATAGACTCTAACCACTTCTGGGAAAATTGGAAAACACTAAACAAACAACAACACGAAGAGCTATCTATCCAAAATGGAGATGTATGGGTAAACCACTTCTCCAATCTTTTTGGCCCTATAACAGAGAACAAGCAGCAAAAAAATATACATGATCAAATGCAAATCTTAGAATCAACTATTAAAGACTACCAGAACCCACTGGATTCTCCAATTACATTGAATGAACTACAGAACAAAATGCAAACCCTCCAACCCAAAAAGTCCTGTGGTGTTGATGGTATCCTCAATGAAATGATAAAATATACAGACCACAAATTTCAATTAGCTATACTTAAACTCTTTAACATCATCCTTAGCTCTGGCATCTTCCCCAATATTTGGAACCAAGGACTGATCACCCCAATCCACAAAAGTGGAGACAAATTTGACCCCAATAACTACCGTGGGATATGCGTCAACAGCAACCTTGGGAAAATCCTCTACATTATCATTAACAGCAGACTAGTTCATTTCCTCAGTGAAAACAATGTACTGAGCAAATGTCAAATTGGCTTTTTACCAAATTACTGTACGACAGACCACGTATTCACCCTGCACACCCTAATTGACAAACTAACAAACCAAAACAAAGGCAAAGTCTTCTCATGCTTTGTTGATTTCAAAAAAGCTTTTGACTCAATTTGGCATGAGGGTCTGCTATACAAATTGATGGAAAGTGGGGTTGGGGGAAAAACATACGACATTATAAAATCCATGTACACAAACAACAAGTGTGCGGTTAAAATTGGCAAAAAACACACACATTTCTTTCCACGGGGCCGTGGGGTGAGACAGGGATGCAGTTTAAGCCCCACCCTCTTCAACATATATATCAACGAATTGGCGAGGGCACTAGAACAGTCTGCAGCACCCGGCCTCACCCTACTAGAATCTGAAGTCAAATGTCTTCTGTTTGCTGATGATCTGGTGCTTCTGTCACCAACCAAGGAGGGCCTACAGCAGCACCTAGATCTTCTGCACAGATTCTGTCAGACCTGGGCCCTGGCAGTAAATATCAGTAAGACAAAAATAATGGTGTTCCAAAAAAGGTCCAGTTGCCAGGACCACAAATACAAATTCCATCTAGACACCGTTGCCCTAGAGCACACAAAAAACTATACATACCTCGGCCTAAACATCAGCGCCACAGGTAACTTCCACAAAGCTGTGAACGATCTGAGAGACAAGGCAAGAAGGGCCTTCTATGCCATCAAAAGGAACATAAAATTTGACATACCAATTAGGATCTGGCTAAAAATACTTGAATCAGTTATAGAACCCATTGCCCTTTATGATTCTGAGGTCTGGGGTCCGCTCACCAACCAAGAATTCACAAAATGGGACAAACACCAAATTGAGACTCTGCATGCAGAATTCTGCAAAAACATCCTCTGTGTACAACGTAAAACACCAAATAATGCATGCAGAGCAGAATTAGGCCAATACCCGCTAATTATCAAAATCCAGAAAAGAGCCGTTAAATTCTATAACCACTTAAAAGGAAGCGATTCCCAAACCTTCCATAACAAAGCCATCACCTACAGAGAGATGAACTTGGAGAAGAGTCCCCTAAGTAAGCTTGTCCTGGGGCTCTGTTCACAAACACAAACAGACCCCACACAGCCCCAGGACAACAACAACAACAACACAACTAGACCCAACCAAATCATGAGAAAACAAAAAGAGAATTACTTGACACATTGGAAAGAACAAAAAAAAAAACAGAGTAAACTAGAATGCTATTTGGCCCTAAACAGAGAGTACACAGTGGCAGAATACCTGACCACTGTGACTGACCCAAACTTAAGGAAAGCTTTGACTATGTACAGACTCAGTGAGCATAGCCTTGCTATTGAGAAAGGCCGCCATAGGCAGACCTGGCTCTCAAGAGAAGACAGGCTATGTGCACAATGCCCACAAAATGAGGTGGAAACTGAGCTGCACTTCCTAACCTCCTGCCAAATGTATGACCATATTAGAGACACGTATTTCCCTCAGATTACAGCGATCCACAAAGAATTCGAAAACAAACCCAATTTTGATAAACTCCCTTATCTACTGGGTGAAAAACCACAGTGTGCCATCACAGCTGCAAGATTTGTGACCTGTTGCCACAAGAAAAGGGCAACCAGTGAAGAACAAACACCATTGTAAATACAACCCATATTTATGTTTATTTATTTTCCCATTTGTACTTTAACTATTTGCACATTGTTACAACACTGTATATATACACAATATGACATTTGAAATGTCTTTATTCTTTTGAAACTTCTGAGTGTCATGTTTACTGTTAATATTTATTGTTTATTTCACTTTTGTTTACTATCTACTTCACTTGCTTTGGCAATGTTAACACACGTTTCCCATGCCAATAAAGCCCTTAAATTGAATTGAATTTAACTTTATAAACGGATGCTTCAGCTTTAAAGCCCCTGTGACGTGTCTGGTTACTCTTTCAGTGGAGATTGTGTGTTGGCACATGATGATGACGTCAATGTGCAAAAGTCGTTTTCTTTTTTATTAACTGGCAGGGGGCTCTTGGCTTTGCGTCATTGTTTTATACCCAGGGCCACTTAGTGAATCATCAATAGTGGTTGGTGGTTAGCAAATACAGTATGTGGGTTTTATGAATGGTTGATTAAAAAAAAAAAGAATCACCATCATCACATTGTCTAACATCCCTTGACTCACACACAGTGAGGCAATCACCCTCATGATGTCACCAGGTCGTTAGCTCGAACTCTTGATTGCAAAAAAATCCCTCCACTCCCCTGACGTAAACCCTCAGACACAGTAAAGACATGACACAATAAAGCAAGATAGAACATGTATATACAAAACATGCACATAGATCATCTGTTTTATTCCTGTATTTCATAATTCCCTCACTCCCTTCCTGACCTTAATAACGTTTCTGAGTTCTCCTCATCTATGGGTGCTCTCTCTCTGGGTAATCTACAACATATTAAACAAATCCCAGATTTTAATTTTAAAAATGTGGTAACCTTAATCTACTATATATATATATATACAGTGGGGGAAAAAAGTATTTAGTCAGCCACCAATTGTGCAAGTTCTCCCACTTAAAAAGATGAGAGAGGCCTGTAATTTTCATCATAGGTACACGTCAACTATGACAGACAAAATGAGGAAGAAAAATCCAGAAAATCACATTGTAGGATTTTTTATGAATTTATTTGCAAATTATGGTGGAAAATAAGTATTTGGTCAATAACAAAAGTTTCTCAATACTTTGTTATATACCCTTTGTTGGCAATGACACAGGTCAAACGTTTTCTGTAAGTCTTCACAAGGTTTTCACACACTGTTGCTGGTATTTTGGCCCATTCCTCCATGCAGATCTCCTCTAGAGCAGTGATGTTTTTGGGCTGTCGCTGGGCAACACGGACTTTCAACTCCCTCCAAAGATTTTCTATGGGGTTGAGATCTGGAGACTGGCTAGGCCACTCCAGGACCTTGAAATGCTTCTTACGAAGCCACTCCTTCATTGCCCGGGCGGTGTGTTTGGGATCATTGTCATGCTGAAAGACCCAGCCACGTTTCATCTTCAATGCCCTTGCTGATGGAAGGAGGTTTTCACTCAAAATCTCACGATACATGGCCCCATTCATTCTTTCCTTTACACGGATCAGTCGTCCTGGTCCCTTTGCAGAAAAACAGCCCCAAAGCATGATGTTTCCACCCCCATGCTTCACAGTAGGTATGGTGTTCTTTGGATGCAACTCAGCATTCTTTGTCCTCCAAACACGACGAGTTGAGCTTTTACCAAAAAGTTATATTTTGGTTTCATCTGACCATATGACATTCTCCCAATCCTCTTCTGGATCATCCAAATGCACTCTAGCAAACTTCAGACGGGCCTGGACATGTACTGGCTTAAGCAGTGGGACACGTCTTGCACTGCAGGATTTGAGTCCCTGGCAGCGTAGTGTGTTACTGATGGTAGGCTTTGTTACTTTGGTCCCAGCTCTCTGCAGGTCATTCACTAGGTCCCCCCGTGTGGTTCTGGGATTTTTGCTCACCGTTCTTGTGATCATTTTGACCCCACGGGGTGAGATCTTGCGTGGAGCCCCAGATCGAGGGAGATTATCAGTGGTCTTGTATGTCTTCCATTTCCTAATAATTGCTCCCACAGTGGATTTCTTCAAACCAAGCTGCTTACCTATTGCAGATTCAGTCTTCCCAGCCTGGTGCAGGTCTACAATTTTGTTTCTGGTGTCCTTTGACAGCTCTTTGGTCTTGGCCATAGTGGAGTTTGGAGTGTGACTGTTTGAGGTTGTGGACAGGTGTCTTTTATACTGATAACAAGTTCAAACAGGTGCCATTAATACAGGTAACGAGTGGAGGACAGAGGAGCCTCTTCAAGAAGAAGTTACAGGTCTGTGAGAGCCAGAAATCTTGCTTGTTTGTAGGTGACCAAATACTTATTTTCCACCATAATTTGCAAATAAATTCATTAAAAATCCTACAATGTGATTTTCTGGATTTTTTTTCTCAATTTGTCTGTCATAGTTGACGTGTACCTATGATGAAAATTACAGGCCTCTCTCATCTTTTTAAGTGGGAGAACTTGCACAATTGGTGGCTGACTAAATACTTTTTTCCCCCACTGTATATATACATACACACACACAGTTGAAGTCGGAAGTTTACATACACCTTAGCCAAATACATTTAAAGTTTGTTTTTCACAATTCCTGACATTTAATCATAGTAAGAATTCCCTGTCTTAGGTCAGTTAGGATCACCACTTTATTTTAAGAATGTGAAATGTCAGAATAATAGTAGAGAGAATGATTTATTTCAGCTTTTATTTCTTTCATCACATTCCCAGTGGGTCAGAAGTTTACATACACTCAATTAGTATTTGGTAGCATTGTCTTTAAATTGTTTAACTTGGGTCAAACGGTTCGGGTAGCCTTCCACAAGCTTCCCACAATAAGTTGGGTGAATTTTGGCCCATTCCTCCTGACAGAGCTGGTGTAACTGAGTCAGGTTTGTAGGCTTTCTTGCTCGCACATGCTTTTTCAGTTCTGACCACACATTTTCTATAGGATTGAGGTCAGTGCTTTGTGATGGCCACTACAGTACCTTGACTTTTTTGTCCTTAAGCCATTTTGCCACAACTTTGGAAGTATGCTTGGGGTCATTTGGAAGAACCATTTGCGACCAAGCTTTAACTTCCTGACTGATGTCTTCAGATGTTGCTTCAATATATCCACATAATTTTCCTTCAAAGCAAAGCACCCCCACAGCATGATGCTGCCACCCCCGTGCTTCACGGTTGGGATGGTGTTCTTTGGCTTGCAAGCCTTCCCCTTTTTCCTCCAAACATAACAATGGTCATTATGGCCAAACAGTTATATTTTTGTTTCATCAGACCAGAGGACATTTCTCCAAAAAGTACGATCTTTGTCCCCATGTGCAGTTGCAAACCGTAGTCTGGCTTTTTTATGGCGTTGGAACAGTGGCTTCTTCCTTGCTGAGCGGCCTTTCAGGTTATGTTGATATAGGACTCGTTTTTACTGTGGATATAGATCCTTTTGTACCTGTTTCCTCCAGCTTCTTCACAAGGTCCTTTGCTGTTGTTCTGGGATTGATTTGCACTTTTCGCACCAAAGTACGTTCATCACTAGGAGACAGAACGCGTCTCCTTCCTGAGCGGTATGATGGCTGCGTGGTCCCATGGTGTTTATACTTGCGTACTATTATTTGTAGAGATGAACGTGGTACCTTCAGGCATTTGGAAATTGCTCCCAAGGATGAACCAGACTTTATTATTTTTCTGAGGTCTTGGCTGATTTCTTTTGATTTTCCCATGATGTCAAGCAAAGAGGCACTGTGTTTGAAGGTAGGCCTTGAAATACATCCACAGGTACACCTCCAATTGACTCAAATGATGTCAATTAGCCTATCAGAAGCTTCTAAAGCCATGACATCATTTTCTGGAATTTTCCAAGCTGTTTAAAAGGCACAGTCAACTTAGTGTATGTAAATGTCTGACCCACTGGAATTGTGATACAGTGATTTATAAGTGAAATAATCTGTCTGTAAACAATTGTTGGAAAAATTACTTGTGTCATGCACAAAGTAGATGTCCTAACCGACTTGCCAAAACTATAGTTTGTTAACAAGACATTTGTGGAGTGGTTGAAAAACAAGTTTTAATGACTCCAACCTAAGTGTGTGTAAACTTCCGACTTCAACTGTATATATATATATTTCACCCCCTTTTTCGTGATACCCAATTGTGATCTTGTCTCATCACTGCAACTCCCCAGCGGGCTCAGGAGAGGCAAAGGTCAAGTAATGCGTCCTCCGAAACATGACACGCCAAACTGCACTTCTTAACACCCACCTGCACCAATGTGTCAGAGGAAACTGTTCAACTGACATCAGCCTGCAGGTGCCCTGCCAGCCACAAGGAGTCGCTAGAACGCCATGAGCCATGTAAAGCCCCCAGGCCAAACCCTCCCCTAACCCAGACGACGCTGGGCCAATTGTGCACCGCCCTATGGGACTCCAGGTCACAGCCGGTTGTGACACAGCCTGGGATTAAACCCGGGTCTGTAGTGACGCCTCAAGCACAGCAATCCAGTGCCTTAGACTGCTGCGCCACACGGGAGGCCGCTAAAATATATTTATATTCCATACATTTCTGATGTGGCCCTCTCCTCTTGGCTGTCTGTCAAAATGATCACCAAAGGCATCACTTCCTATTGAATGTTCTTCATTGTGTTTTCTTAAAACCCAGCCCAACATAGCATAAGTCATTATATTAAACAATTAATTGTTTGCCCATTTCCGTTTCATGAATTTCAGGGCTCCGAAGATACGACTAAATACCCATGCTCTTCAATATGCTCTATTCAAATATTGAGGAAGTACGTGAATATTTCAGCTCTTTCAGACTGTGATGGGCTATGGCCAATGTTATACCAGCCCTGCCCCTGACCCAACCCATTTCCTGTTAGAGAAACAGTATAATAGTCCAGTGATGATATGGAATCAATACCTGAAATACCTGCTCTGACCCTGGCTTGGCCTTTCCCCAGTACTTGTTTTATTTAATATTTATTTAAACAGGTTAGTCTGATGAAGATACATCAGTATAAAAAGCAACACGCCAGTAAAGAACAAGCAGACGACACAAGTCAAAAAACGTTATAGTGCAATACGTGAAATTACAGGGCCATTACAGTATCAAAAATACTTCAAGTAAAACAACATGCCTCCTTACATAAGGCAACGCTGACTAGTGATATCAGGTGACAACTAGAAACAGCTACATAACTAACCAACCTGTCCATCTATTTGACCTTTGAACTCCTCTAGAGACCAGGTCCTGTAGCTTTAGGTTGGCTTGGAGGAAATTCCAAGAGCAGGGGGGCTGAGTAATGAAAATACTTTTTTCCATGCTCGGTTCTAATGTTCGGGACTGTTATCATAAAACAAGATTAGAATGAAAACGTACATGTATGTGTTTTCGTTTCAAGCTAGAAGAGACGATAGATAATATGGCAGTTTTCCTAAACTGGCCTTATAAATAAGAATGTACCAGTGTTTGAGTCTGCGTGTTGCTATCGATGTCCATCCGACAGCATTGTAAAGTTCATAATGGTGAGTTAGACATCTGTGGTTAGTGACAAAACGAAGGATGCATGATATACAGAGTCAAGAGCCTTCAGTGTAGAGCTTGAACATAAATAGTATCACCATAGTCCAACACAGAAAGAAAAGTACAACGAATCAATCCCTTTTGTCGGCAAAGGAAAATAAAGCTTTGTGCCGTTAATAAAACCCAATAAGCAACTTGAGTTTCCTGACAAGGTTCTCTACATGGGTAGTGAAGCTCAAGTTGTCACCTCATCCAAACTCTATGGAATGTCCTTCCAAGGTAGTGACATGGTTTTCAGTGTTTACTATTGGAAAATACCATGCATTTTGATTTTGAGGAATTTAGAACAAGCTCCAACTCGTACAGATTATGTTAAATGGTGTTAAAGGCTGTTTGAGCTATTGCTTTTGAAAATGCTCAAACAGCTTTTAACACCATTCAACAGAATCTGTACGAGTTGGAGCTGTTTGAGCTCTTTCAATAGCCAAAGTCAAACTGCTGCCACTAGAGTAGAGAATAATGTCTTCCGCATAAAAATGTACAACAGCTGTCTCAATACGTCAGCAGCATACCACTCTGCATCGCACTACTGGCTTGCGTCTGAAGCTAAGCAGGGTTGGTCCTGGTCGGTCCCTGGATGGGAGACCAGATGCTGCTGGAAGTGGTGTTGGAGGGCTAGTAGGAGGCATTCTTTCCTCTGGTCTAAAAAAAAAAATCCCAATGCGCCAGGGCAGTGATTGGAGACATAGCTCTGTGTAGGGTGCCGTCTTTCAGGTGGGATGTTAAACTGGTGTCCTGATTCTCTGTGGTTGTTAAAGATCCTATGGCACTAAGAGTAGGGGTGTTAACCCTGGTGTCCTGGCTAAATTACTTAATCTGGCCCTCATACCATCATAGCCACCTAATCATCCCCAGCTTCCAATTGTCTCATTCCTCTCTCATGTAACCATTCCCTAAGGTCATTGCTGTAAATGATAATGTGTTCTTGGTAAAATAAGGGATAGGTAATAAACAATAGGAGACCTAAAATGTATCCTTCAGGCACACCCGAGCGCAGCTCTATGGTGTACAACAATCTGCCTTAACACACTGGGTTTGATTTGACAGGTAGTTCACAAACCACTCCATAGCATGACCAGTAATCCCTGCACAAAGACAGTAAGGTCGACAATGTCAAAAGTCTATGAACACAGATACACAATGTAACTTCTTATCCAGGGCACAGTGGATATTGTTCAAAACCTTCAAGGTTGCTGTCACAGTGCTGTGGCTTGACCTGAAACCTGATTGCATACCACTCAGAATGTTGTTTTCCTGAAGGTAGACCATAAGCTGTTTATTGGCTAGGGACTACTTTTGCCAAAACAGACAATTTAGATATTGGCCGATAGTTGTTCAGTAGAGTGGGATCTCCTCCTTCCAAAAGAGGAAGGACAAATATGCTGATTTCTATAGTTTGTGGATTTCATTCCTTTCTAAGGTGAGGTTGAAGATGCATGTTAAGGGGATAGTGATTATGTCTGCAGCCAGTTGTAGTAGGCGGGGGTCTAGATCATCAGGTCCAGGGGATTTTTTTGACATCAATTGCCTTCAGGGCTCTACGCACCTCTGAGACAGAGAAGGGTGAGAAGGAGAACCTGGAGAAGGAGTAGACAGGGGTATCAGGTCATTTCACAGGGGGCTCATTTTGACATTTAACCCTATCAAATAATATGCCTGCGTCAAGGAAATGCTGATTAAAAGAGTTCAAAATACAGGTTTTCTCAGTTACCACTTGTGAGTCTACCAGCAGTTGTTTAGGAAGTTATGCATCTTTTTTTGCACTCCAAACCTTTCACTACTTGCCAAAATTTGGAGGGATTATTCAGATTATCGGCAGTAGATTTGAGGTAGCGGTCAGCTTTCATCTTTCGGGTCATAGCCACACCCTGATTCCGAAGACGTTTGAGCTGCCGTTGACCACCGAAAAAAACATTTACTTTCCATTCACCTTCAGCTGCAGTAGTAATTATATAACACAGTGTCAATACGGCACATACCAATCGTGACTCTTGACCCTCAGCCTCAATCACAACAATTCTATTTCTAGACTGTGTTAGGTGTACTGTAGTAGGACAAGCATTTTTTTTTTTTTTTTACATGTGAGTATAAACCTGAGATTTAAAGAATGGGTGGTTTTGTGAGATTTTGTAGGACAAAGGTTCTGCATTTTTCCCTTGCCATTGCTCTCTGGTCATAATAATTGATCGTAAAGGGAATCTATTCAGTGCATCCTGATTATTACCTTCTTCATCACATTCAATCACGTCAACATGATGTTAAACATATTATTTATCACTCTGCAAGGGCAGGTTTAGACAGGATAGGGCAGGCTCTGGTCTCCCACAGCAACCATGGCAGTTTGTCCCTGATGATAGAGTAAAACACAGACCTGCCAGGTCATACTTTCCCCTCCACTGCTACATGACTGGTCTCTGGGATGAGGACGACTCTCTGCCCACTGGGCACAGACGTCAATTTATTGTCTATTCCACGTTGGTTCAATTTAATTTAATTGAAATGACATGGAAGCAATGTTGATTCAACCAGTGGGTGGGAACATAACCGTGAGACTTGGAACTTACATGGTGACAGGTGTTTTCATTTACCTGATGAGTTGAACGTGGGAAGAGTTTTCAGAGAGCACACCTTGGACACAGGTCTTGACAAAAACATACAGTACAGGCTAATAAATTAGATGTGCTCGTGTCATCATGTGTCATTGTTTCTGACTGAATGTAATCCTGAAAGACCAACATTAGTTTTCTTTTCTTTATTTCTATTCTGCTCAAACTCTCGATTTGCCTCAGCTTGACATTTCAGCCCCATGACCAAAAAGGATATTGATCCAGGATATGACCTTCTGAGAGGATTACGATAGGAACTCAGAGGAACTCGTACCACAGATGGGGTCCAGCTTGTGAGGTCATGAGTTATGAAAAAGTGGGGCAGGGGTGTAATGTAAAAGAGAACCGAAAGTCATTAAGGGAAGTTGACAAGGAATGAGACCATACTAACCTTTGTAGGGGGGCGTGTGTGTGTGTGTGGCTCACTCTCTGTCTTTACATGCATTAGGAAACAGTGATGAATCATATCCGAATTGTCCAGAGAGAGAGAATGAGAAGGCCTACAGTATTATGTCAAGCAGCCACTCGGGCAGGGGTTAAATTGGGACATGGAGATGCTAAAATATCCCTTGAATTAGTTTAGAATGGACAGTTTACATTCAGCTGCCACTGTATCCAACGGTGATCGACTTGGTTTTATTCTGACCTTGCCTTTGCTCCTATATGATCATCACAGTCCACCCACTGTTGATGATGTCGTTTTTTTTCTTCTTACCACATGCCTTTCTTTTATTCCCACCACTGTATTTCACTGCATTTTCACTCCCTTCCTGCATTGGAAACAATCGCGCCTGCTATTGCGTAACCTGCGGGTTTGCTGTGCTGTGCCTCGATAATCCACACAGGACATCCTGGATAGAGACTACGATGGTTCGTTTGATATAGCCTACTACTGTGCTAACGGTGGCTGGAGCGGCTGGGGTAGGGGGGGCTTGAAACAGAGGGTGTGTCAAGTCAAATGCCGTTTGCATTCCTAAAGAGCATATAAACCCAGATCTAAGAAGCGTGTATAAGAGACAGAGGAACTGGCAAGAAAAACTGTTAAACCTAATAATAAAAGAACGGAGATCCATTGAAAACTTTAAAACGTAATTCAAACTTTTTTGGTGAATCAAGAAGCCATCACCCAAGACAAAGTAAGGAATTTTTCATTAATTCATTTTTAGATTAGCTATTTATCAAATGCGCGTAGAACTCTTGAGAAATAGTTACACTGTGGTAGGCTACTCATGTGATTAGGTTTTTCACAACTTTCTCGGTCGGGATGCGTTTTGCTGATTTGCGAACCGTTAGATGCGGCACGAGCTAGCATGCCATGTTTGAGTGAGAAGCTCATCAAAGGCAGGCAGAGGAAAGTGCTCATGTAGCCTATTGATCAAGCAAAATACCAGGCACTTAAATGGTAGATAGACAGAGTTATTAGCTCAACCGAGCAATATTACCTTTGGTGGGTAGGTGATGGGTGTTAGGCCTATTGGCTCCAGTGGTACCAGGCTCCTCTGCTCCTAAAATGAGGGATTCCCAATTGCAAACACATGTCCACATAAATATTTCAGATACCATGCTGAAAAAACCTGAAACACATTTTTCTCTCCCTCCTATAAGTTTGTCCTGTTCCCTCACATCATGTTGCCCAGCTAGCACATTTGGTTCTTTGGAAGTTGTGGGAACATACGTTTTTTTAAATTTCCCATTGGTTCTGGGAACCAAGCTATACATTTCCTGGGAACCAAGCTATAAAGGTCTGAGAACTGAAGTGAACATTTTGCCTGTTTTGGTAAAGTACATTTTTAGGTTGCAGGGAGGTTCTGAGCACATTTGAATATGGTTCCTTTAATGTTTTCCTTGGAGATGTTATTTATTTATTTTATTTAAGCTTTATTTAACTCTGCAAGTCAATTAAGAAAAATAAATACTTATTAACAATGACTCCTTAACTCTCCCTGAATGTTTCAATAAGACTTTTAATAACACTGCTAGCTTGTAAAGCACAGATTGTTTGCATGATTAATGCCTAAGGAAATTAATTTCCATGTATCCTCAGTTATTTTTTATTGTGACATGGCATCAGATTCAAACAATCTTCTATTCTCTATCCATGGAATGGTTCCACTGTGCCACCAGGAATGAGCTAGCATGCCATGTTTTTTACGCATACAAAGCTGTTCATTTTTGTCCATTCAAACAGACACCATTTCAAAGGAAACAAGCTCTCATTAGGATCAGGTGTGGCCGATTAGTGGGTGCGGCCAACACACCTGAACACACTTAACAAGATAGAGGAGAGAGAGAGTTTTGTTGATGCTGAGAACGGATTGTATATGTTTTTAAATAACATTCTTAAAACGTTCTCTGAACGTTACTAAAGTTTTCTTGTGGTTTTATGGAATGTTTTCTTAACATTCTCTGAACAATTTGAGAACATGACTTTAAATAGAACTACGAGGAAACCTGTTGGAAACATTATGCTGAAGTATTGAAATTCCCACAGAAGAACGTTGTTTCTTAACGTTCTTGGAACAATTTGAGAACATGACTTTAAATAGAACTACGAGGAAACCTGTTGGAAACATTATGCTGAAGTATTGAAATTCCCACAGAAGAACGTTGTTTCTTAACGTTCTCTGAAAAATTGGAGAACGTTCCTATAACAATTTTTAGAAAACCTTCTGTTAAAGTAATGAAATAAAGTTCCTTAAATGTGCTGAGAATGTTCCAAAGCCAAGCAACTATACTGCACCATTTCCAGAAAGTTGTGGGAAGGTTCTATGCAAAACAACCAATGAAAAATCATGTGGCATTTTTACCTTTATCCTATGACTTCTGCCATCATTTCACCTCTCATGTGGTCTAATGACCTTTGTTCTCAAACAAGTGGATATATGTTGTATGTTATATGACATTTCATTTGCAAACAAATGCTGATAGTGGGTGTTTTCTACATCAGGCATCAACTTGAGTGACGTTTTATATGTGTGTTGGGGAAGCAGGCTTCAACTCATAGCCTCCCGAGTGGCGCAGTGGTCTAAGGCCGGCCGCGACCGGGAGACCCATGGGGCAGCGCACAATTGGCCCAGCGTCGTCCAGGGGAGGGAATGGCCGGCAGGGGTGTAGCTCACTTGGTAGAGCATTGTGGGTTGTGGGTTTGATTCCCACGGGGGGCCAGTATGACAAAAAAAGAATGTATGCACTCACTAACTGTAAGTCGCTCTGGATAAGAGCATCTGCTAAATGAGTAAAATGTAATAGTATTTGGGTGTTGTTGTTGGGAAAGTGCATTGAATTGCATTCCAACCGTGCTAGCAAGGTGCTAACTGCCAAAACAAACCCACTGTGTGGGAGGGAAACAGGGAGCGGGGCAGGGGCCATGGAAACATTGGGGAGTGGTGCTAGAGAGGGAGAGGTTATGGGTGGGGACCCGAGGGAGAGGTTTTGGGTGGGGACCAATGTTGCAATCAATATTTGCATTTGTCATCATTGCTACATAGCAATTATTAGGACATTTGGATGACTGTAAGGGAGGGGAACATTATTGGACCAGCATATGGACTGAGGAGTTTCGAAATCAGCTACTCACACAGGCATGCATTTAGCACACACACACGCGTACAAACACACACACACACACACACACACACAGTGTTATAGTTACTAAGCCCACCATGACCACACACCCCTCTTCTACACCCGCTCGCTGTTCTCTCTACTGCCTCTGAACTTCTCCCTATGTTCTCTCTGTTTTGCTCTCTTAGCAGTCTTAATTATCAAAAGGTTAGTGAAACTTTTTCACTAGCCTCTACACGCATCAAAGTGGCTTTTATGTTTAGACACAGCCGATAAAGTACAGATGGAGACCATGGTTGGAAACTCCTCTTGGTCTTCTTTGAACATGCCTCATGCTCCTCTTGTTTTTAACTCACCTGACCTCTGACATTTGACATTGAACCCCCATTATTTTTAGAGTTGAAGCCTGACCTCTGAAGTTGTAGCCTGGATCCTCTCAGAATCATAGTCTCATGGTTCCCCTAACCTTTCAGTTATATGAATGGCGGTCTAAACAGGTGAACTAAACTAGATGTAACTGGGATTAATTAAATGCTCTGCGTTGTCATGACAATATGATTATTGTTTCCCATCATATCTAGAGATTACACACACATACATCTGTGGCTAGGTGGGGCTGTAGGGTCCGGTATCAATCAGTGAGTCAAGAGGTATGTTAGGATGTTTGGGGAATTTGGGGAGTGTGTCTGACCTGAGACAAAATGCTAACTACCCCAGCATGCTTTGGGAAAGGCAGACTGTTGTAAAGAGTGTGAGTCATGAATGTGGTAATTGTGGGAAAAGATTAAAAAGAAAACAAGCTGGTTTCAGGAATGGAGGGAGGAAAAGAGCGGTAGAAAATATGTAAGCGGAGAGAACATGCAGAAGAGAGGTTTACATTGGGGGAATAGCGGTTGAAGTATAGGAATAGTAATGTTACTATCGTTCTCAGTGGAGTATTGTGCAGTGTTGTCCAAGTAATATGTGTGCACTTAACCTCTCTAACATTGAATTGTTTACATACTTTTGTATCTTCATTTGATGTTATTTTATAGATTTTCTCAATCAATTGCTCTTGTTTTCTATCCTTTCATTTCTTGAACTCTGCAATCTCCAATATGACTACTATTTATCTCTGTCTGTATCACCAATCTAACAGTCTCATAATCTCATCTTTAACTTTACCTTCTGTATCACCCCTCTCAGAATGCCAGGAGCCCGATTGACTGTGAGTGGTTCTGATGTGGGCCGTTTCCATGGCGTCGCCCCGACCACAGTGCAGGTAACCAACCAGAAGGAGGCGGAATCTAATTCTAAGGAGCAGGGTGGCTGTCGCCGTTGGTTTCAGAAGATGTGCCCCTGCTGCTGTCGACGCCAGAGCAGCTCGTATGACATCACAGACACAGTCGTCACAGACGACGGGGTGAAACCGGCCACGCTCCCCGAGCCCCCTCAGCCCCACACTGGAGACAACGAGCTGGAAGGTAGGTTACATGAAGCAACAGCATCGTTCATAATAGTAACACCATAGGAAAAAATCCCGCTTGGCGTTTTTACTATTTTGTTGCATTACAACCTGTAATTTAAATGGATTTTATTTGGATTTCATGTAATGGACATACACAAAATAGTCCAAATTGGTGAAGTGAAATGAAAAAAATAACTTCTTTCAAAAAATTCTAAAACATAAATAACGGAAAAGTGGTGCATGCATATGTATTCACCCCCTTTGCTATGAAGCCCCTAAATAAGATCTGGTGCTACCAATTACCTTCAGAAGTCACATAATTAGTTAAATAAAGTCCACCTGTGTGCAATCTAAGTGTCACATGATCTGTCACATGATCTCAGTATATATACACCTGTTCTGAAAGGCCCCAGAGTCTGCAACACCACTAAGCAAGGGGCACCACCAAGCAAGTGGCACCATGAAGACCAAGGAGCTCTCCAAACAGGTCAGGGACAAAGTTGTGGAGAAGTACAGATCAGGGTTGGGTTATAAAAAAATATCAGAAACTTTGAACATCCCACAGAGCACCATTAAATCCATTATTAAAAAATGGAAAGAATATGACACCACAACAAACCTGCCAAGAGAGGGCCGCCCACCAAAACTCACGGACCAGGCAAGGAGGGCATTAATCAGAGAGGCAAAAAAGAGACCAAAGATAACCCTGAGGGAGCTGCAAAGCTCCACAGCGGAGATTGGAGTATCTGTCCATAGGACCACTTTAAGCCGTACACTCCACAGAGCTGGGCTTTACGGAAGAGTGGCCAGAAAAAAGCCATTGCTTAAAGAAAAAATAAGCAAACATGTTTGGTGTTCGCCAAAAGTCATGTGGGAGACTCCACAAAAATATGGAAGAAGGTACTGTGGTCAGATGAAAGTAAAATTGAGCTTTTTGGCCATCAAGGAAAACGCTATGTCTGGCGCAAACCCAACACCTCTCATCACCCCGAGAACACCATCCCCACAGTGAAGCATGGTGGTGGCAGCATCATGCTGTGGGGATGTTTTTCATCGGCAGGGACTGGGAAACTGGTCAGAATTGAAGGACTGATGGATGGCGTTAAATACAGGGAAATTCTTGAGGGAAACCTGTTTCAGTCTTCCAGAGATTTGAGACTGGGACGGAGGTTCACCTTCCAGCAGGACAATGACCCTAAGCATACTGCTAAAGCAACATTTGAGTGGTTTAAGGGGAAACAGTTAAATGTCTTGGAATGGCCTAGTCAAAGCCCAGACCTCAATCCAATTGATACACCAGCAGAACCCATCCAACTTGAAGGAGCTGGAGCAGTTTTGCCTTGAAGAATGGGCAAAAATCCCAGTGGCTAGATGTGCCAAGCTTATAGAGACATACCCCAAGAGACTTGCAGCTGTAATTGCTGCAAAAGGTGGCTCTACAAAGTATTGACTTTGGGGGGGTGAATAGTTATGCACGCTCAAGTTTTCTGTTTTCTTGTCATATTTCTTGTTTGTTTCACAATAAAAAATATTTTGCATCTTCAAAGTGGTAGGCATGTTGTGTAAATCAGGCATGCCAAAAAAAACATTTTAATTCCAGGTTGTAAGGCAACAAAATAGGAAAATGCCAAGGGGGGTGAATACTTTCGCAAGCCACTGTATAAGCAGTAAGCGCTGACCATTGCATTAACTTTTTAAATCTCTCTCTCTCTCTCTCAGAGCTGATGTTGTCAGTGCGCTCGGTGGATCTACTGAGCTCTAAGACGGGTCAGAACCGCCTGGAGCATCACACCAACCTTTATCATGGCAATGAGCTCATCATCCGACGTGGCCAGACGTTCCAGATAGAACTGGACCTGTCGCGACCTTTCAACTCCAATACAGACAAACTCCACCTGGACCTCAAGACAGGTCAGTTTCACTTTGAGGGCTCTCACAAAAAGGCTATTTTGTTATCCTTGGTACAGTACAGTATGTCCTTTACATAAAGCAGCACATAATATAATATAGAGTTGTAGGACGTGTCCAGCTGTTTCCTGGCTCCCCAGACACAGGAAGGGAACACAGGGAGCTGTGACATGAAAATTGTTCACATTATTTACACTGCTTAAGACATACAGTAAGCTCCAAAAGTATTTGGACAGTGCGTTTTTTTTTCTTTGTTTTGGCTCTGTACTCCAGCACTTTGAATTTGAAATGATACAATGTGCAGCCTGACAGCTTTAATTTGAGGGTATTTTCAGCCATATCAGGTGAACCGTTTAGAGATTACAGCAATCCTGAATGAATCCTGAATAATTATGAGTTAGAGAGTTACAGATGCACAAATATCATACCCCCCCAAAAAATGCTAACCTCCCCTGTTATTGTAGTGGTGAGAGGTTAGCATGTCTTGGGGGTATGATATTTGTGCATCTGTAACTGTCTCACTCATCATTCTTCACGATTCATTCAGGATGATCTGCTAGCAGAGTCCCTGCTGGTATTTATAACTTTGGTAGTATATTATGGCTAAAGCACTCAGGTAATGCCATTACTTTTACTCCACCACATATTGCTGTTTTGATGGGGCCAGGAGTATTTCCTGACCTTGTGAGCTGACCAGGAATAACTCCTTTTCTTTCATTCCAACTGCTGCAGAGGTGAAGGGTCAAAACCCTATTACTCAGGCCCTATATATAGCCCAGTTTCCTATCAGTCATATTGGCAGGAAAAAAAACATATCTTCTTTAATTCACTTTCACAACTATGATTCATTCTAAGAAGAGGAAATAATATGATAGGAAAGTAGGATGCTCTCTAGTTGTTGCCTTGAATGGCTTCCTGAGTGTGTCTGACAAAACCTTGGTGGTCTGGAAGAGAACAGGGTCTCCTGCACACTATGTATACTTGCAAAGTGAGAAATGCAATTTTTCCGTCATAAGGAATGAAAACTATGGAGACTAATAAGGATTCAGCGGCTGGCCTTACTAACAATGCTAGGACAGAGACAGTTTGGATAGATTTCCTCTCAACAAGCGCAGAGAGAGAGAGAGAGAGAGAGAGAGAGAGAGAGAGAGAGAGAGAGAGAGAGAGAGAGAGAGAGGAGAGAGAGAGAGAGAGAGAGAGAGAGAGAGAGAGAGAGAGAGAGAGAGAGAGGAGAGAGAGAGAGAGAGAGAGAGAGAGAGAGAGAGAGAGAGAGAGAGAGAGAGAGAGAGAGAGAGAGAGAGAGAGAGAGAGAGAGAGAGAGAGAGAGAGAGAGAGAGAGAGAGAGAGAGAAGAGAGAGAGATGAGAGAGAGAGAGAGAGAGAGAGAGAGAGAGAGAGAGAAGAGAGAGAGAGGAGAGGAGAGAGAGAGGAAGAGAGAGAGAGAGAGAGAGAGAAGAGAGAGAGAGAGAGAGAGAGAGAGAGAGAGAGAGAGAGAGAACAAAACAGCAGCCTAGATATTTTAATAGGCCTACGTACACAGGCACACATACTTGTTCTGTGTCTATGCTCTCAGTGGAGTTTTCACAGTACTACACTGTGTTTACCTCATCTGAACTGAACTGCATGACAGTGACACACTAGTGGTTTACACTTGGTTTGTCACTCTCTGGGACAGCAGACTATGAATTACAGTGATGTGGAGACTGTGGTTTTCTCACTTTACTGCATACCAGACTACACATTGCCAGTAAAACAGACCACTGTCATTCCACTATCTTACCTTATTTAGTCTCTTCAATTCAATTCAAGTGTTTCACTGGTTTGCAGAGCTTTCTCTTGCTCTTTCACACATGCAAGAACAGGCAAGCAAGAACAGGCAAGCAAGCACACGTAAACACACTCATTCACTCTGTATAAATAGTCAGCATTGGCATTTGCCAAGTGGAGTGTGATGGTATTGGAATTGCCATCCCCATGGTTACGTGAGGAATGTGATTTCCTGCCAGTCAAGTGCAGCTGGTAAGGGTGTGTGCATGTGTATGCGCATTTGTATAAAATATCAGTATATTTTACTGTATGCACATTTAAATGTTGGTTTAGTGTGGTCCTTTTGTGAGTGAAGAGTGAGCCCTTTGACATATTCAGGAAAGGTATGAATGCAATGTGGGTTGGCACAGTTTCCATCAGAGGTAAGAGAACAATCAATCTTCATTGTTATCTGGGGTGGGTTCCTAAATTCAATCTGGAGTGCCAGAGTGCGCTCAGAGTGCGCTCTGGGCGTTCGTAAATTCAGAGCATTGACAGATTGTCCATTTGTAAATTCAGAGCGTTTCGCTCTCGGTGCGTTCAGAGCCAACACTGGATGCTCTGGCCGAGGAGTAGGGTTGAACCGAGCGTTCTGACCTCACAACAGTAGTCAAGCACCCACCCAAGCTAACTGACATTGGCTAGCTTGCTAGCTACTTCCAGACAAAAATGAGAGAACACCTCACTCTGACCATTTTACTCACCCTAGCAGAGCTGGTTAGGCTGTTTTCATGTTATCCAGAGCGTTGGTGACTGTAACTGTGCTGTTGGCAACAATTTAATTACGCTTTTGTGCTGACGTTTACCGACACCGGCCATATTCAACGGGTGTTAATCATTAGTAAATTCATCAGTTATTCTGCGCTCTGGCACACTCAGACGAGAGTGCTCTGAAATCGTAGGAGACCTCCAGAGTGAATTTATGAACACATTGCATAGTTTGTTGAGGTGGGTTTCAGGCATCACTACACTGTTATTATACCGATATTACACTGTTATTAAACTGTTATTAAACTGTTATTAAACTGTTATTAAACTTATTACACTGTTATTACACTGCTTAAATCAACCTGAAGCTTTGTTTTACTACCCTGATAACCATAAATGTAAACTAATCGTTTATTAATTTGTCTGACAGGACCCCTCCCCATGGTGTCTAAGGGCACGCACATCATAATTCAATTGGTGGAGGAGCTGGCAGATGACAGCTGGGAGGCCAAGATCATGAAGCAGAACGGCAACAGGATCAAGCTGTCCGTCAACTCGCATCCCAAAGCCGTGATTGGCCAGTACAAGCTAACCGTGATGGTGCAGTGCCCTAAGCGGGAGGCGGCCATCACACACGACCCCAGCAAAAACGTTGTCATGCTGTTCAACCCCTGGTGTGAAGGTAAGGATGAGTGGAATGTTGTGGGACAGCAGAAGGTAGAGAGAAAAAGAGAGAGAGACAAAAGTTGCACTTGGATTATCTCGCCTGGCAAACTGGGTGGGCGGGATTTGCATGTTTAGGACCATTGCCACTGACGTGCCAACCCCGCCCACCCATGCTCACCTAAAGTGTGAAACAAGTGGGGCAAACAAAGATATTGCATTGAATCACAATTCAGCTTCGATGCTGTATATAGGTGTAATGTTTCAATGTTGTTATTCCATTGCAATAGGAACAGACCTCTAGCCCAATTCAAACACCAGGGCCAAGTGTTACAGAGCAGACACAGAGGAGGCTGGTTCTGGGACTACAATTTATCCTCTTGGTCTCTCAGAACAGCACTAATGTAAATGTGCACATAGGGGGACACGTAGCTCACTGCCCAATAACGTCCTGCTATCCATCACAAAAAAGGTCACTGCTTGACCCATTGGGACCCAGAATGTTTTCTTCATTCTCTGGCTGCGCGTCAAGACCACACATCCATTTGCTTGGGACTCTGGTCTTTCCAATTGACGTTGGCATGCTTTACCGTATACTGTCTCTAACTGTTCAATCACAACCTGTATTTTGAGGTCTCTGGAGTTAAAACACTTTCAGGATGTGCGTTTTGATTCATTAAAACTATGGATGTACATGCACATCCTTGGTAAAATGAAAATAAATTGAAACTGGTTATATTGATTTAAATATGCTTTGTTTAATCTGATTAAGACATATGTTCTGCCTTATGGAAAGCGCTGTGTTTGAATAGCGCTATCTGTCTTTAATTGCACGGTTTGGCAGGTAGCCCAATCTATCCTTTCCTGTCATAAAAGTTGACAGTCCACAATTACTGTACAACAGCTGGTAATCTTCTCTCTCTCTCTCTCTCTCTCTCTCTCTCTCTCTCTCTCTCTCTCTCTCTCTCTCTCATGCTCTCTCTCTCTCATTCTCTCTCTCATGCTCTCTCTCTCTCTCATGCTCTCTCTCTCTCTCTCTCTCTCTCTCTCATTCTCTCTGAGCACTTGTTGAGATGAAATGTATACAATGCAGCCCTTTTCCTCTAAATGAGCCGGCCCCTCTGTGAGCTCCAGACATTGTGCTAGTAACAGTTAACCCTCTCCTGGCTACACTGACTCTCCCTGGTGTTTATCGAAATAGTAATTTAGTAAGACAGATATGACGATGATGTGGACTGTGAATGAGAGAACATTTAAGAAATGTCACACAAATACGTACACATTTCACCTGTAACTTCAGCAGTGAATAAATGATAAATGTATACCTAATCTTTGTCCCCTGGTTCGCTCTCTCTCTCCTTAGATGACACAGTGTACATGGATGACGAAGAGGAGAAGAAGGAGTATGTGCTGAATGACACAGGAAGACTCTACTACGGTACAGAGACACAGATTGGAGCTCGCACATGGAACTATGGACAGGTATTAGACAGGGAGGAAATCAAGTGTGGTTGCGATGAAATCTTTCTGCAAATTCCAGTGATTTTGCAAACCCCGGTCATTTAAGACGCAGCCTCTGTTTATTCATTGTTTTGACCGCCGTCCTCTCTTCCATCTCACCCTGTCTGTCTGTTTCCTCCTGTTTGTGCTGTCCAGTTCCTTGAGGGGATGCTGGAGGCCTGTCTCTATGTGCTGGAGAAGTGTGAGATCCCGCCGTCTGGTAGAGGAGACTCTGTGAACGTGGTCAGAGTCATATCTGCCATGGTGAGTTACCGGTCAATTTATATGACATTCAGTAGTGAACGTACAACATATTTCTCATACTCCACATACTTTTCAATGTATTTATACCTGTAATATCATGTGTCATATCTTCTTTATGAACGATTGATCTGAATTATGCTGAGGTATGCTGATGTCAATTTCATTACCATCACTGTATTATTGTAAAAAATATTGTGTTCTCAATAACCTACCTGGTTAAATAAACCACCTGCTATACTTTATCCTACTGTAATCAAAATGGACTCTTTCTAATTCGCTCTCTCCCTTCGTGGCGTCAGATCAACTCCCCAGATGACAATGGGGTCCTGGCAGGAAACTGGTCAGGGAACTATGTAGGAGGAGTTTCCCCTACAGCCTGGAGTGGCAGTGCGGACATCCTGATGAAATACCACAAGGAGGGAGGCCAGCCTGTCAAATACGGACAGTGCTGGGTCTTCTCTGGCGTTACCACCACAGGTGTGTGTGTGTGTGTGTGTGTGTGTGTGTGTGTGTGTGTGTGTGTGTGTGTGTGCATACTAGTTTCTGCACATGTGTGTTTTGCATACCTAGACACAGTGGCAATATCATGATCCATCACGTCCTCTTATGTGTCTGGTGTCTTATCATGCTTTTCTCATTAGTTTCTGTCTGTAACAGAACACCATTCATAGTGACAGGTCAGGGTGGCCCTCACCCGGTAGCTGACCACAGAGCAACACAGCAGTGCCTCTGATAATGGCCCCATACTTCATATCTACCCAAAATTCCCCGTCCACATTCCTCTCATACCTACCACTTTTGTCACAGACACACAAGCCCGTATGTTGTAGTGATGCCCGGGTTGACTCATAACCCGCAGTCCCCGTGGTTATATCCGCAGGCGGGTTTAGGGTCATTAAATATTGTGTGGATGAAGGGTGGGTGGGTTTAATAAAGAGAAAGCAATACCTTAAAAAATCCATAAATATATAATTATTGTGCAATTTATATCTATAGGCTACATTGAGGTTTTTCTTTCATTATTGTAGGCTATCTGGCATGAGTGTATAAGCCTAAGCTTTAGGGCCTATAACTGTACACTCTCCAAATAGCCTACAGAAAATGTATTTGGGCCTGAGCTACAGACGCTATATCGGTCCGCTAATACAGGACTAGTAAAGGCTCAGTGCACTACATTTCAACACTTTTTTATATTATTTATTAAGACTTTATTTTTTATTCTGATTTTTCAGGGGGTGCTGCAGCACCCTCAGCACCCCTACTTCCCGTCCACGGTCCCTAAACATCTTTGCTCCGCAAAAGAAACAGAGATGACAGAGAGAACTTTACCGATGTCAACTAGATTGAAGCATTCATTCTATCAATTTATGACATTATCCTGGTAACCAAGGGTTTATTTAGTCTTCCAGGGCAACATACAGCCTATTGACAGAAGAGAAGCTGCATGTATCTAATTATTATAGACAAGTTGACTAACAAATAGCCTTCCAAAATGTCAGAAAGTATAAGCAGAAACATATCTAAATCAGGCGGGGGAAGAAATCCTGCACCCCCTGTCAGAAAATAGTTCCGCCGTCTCTGACTGTAGCCTTTTTCTATATTAGCAGGTTAGGGTCGGGTGGAGGCCTCAGATTTTCACTTTATCACATATATTCGGGCGGTTGCGGATGGGTTATTAACAATTGCGGGCGGGTTTGGGTGAACAAAGAGTTGACCCACGCACCATTAATGTGTTGGCCAATGTTGGGCCTTGCAAGGCTGTGTGATGTCTCCTGTTTGCTTGCTTTTCATATCTGTGCAAATGTTGTTCATCCCTGGCTTTGTTTTTGCTCAATCTATGGTTACTTGACTTATCATACACTCTTATTTAACCTGGTCTCACTCTCTCACTCCCCCCCACTCCCCACCCACCCTCCTTCTCTCCATCTCTCAGTGCTCAGGTGTCTGGGTATACCGTGTCGTAGTGTAACAAACTTCCAGTCCGCCCACGACACAGACGTCTCACTTACCACAGACGTGTATTTTGATGAGAATATGGAGCCGTTGGACCACCTCAACTCTGACTCTGTTTGGTGAGTTATCATCCACTTTAAGTAGGGCCCGGTTTTTCCTGGTCAAGTCAAGTGCATCTAACCTGCCACAGGTTAAGAGTTCTCCACTTCAATCCAGGCCACATGAGTGTATATTTGGCTTTGCTCTAAATACACAGAAATGCCTTGCCACAAATCATACTCTATAAAAGAAACACCAGGCTTGAGTTATAGAAATAAACGTCTTCGGTAAAACTCAAATCCAATTGTATTTGTCACATGCGCCGAATACAACAGGTGTAGATCTTACTGTGAAATGCTTACTTACAAGCCCTTAAACGACAATGCAGAATTTTTTTTAAAGTAAGTAAGAAAATATTTGCTTTAAAAAAAATACAAAATAAACTAAAGTAAGAAAAAGAAGTACCACAATAAAATTACAATAACGTGGCTATAAACAGGAGGTACCGGTACCGAGTCAATGTGCGGAGGTACAGGTTAGTCTAGGTAATTGAGGTAATATGTACATGTAGGTAGGGGTAAAGTGACTATGCATAGGGTGGTCCTCTGTAGCTCAATTGGTAGAGCATGGTGCTTGTAACGCCAAGGTAGTGGGTTCAATCCCCGGGACCACCCATACGTAAAAATGTATGCACACATGACTGTAAGTCGCTTTGGATAAAAGCGTCTGCTAAATGGCATATTATATTATAATAAACAGCGAGTAGCAGCAGCATAAAAAAAGGGGATCAATGCAAATAGTCCGGGTAGCCATTTGATTAACTGTTTAGCAGTCTTATGGCTTAGGGGTAGAAGCTGTTAAGGAGCCTTTTGGACCTAGACTTGGCGCTCTGGTACCGCTTGCCGTGCGGCAGCCGGGTGAACAGTCTATGACTAGGGTGGCAGGAGTCTTTGACCATTTTTAGGGCCTTCCTCTGACACCGCCTGGCATAGACGTCCTGGATGGCAAGAAGCTTGGCCCCAGTGATGTACTGGGCCATACGCACTACCCTCTGTAGCGCCTTGCGGTCAGATACTCCTAACTATGTAATCCCAACAACCCCCTTCTCTGTGTAGGAACTTCCATGTATGGAACGACTGTTGGATGTCCAGGCCAGACCTTCCTTCTGGTATGGGTGGCTGGCAGGCGCTAGACTCCACCCCCCAGGAGACCAGCCAGGGGACCTTCCGCTGTGGCCCCGCCTCTGTCACCGCCATCCGCACTGGCCAGGTCTACCACAAATATGACACGCCCTTCATCTTCGCTGAGGTGAGCTCTATGGGTAGGAGATGGTTGAAGATCTATGATCAGTTGTGAATAGTAATAATAAAATATGCCATTTAGTAGATGCTTTTATCCAAAGCGACTTAGAGTCATGCGTGGCCCTGGGAATCGAACCCACAATTCTGCCGTTGCAAGCACCATGATCTACCAATTGAGCCATACTTCATCTCACCCATCACAGATCTCAAATTAGAGAATAAATGGCAAAACTGACATTGGATTACTTCCTATCTTTTATCAAATATCACACTCTTTCCCTGTTTCTCCATTAATGAATGGTGCTGATCCTGCCTGTCTGTCTCTGTGTGTGTCTCCTCAGGTGAACAGTGATAAAATATACTGGCAGAGGAACCTGGATGGTACCTTCACTCAGATCCACAGTGAGAAGAAGGCTGTGGGACACTTCATCAGCACCAAAGCTGTGGGCTCTGATGAACGTGCTGACATCACACACCTGTACAAACACACCGAAGGTACAGTGATGTCATCATACACTTCAGTACACTGTCAGAGGGTCGCTTGGTAACCGTATACACATGGAATAACACTCAGGTTGTAATGGTGACATCACTCACCTGTAAAGACAAGATCATCCGAGATCAGGCTATGAGGAAGGTGCCACACGGTCGAAAACAACAACCATACCCCTATGCACCTGCAATGAACAGCATTTTCTATACAGACATCAGGGATAGTCAGATAATCACACTCTGTCGTTATCTGGGCTAATTAGGTTTTTGATTGAAATTAGCACACACAACCAATAATCACCCCTCTCTGCTCCCCCCACCAACCAGAATCAGAGGAGGAGCGCATCGCTGTGGAGACGGCCAGTCGCTATGGCACCAGGCCTGATGTGTACTCCACGCCGATGGCGGAGGACGTGAGCGTGGAGGTGAAGATGGAGGGGGAGGGGCCTCGTATGGGGGAAGATGCCCAGCTGACCATCGTGGTGACCAACCTGAGCTCCCAGCCGCGCAGGACCACACTCCACAGCCAGGTGGCCGTCATGTACTACACCGGGGTGCTGAAGGGAATCGTCCAAAAGGACAAACTACCTGTGGAACTCATGCCCAATGAAGGTGAGTTAGCAAGTGGAATAGGTGGAGGATGTTGCCCCTCACTGCTACAGGGTCAGATAATTGTAATACTCCTAATTGTTAGGGTTGGAGTAATCTGATCCTAGATCTGTGGTTTAGAGCAACTTCTATCTCAAGCCATGCCCCGCTAGCACCTTTTCAGCTCAGTAACAATATTATCTCCACTCTGCATTTGCTGTTACCACATGTGTATCCTCGATCCTCTCATCTGACCCCTGTACTGTAGAATGTGTAATAATCTCTCTGTCTCTTCCTCCTCAGTGAAGACCATGCAGTGGGTCCTACCCTACCAGAGCTACCAGAACCAGCTGGTGGACCAGGCTGCTCTGATGCTGACTCTGTCTGGACGGGTCTCTGAGACCCAGCAGGTCCTGGCCACTCAGAACAACTTCAGGCTCCGCACACCTGACCTCAACATCGAGGTAAGACGCAACTTATCTTTAGCACAACCTGTTACTGGATTCCTGTAAGGTTCAAATTTGAATTTTAAAAGTTGTATTTGAGCAGCAGTACTGTATACAGTATGCTGGTTATGTTCACTTCTCTCATAATATTTTTTTCCTCAGCCTCTATTTAAATACCAAACCAAATGCAATGCCATAGAAATTAAGTAGTACAGATGTCTGCGGCCATGGCACAGATTGCATACAGATGTCATTGCACAGATAAACAGTAGCACTGTAAAGTATGATGTTGTGTTTGTTTCCTCAGCCTGTAGGGAACGCGGTGGTGGGTAAGGAGATGGCAGCCAAGATCACGTTCACCAACCCTCTGCCACATAAACTGAGGGGTGTTGTGTTCAGGGTGGAGGGATTGGGCCTGCAGAAGGTCCACGAGGTGGTTGTGGGGTAAGACCATGTAATTAAGAATTAGAAAACAAGTAATTTAGAATATTAATATTAGTAATTTCACAGGATCTCTATGGGCAAGACCCTTTAACCATCTCAATGTACATATGTAGGATCTTAATTTGAGCAAGTATGCTGCAGCAGGAAAATTATCCTTGAGCAACAGGAAATGTGAATTATTATGTGGATTATAATTAATGAACATTTTTGTAGGGTTTGATAACTTTTTTGTTAGGGCAAATCAAGTCTGAAATGTCTAAGTGGAAATGTACAACTTTAGAAGCCTTTTTAAAACTCAAATAAACTAAGTTTGCATTTCCTGAAACAAAAGTGATCAGATTAAGATCCTATATCTGTATTAGCCTATTCTCTCTCTCTCTCTCTGTACCTCCATCGCCTTTTCTCTGTCAATTACGCTCACCATCTATATCTGTCTCTGTATTGTACTTATAAAATGTTTCCACTCTTTGTCCCTCTTCTAAGTAATGTTAACCCTCCTTTCTCTCTGTCTCTCTCTCTCAGTGATGTTGGAAGCCACTCCACGGTGACTCTGACAGAACACTTCATCCCTACCCAGGCTGGGCCCAGGAAGCTGGTAGCGGCTCTGGACTGTAAACAGCTAACACAGGTGCACGGCGTCGCTGACATCCACGTCCAGAACCAATGAGAGGGAGCCTGCAGCTCTCTCCTGTCCACTTACCTGGCCTTTCATTCAAGTCTCATCAAAGAAAATGGGAAACCTTTTATTCAGTTCTCCCATGACTTGAATATAAGGATTGTTTGATATATTTGATATTTCATGCTGACATGTAATGATGGAAATATCCTGATCTTTGGATGAAGTTGTAAACTATTGTTAACCAGCGCTAATGTTTTTGACACTCACGTAATATCCTAGTTACCAGTGTGCCTTGCTCTGAAATGGATTTGTTGTTACTGTAAGGGCTGTCCACACCTATAAAGAAGAAACATCAAACTATTGTTAGGGCATTGAAATGGTTTGTGAAAAATCCTGTGGTAAATGTAATTATCTAGCTGCACATGATCTAATATTACTGTATTTTTGAACAAACGATGTCATAGTGCTGTCATAAAAACATTTTATAAATGCACAGTATATAAGCATTATAGTACAATTGTTAGTGTTCAAGTATGTATTGTATCAACATGTTAGACAATGTATGTAGCATAACATGTCGGTCAAATTGTATCTTACAGGGCTTATATGAAGGTGAAGCACTAGTTAGATTTTATGAGGGTTATACCTAAAAAGGTCCTTCTAAATGTGTGTTTATGTTTGTGAAAAAACGAGTCAGTGTTATGGCCCATTCATTGGTCATTGTGGTTCCTTGCCGTAAAGTGCTCTTATGAAACAAACAACAGTCAGCTCCTGAGCATTAAGCCTTTGTTGACCTTGCTCTGCTCTCCTAGTGTTAATGAGTTTGTTTTTTATATACCCCTGCACATAAAATACAAGGAAGGAAACTGTTTTAAAGAGTTACATTTTTATTGTATTAATTTATCAATATACATGTATTTTTTTTCTATTGTCAATATATTTGCTAATAAAACAACTACAGAGTGATGATGTTCCCTGTTGAGTTATGTGCGTGACTCCCTGGAAGACAAGCCCCCGACTGGCTGGAAAGGTGTGAGGAGATCAGAAAAATGGCATCATTCACAGCAGCAACTACATACTTGTAGAAGCTGAACGTTCCATCTGCATCCAAGTCTCTTTGTTTAATCCAGAATTCTTGGCTTATGCATTAACCTGTTATTATCAACGTAAATTGTATAGCTTCAGGCAAAGGTGTGTCTTGCACACTTTATCCTGTGGAAATGGAACATTTCATGCATCTAATTGAATCTCTACAGTGCATTTACAGTTGATATGAATGGGATCCATGTGGCTCATTCTCACGCCCCTTATTGGACTCCAGCATGCAAAAGCAGTGGTGCAGTGCAAGGAATTTAGCGGAAACACCCCAAACCTCCTGCACAGAACAGTACCTTAGGTAGCAAAATGCTGACCTCTAGTGGTCATGTTAAGAAATATATTATATTACCATGCATTTCAATCTCACAGAGCAGTCATAGTAGCAAGATCCTTAGCTTAGGTTCTGGAGAGCACAAATCTACTAACTATATACTTCCCCCTTTTTTAAATAAGCCAAAATGAGGTGCATAGTAATTACCAAAAAAAAGACATCAAGCAATCATCAATTAATCAATCAGATGGTTGAATACCCTCATCATCGACATGGAGAAACACAGAGACAGACGCCTGACAGCAGACAGATCAATGACGAGATCAGAGACAAGCATTATGTTAATCATATACATTTATATTGAATCCATGTAGTAGTACAAAATACAGAAAACATTTTGATTGTGAAGATCAGAGGTCACAGAGAAAATTACAACACATAGTTACTGTCCAACTCAGGCACATGATAAAAGCATGCTGCATTTACCATAGTTACAGAAAGAAACATAAATATATACCCTGAACATTTTGAGTGTTCCACCCAAACTCTTATTGCATTGACTCTCCATAACGTAACAACAGACTAACATGTGATTCATGCAAATAACAGAATTGTGAAGTTCGCTTTAGTCGGAAGGCTGCAATCTGAACTAACTGACTATGGATTACTGTGTATGGCATATAGCTAGATCCTAGGGGTTTCCCAGACTACATGGAAAAACTCCTTGCCCTACTTATAGGAACAGTACTGATAAAATACAACTGAATAAGTGTTTGAATGGTAAACACTCCATTGTCAAGGCCTTGCCTATCATCCCAACCTGCACAGGGGACCTTCAGTGCAGGGTCTGGTTTCCCTGACAGTCATGGGAGCAGAACCAGGAGTTCTCCCGACCATGTAACCTGCCCAGGACTATTTCCTGCTCAGGTCACATGGTCAGTTCCTGGCCCTAAGCATTCCAATTGGTCCTGCATGGCTCAGTTGGTAGAGCACGGTGCTTGTAACGGCAGGATTGTGGGTTCGACTCCTGGGCCACCAACACGTAAAATGTATGCACGGATTACTGTTAAGTCGCTTTGGATAAAAGCGTCTGCTAAATGGCATATATTATAACCACTTAGCCAACTAGTGTCCATTGATAAGAGCGTAGTGGAATAGGGCCATCTTAAAAACATCTCTCACCATGGAGCCAGTTCTATGCCATGTGTGGCACTAGCGAGGTACAGACCAAGACACACACACGACATCTTGGTTTGTCAGTCATGTATGCATCTCAGTCTACATTGTTACATATGTTCTGGACCACTCTATTGAACTCCATTGGTTGGTCAGCATATACATGGTGAGACGCATCATCTATCATCTGAAGAGAGAGACAGACAGGAATGATCACATGGGTATTGTATTATGTGTTGTTGTATGATATGTTTTATCCTCTAAATCTGTACGTCTTTAAGACCTCAAAACTGATATGAAATAAGATAAATCCCCCTCCCACTCACCACAGTGTGTGTGGCCGTCTGGACCCTGATCTGGGCCACCTTGTCCCCCGAGGCGCTGTCCACCCAGGAGCGTGAACCGTATAGCATGGTAAGGGGCATGGAGGGGGGCAGCAGGTGTACCCGCTGCAGCATGGGCCTCTTGGCCCAGCCCAGGGACTCTGACATGGCCCTGAAGCCTACCTCCCCACTGGGGATAGAGGGAAGAGAAGGAGGACAAAGAGAGGATTGAGAGGGACAGAGAGAAGAGGATCATGGACAGTGGGATAAAGCAAGAGGTTTGGGGAGAAATAAAATGTTTTGTCATTCAGAGTCAGGGGCAAATGTAGGCCAGTAAAGTAAGGCCATGTCCCTATGGGCTCAGGAGAATGTGAACGCAGTATGCAGTTTAATAGTGGTGATATGTAATGCAAGCCAAGGAGTGACTCTACGTACCTAGGGGTCTGAGCATTACAGTGGTAGATGTACTCTGTCATGGTATCATCATCAAACAAGTCCTCAAATTTCCTCTTGAAGTCTGGACGGAATCTATTTACCAACCCTGGACCTGACAGAATTAAAGGAAAAGAGAAAACAAAGAGAACGATGGAGGTATTAATATAACACGAGAAAATTTAGAAAGCTTTGAATAAGCAATCTGAATGTGAATAAAGTGTCTCTCACCCCATGGACCTGCTGCTCTGATGACAGCCAGAGGGTTGAACAGAGAGACGACCGAGGCCACAGCCTTCACCCAGCGGGGAAGGGGCGGCCTCTTCACCACCTCTGGCCCCTGGCCCGCCGGGGTCTCCACCCCTGGCTGGGGGCTTTCAGGGAAACCCCACGGGTCCACCAGGATCAGGTGACGCACCCTAAAGAAGGGGAGACACAATCTAAGTTATCATTCCATTACTATAATAAAATTGGTCGTGGAGTTTTTCCTGACCAGGAATCATGGTCCTAATGATTACTAATAAATTGCATTGTAGATTGATTTTTTAACTATCACCGTACATAAGGAGACATACTGTACGTCATCAATCATTAGCTTTAAGGCAATACCATCATAAATACTGTGACATCACCATGAGTGATCAAAAACATGGCCTCTCACCTAGAAGGGTGCTGGATGGCATAAGACGTTGCCAGGTATCCCCCCAGACTGTGTCCCAGTAAAATCATGTTCTCCAGGCCTACAGACTCCCTCCACCGCTCCATGGAGTTGACAAACTGCTCCTCGGCCAGGGCAGCGTCTGTTGGGAAGGGGGGTCGGGAGCTCCGGCCGAACCCCAGGAGGTCGAAGGCGTAGACTGGCCGAGAGTGACTCAGAGCATCCAGGTTACGAATCCACAGACCCACTCCTCCTCCAAACCCATGGACCATCACCAGAGGAGTCTTCTTTGGGGCTATGGGAGGGAGGACATAGAAAGAAAGACAGACAGGAAGAGAGAGAAGCAGACAGAGAGACAGACAGGAAGAGAGAGAAGCAGACAGAGAGACAGACAGGAAGAGAGAGAAGCAGACAGTGAGACAGACAGGAAGAGAGAGAAGCAGACAGCGAGACAGACAGGAAGAGAGAGAAGCAGACAGGAAGAGCGAGAAGCAGACAGGAAGAGCGAGAAGCAGACAGAGAGACAGACAGGAAGAGAGAGAAGCAGACAGCGAGACAGACAGGAAGAGAGAGAAACAGACAGGAAGAGAGAGAAGCAGACAGGAAGAGCGAGAAGCAGACAGCGAGACAGACAGGAAGAGCGAGAAGCAGCCAGCGAGACAGACAGGAAGAGAGAGAAGCAGACAGTGAGACAGACAGGAAGAGAGAGAAGCAGACAGAGAGACAGACAGGAAGAGAGAGAGAGAAGCAGACAGAGACAGACAGGAAGAGAGAGAGAGAAGCAGACAGAGAGACAGACAGAAAGAGAGAGAAGCAGACAGAGAGACAGACAAAGAGAGAAGCAGACAGAGAGACAGACAGGAAGAGAGAGAAGCAGACAGCGAGACAGACAGGAAGAGAGAGAAGCAGACAGGAAGAGCGAGAAGCAGACAGCGAGAGACAGGAAGAGCGAGAAGCAGACAGCGAGACAGACAGGAAGAGCGAGAAGCAGACAGAGAGACAGACAGGAAGAGAGAGAAGCAGACAGCGAGACAGACAGGAAGAGCGAGAAGCAGACAGACAGCGAGACAGACAGGAAGAGAGAGAAGCAGACAGAGAGACAGACAGGGACAGACAATATGTTAATACCAAGATAAAAGCTAGTTCATATGTCAAAAGCCTTGAGGGACAAGGAGAAGGAGAGGATGAAAGTACCTTGCTCAACAGGTTTGCGGGCAGTCTTGTTGGTCAACGTGAGGGTCCAGATCCTGTCCTGGTTGGGTAACGTGACAAACCTGGACCACACTTCATTCTGTATACCTGGGACACACACACACATACACACACACAGAGAAATAGGTCAGAGACAAGTGAAGTATTACTCAATAAAACAACAAGTCAACCATTTTGCTCCTATGAAAATATAGAAGTAGTAAGATTATTAGTTATTAACATGGTCTTACAGGAGAGGATCTTGGCCTCTGTGCTCTTCAGGAGGGACATGGAAGTCGGACGCCAGGAAGGCCACCAGCCCCACCCTGAGTATGGCCTGGATGGAAAGATAAGAGAGAGATGATAAACAATGTGTTACTATAGCTGTCAGGAACATAAACACTGTACTATGACACTAATGACATGATCACTACAGTGCAGAGACACAGAGTAGGGTAAAGGTCTAAGAGTCAGCCTATCAAACACACCTGAAGCTAGGACCCCTTGAGGGACCTCAGACACATTTATACAGCCAGGAGTTCTCACCACGTGACCTGACCAGGGAAAACTCCTGACCCTATAATTATAAAGCAGCTGACACAGGAGGGGGCCGTTTTACAGCGATGCAGGGGCCATGATGAAAAGTGCTGTGTCACTCACTGTTACTGGCTGCCCCCACACAGCGTCGCTGCTGCGCTGCGCTGCACTGCTCTTCAATGAACACAGAGCGACCCTACATTGTAGTCTACGTTGATGTTATGTAGCCTAGTCTCAATGTCATAGTCGGCCAGCCACCATCATAACAACAAAAGTTGTTTTGACAGACATTAGATAGTCAGACCATTTAAAGGTGGTATAACATTAACACATCAAAAGATTATGAAAACAGTAGGCTATGTCTGGAAGGATAGTTAAACCACATGAGTTACAACTTACTCTGTCTCAGTTTCGTTTTGCATTGGCGCTACTGTGGGATCCATAGCATGACATACTCCGATAACGATACACAAGCTGTAGCCTACCAAATGTCCAAAATTATTAGGGTTTTCCTCTGTTTGAGATTGCGTCTCGAGTACAACGCCAAACATCCGTGTTTTGTAACACGAACATTCCTAAGTCAGCTGATCCAGAAGTGGGTGGGGTTTCATCCCACAGACGTTATGATTCGTTAAACTGGCTGTCATTTATCTGCATTGTTCATTATGATCAGCTTCGTCGGCCTTCTTGCCGATCGTCGATATACGTAGGCTCGTTATAAAAACCTTTTGACCATCACTGGTTTGGAAGCTGATGTGGTGTATGACATAGAAATAAGAATGAATAGAACGGGCTTGGACCCTCTAACCAAATATTTTTTTATAACTAACGCAAGATAGACCAGAGTGAAAAAGAGAAAGAGTCCTTTTCAATGGGAGCAAATTAATCATAATTGGCAGAACAAGCAAGGAGGTAGATCCTATTGGCGCGTTCTAGCATTTATTTACATATTTTAGTTAGGGAACGCCTACTTTGTGAAGTGCGTGTGTGCAATAACTCAATTCAAATCAAATCAAATCAATGCAAATAGTCCGGGTAGCCATGATTAGCTGTTCAGGAGTCTTATGGCTTGGGGGCAGAAGCTGTTAAGAAGCCTTTTGGACCTAGACATCGCGCTCTTGTACCACTTCCCATGCGGTAGCAGAGAGAACAGTCTATGACTAGGGTGGCTGGAGTCTTTGATAATTTTTAGGGCCTTCCTCTGACACGGCCTGGTATAGAGGTCCTGGATGGCAGGAAGCTTGGCCCCAGTGATGTACTGGGCCATACGCACTACCCTCTCTAGTGCCTTGCGGTCGGAGGCAGAACAGTTGCCATACCAGGCGGTGATGCAACCAGTCAGGATGCTCTCGATGGTGCAGCTGTAGAACTTTTTGAGGATCTGAAGACCCATGCCAAATCTTTTCAGTCTCCTGAGGGGGAATAGGCTTTGTCGTGCCCTCTTCACGACTGTCTTGGTGTGTTTGGACCATAATAGTTTGTTGGTGATGTGGGCACCAAGGAACTTGAAGCTCTCAACCTGGGGGCGTGCTCAGTCCTCTTTTTTTTCCTGTAGTCCACAATCATCTCCTTTGCCTTGATCACGTTGAGGGAGAGGTTGTTATCCTGGCACCACACGGCCAGGTCTCTGACCTCCTCCCTATAGGCTGTCTCATCATTGTCGGTGATCAGGCCTACCACTGTTGTGTCGTCAGCAAACTTAATGATGGTGTTGGAGTCGTGCCTGGCCATGCAGTCATGGGTGAACAGGGAGTACAGGAGGGGACTGAGGACGCACCCAAGGGGCCCCCGTGTTGAGGGTCAGCGTGGCAGATGTGTTGTTACCTACCCTTACCAACTGGGGGCGGCCCGTCAGGAAGTCCAGGATCCAGTTGCAGAGGGAGGTGTTTAGTCCCAGGGTCCTTAGCCCTTGCACTCCTTCTCAACAATGCAGTTTTTTTTAAAACTGTGACAAAGGGTCAAGTCTACAAAACACAGTCCACTTTGTTTGTTACAGATTCTAGTTTTGGAAACAGAAAACTGTATGTAGATCAAATGTTTCATCGATGAGAAAATTTGCAGAATGTCGGCCAAAATCCATCTTGCTCCATCTTCTCCCACTGCCGGCCACTGGGCTTCCTCTCATCACCATATTTGGTAGTGGTGGAAACACCAACCGGATGCTTCACATTTATACATCCGTTGAACTATCTGGCTCATTGTTCTGTCTGTGCTCTAAGCCTGGAAATTTGATTGGTAAACTCATGGGTACACTCGCAATGGTTGTGATGGTCCTCTGTAGCTCAGCTGGTAGAGCACGGCGCTTGTAACGCCAAGGTAGTGGGTTTGATCCCTGGGACCACCCATACACAAAAAATGTATGCACGCATGACTGTAAGTCGCTTTGGATAAAAGCATCTGCTAAATGGCATATTATATTATGTAATAATTTCCATGTTAATGTAGATTGTTCATTCAAATGATGCTAACTGATGTGGCTCATGCAATGGCATGTATTTTTTGCAGGGGCGCAACTTTCAATGGAGACGGAGGGGACATTCTAAAATTGCATATTCTGCCTGCTGGATTTAAAAGCGGCTCGATTTAGGACTGCTCGGACACTACAGAGCATACATCGCTGGCGTATAGGACCAGCACCGGAGAGATGAACAGAGGCAGCTGCTCTCTGAGTTGCGCTTTTTCTCTTAGTTGTAAAAGCAAGCAGAGCAGAAACTGGCTGCTCTTTAGTTGACTGATCTAGCTGGCAAGGTAACTGCTGTATGTATTCCCAGTGCTGAGCTAGTAGAAACTGACATGTTACGTTAGCTAATGTTTCATCCCCTCTCGACTGAGCTAGTAGCTACCACAGCCAGTTTAGCTAAAGCTAGCCTCTAGCTATCTGTCAGGTAGCAGTATCAACAGCTGTTGTGTGTATGGAAATGTTTTGTAGCCTTTGTTTTTTCCCGCTTCAACAGAAGTAATTTGATGATGTATCATTAGCTAGAGCTAGCCAAAAGTTGGTTAACGTTAGCTAGCTAGCTCTCTAACTTTAGCTATTATTTTTGCTCAATCAAACTAGGCCTGATTCAAACAATGAAACCATCTGCCAAACGATTGAAGACCAATATTCTGATGTTTTTTCAGCACAATGTTAGTTTTTATTAGTAAGTATAGTAATGTAACGTTACTGATCTGTCAATTTCCCGAGCTAATGCCCTACTTTTCACACTGACACGATATAGACCGCTCTACAGGCTTCACTGTCATAGTGCACAGTCAGTACACAACACTATGCTCATCATGTTTTAGCAGGATCAGATGGTGACGGGTGTCCCTGCAGGGTCAGACAGCCAGGGAAGACCAGTCTACGGAGCTCAGTTGAATTTTGCAGTATATTATAACAATTAGTGAATGGCTATGAAGTTCCATCTTGAGTTGATGGGTAGGCTACAGTCTGGGATCTGGGAATAATGGTCATTTCAATTATTGAACCAGTGATTCTATTCATGGATAATATGATGTATAAATGTACACCAAGGTAATTCTTTGTCATGCCTCATCTGAGCAGGATCAGATGGTGACAGGGGTCTCATCAGGTTCAGCCAGGGAAGACCAGTCTGTGACAGCGCAGAGGTGAACTTTTTCCGATACAACACTTTATTCTCTCTGTACAGCAAACACTGGACAAGCAAGAAGCTTCAAAGATTAAACCTATTTTAAGGCAGTTTGACAAACCTCTGATTTCCTAAATGTAGCAAAGCTTGATAAAAATGTGAGGAAGACCTGGGAGACGCTATTGATGATGATAAATGGATACAGATATGTTAGAATGCCCAGTCATAAAATCTCAGACATAATTACTATCCATAGAATGTACTATATGCAAGTGAAACTGAATATAATGCACTCAGAAATTATTCCGCAAAAGGGGACATATTTGCATATGCTACGGTCTTCTGACGGCTGGCTGAGTTCTGGCAAAGAGTATGTCCTTTTATCTCAGCATCTCTACAGATTCTCCCTTCTCCCAGTTTTTGTTTGTTGTAAATGTTCATGCTGGAGACTGTTATCAGAAGAAACTGTGTACTAAAATTGCTGGGCCGCTCAGTCCTGGCCCTGGGGGTCTGCTGTACTGTTGTCACTCTGGCCTTGGCCTAACACACCTGAAACCAATAATGAATGTTTCACTAAGATCCTAAAGCTGAGTGGGGTGTGTTGGGTTGGGGCGCTACAGGGCCGTGGACCCCTAGGGGCAGGACGGGGTGACCCAGCTATATTGTGTGTAAGTAAAAAGAGCTCTACAGTACTATTAGGCCTATGGTATGAATTATATGGAGGGTGTGCTGTTTCTGTGTGCTAATGTGTAGATGTATGTGGGGTTCCATTCAACTTTTGTTTTCCAAACCTTTCCCTTGAGACATAAAAAAAAAAAAGAAATGGGAAGGAAGCTGTGTTGGGGAGAGAGTTGAGTTATTGACTAGACTGGTGGGGATCGGGCATGCAGGTGGCCCGGGCTGGCTGGGCGGTCTGGCTGAAATTTGATATAGAGGATGTCTTAACAAAGAAAATCAAAAGTTAAGTCTTTGTACTTTATTTGTAAGAGTTGTTCATTTGTTAGACCATTGGTTAAAGGTGCAACATAATATTTATTATTTAATTATCATTGATCTAGTGATTTAGTGTGTATGTTATCGTGTGTGTGTATGCATGTGTCTGTGCCTGTGTTTGTGTCTCTTCACAGTCCCCGCTGTTCCATAAGGTGTATTTTTATCTGTTTTCTTAATCTAATTTTACTGCTTGCATCAGTTACTTGACATGGAATAGAGTTCCATGTAGTCATGGCTCTATGTAGGACTGTGTGCCTTCCAGAGTCTGTTCTGGACTTGGGGACTGTGAAGAGACTCTGGTGGCATGTCTTGTGGGGTATGCATGGGTGCATTCAACATGTCAATACCTCTCACAAATACAAGTAGTGATGAAGTCAATCTCTCCTCCACTTTGAGCCAGGAGAGATTGACATGCATGTCATTAATGTTAGCTCTCTGTGTACATCCAAAGGCCAGCCGTGCTGCCCTATTCTGAGCCAATTGCAATTTTCCTAAGTCCCTCTTTGTGGCACCTGACCACACGACTGAACAGTAGTCCAGGTGCAACAAAACTAGGGCCTGTAGGACCTGCCTTGTTGATAGTACTGTTAAGAAGGCAGAGTAGCACTTTATTATGGACAGACTTCTCCCCATGTTTTGACCATGACAGTTTACAATCCATGGTTACTCCAAGCAGTTTAGTCACCTCAACTTGCTCAATTTCCACATTATTCTTTACAAGATTTAGCTGAGGTTTAGGGTTTAGTGAATGATTTGTCCCAAATACAATGCTTCTAGTTTTTGAAATATTTAACACTAACTTATTCCTTGCCACCCATTCTGAAACTAACTAGCTCTTTGTTAAGTGTTGCAGTCATTACAGTCGCTGTAGTAGCTGACGTGTATAGTGTTGAGTCATCCGCATACATAGACACACTGGCTTTACTCAAAGCCTGGCATGTCGTTAGTAAAGATTGAAAAAAGTAAGTGGCCTAGACAGCTTCCCTGGGGAATTCCTGATTCTCCCTGGATTATGTTGGAGAGGCTTCCAGTAAAGAACACACTCTGTGTTCTGTTAGACAGGTAACTCTTTATTCACAATATAGCAGCGGGTGTAAAGCCATAAGACACAAGTTTTTCCAGCAGCAGACTAAGATCGATAATGGCAAAAGTCGCACTGAAGTCTAACAAAACAGCCCCCACAATCTTTTTATCATACATTTCTCTCAGCCAATCATCAGTCATTTGTGAGTGCTGTGCTTGTTGAATGTCCTTCCCTATAAGTGTGCTGAAAGTCTGTTGTCAATTTGTTTACTGTAAAATAGCATTGTATCTGGTCAAACACCATTTTTTACTGAGGGTTGGTAACCGGCTGATTGGTCGGCTATTTGAGCCAGTAAAGGGGGCTTTACTATTCTTAGGTAGCGGAATGACTTGTGCTTCCCTCCAGGCCTGAGGGCACACACTTTCTAGTAGGCTTAATTGAAGATATGGCAAATAGAAGTGGCAATATAGTCCGCTATTATCCTCAGTCATTTTCCATCCAAGTTGTCAGACCCCGGTGGCTTGTCATTGTTGATAGACCATTTTTTCACCTCTTCCACACTCACTTTACGGGATTCAAAATTACAATGCTTATCTTACATAATTTGGTCAGATATACTTGGATGTGTAGTGTCAGCGTTTGTTGCTGGCAGGTCATGTCTAAATTTGATCATCTTGCCAATGAAAAAATAATTAAAGTAGTTGGCAATATCAGTGGGGTTTGTGATGAATGAGCCATCTGATTCAATTAATGATGGAGCTAAGTTTGCCTTTTTGCCCAAAGTTTAGTTTAAGGTGCTCCAAAGCTTTCTATTATCATTCTTTATATAATTTATCTTTGTTTCATAGTATAGTTTCTAGTGAGATCCTATTGGCGCGTTCTAGCATTTATTTGCATATTTCCGTTAGGGAACGCCTACTCTGTGAAGTGTGCGTGTGCAATAATTTTTATACACTGAACAAAAGTATAAACGCAACATGTTAAGTGTTGGTCCCATGTTTCATAAGCGGAAATAAAAGATCCCAGAAATGTTCCATATCCAGCTTATTTCTCTCAAATGGTGTGCACAAATTTGTTTACATCTCTGTTAGTGAGCATTTCTCCTTTGCCAAGATAATCCATCCACCTGACAGGTGTGGCATATCAAGACGCTGATCAAACACCATGATCATTACACAGGTGCACCTTGTGCTTGGGACAATAAAAGGCCACTCTAAAATGTGCAGTTTTGTCACACAACACAATGCCACATATGTCTCAAGTTTTGAGGGAGCGTGCAATTGGTATGCTGACTGCAGGAATGTCCACCAGAGCTGTTGCCAAATAATTTAAAGTTCATAATCTGCCTCCAATGTCGTTTTAGAGAATTTGGCAGTATGTCCAACCGGCCTCACAACCACAGGCCACGTGTAATCATGTCAGCCCAGGACCTCCACATCCGACTTCTTCACCTGCGGGATCATCTGAGACCAGCTTCCCGGACAGCTGAGGAAACTGTGGGTTTGCACAACCGAAGAATTTATGCGCAAACTGTCAGAAACCGTCTAAGGAAAGCTCATCTGCTTTCTAGTCGTCCTCACCAGGGTCTTGACCTGACTGCAGTTCGGAGTCATAACCGACTTCAGTGGGCAAATGCTGACCTTCCATGGCCACTGGCACGCTGGAGAAGTGTGCTCTTCACGGATCAATTCTGGTTTCAACTGTACCGGGCAGATGGCAGACAGCATGTATGGCGTCGTGTGAGCAAGCAGTTTGCCGATGTCAACGTTGTGCCCATGGTGGCAGTGGGGTTATGGTATTGGCAGTGTTAGGTTCTGAACAAAGGTTACTCTCCCGAGTGGCGCAGTGGTCTAAGGCACTGTATCGCAGTGCTAGCTGTGCTACTAGAGATCCTGGTTCGAATCCAGGCTCTGTCGTAGCCGGCTGCGACCGGGAGACCCATGGGGCGGTGCACAATTGGCCCAGCGTCATCCAGGGTAGGGGAGGGAATGGCCGGCAGGGATGAAGCTCAGTTGGTGGAGCATGGTGTTTGCAACGCCAGGGTTGTGGGTTCGACTCCCACGGGGGGCCAGTATGAAATAAAAATGTTTTTAAAAAATGTATGCACTCACTAACTGTAAGTCGCTCTGGATAAGAGTGTCTGCTAAATGACTAAAAATAAAAATAGATTACAAAAATTACAAATGAAAATAAAAAAAATACAGAGTAAAAACTCACGGACAACTAGAAAATGCTCAAACCAAGTTTATTCACCCACTGGGTCATACAGGTGCAAAGAAAAATACATGTTTACACAAGCACATATATTTACACTCTCCAACTAGGCGGAGTCAACTCCTTGCACATCTAGACAGCCAATACATCTCTGTTGCTAGTCTGGAACTTAATTGGTTCTTCTCACTGGTGTAGTCATGGCCCTGCCTGATGCTAGAACCTTTGTGGGCGTGGAAGTATATGTGTGTGAAATAGGACAGTTCCTTCTCACTTCATCTGACCTGACCTCAGGCTGAATTCCTCGCTCCTCCCTAATCCACGCCTGTCCTACCTTATCAGTGACTGAAACCAGACTGTTGCCCTTTGCCTCCCTCCATAGGAGCCATGAGATTTAACAATAACATGTTTGACAGAATGTAAAATGTCTGCACTCCCCCTTGTCTCACTCAGTAACTTTCCATACACTTAGTTCTTAACCACCCTCCATTGACCCCAACATATACATTCCTTATACATGTAAAGTAATCAATAAGTTCTAGTATGGTAACATGAATAAGTATATTTCAAGCTAGAACCCAACAGCAGGCATAAACTATGAACAACGAACGCAATTGCATTTTATTTGAATGCACAGAGATACCGTGACGAGATCCTGAGGCCCATTGTCGTGCCATTCATCTGCTGCCATCACCTCATGTTTCAGCATGATAATGCACGGCACCATGTCGCAAGGATCTGTACACAATTCCTGGAAGCTGAAAATGTCAGAGTTCTTCCATGGCCTGCATACACACCAGACATGTCACCGATTGAGCAAGTTTGGGATGCTCTGGATCGACATGTACAACAGCGTTTTCCAGTTTCCGCCAATATCCAGCATCTTCGCACAGCCATTGAAGAGGAGTGGGACAACATTCCACACGCCACAATCAACAGCCAGGTCAACTCTATGCGAAGGACATGTGTCGCTCTGCATGAGGCAAATGGTGGTCACACCAGATACTGACTGGTTTTCTGATCCACACCCCTACTTTTTTTTTTTTACGTTTCTGTGACCAACAGATGCATTTCTGTATTCCCATTCATCTGAAATCCATAGATTAGGGCCTAATTTATTTATTTCAATTGACTGATTTCCTTATATGAGCTGTAACTCAGTAAAATCTTTGAATTTGTTGCATGTGGTGTTGATATTTGTGTTCAGTGTAGATACAATCTATGGCAATAACTAAATTCGCACTTGCGCTCCTTCTGAACAACACCATTTATTGAAACTTTGGCAAGGAATAAAGTTTACAAAACGCAGTCCACTCTGTTTGGTACAGATTGTAGTTTTGGAAACGGAAAACTGTATGGAGATCAACTGTATGATGAGAAAATTAGCAGAATGTCGGCCAAAATCCATCCTCTGATCACCATATTTGGTAGTGAGTGGAAACGCCAACCGGATGCTTCACATTTATACATGCAGTGAATTATCTGCCTCATTGTTCTATTAGCGCTATGGGTACACTCGCAATAACCGCGCCAGTCCACCCATTATGCCGGCTTCCACTAGTTACCACAGCCACAAAGTCCAAATTGGCTATATAAAAAAAAAAATTAGGGTAAGGCATAAAGTTAGCAGTGTGGTTAAGGTTAGGATTAGAGTTAGGTTTATAATACCATTTTTAGAAGAGAAATTGTAGAAATAGGCTGGGTTTATGACTTTGTGGCTGTGGTAACTAGTGACGACCCCCATTATGCCATCATTGACTTGAATGGGGACGCCCGTTCTATTCATTGTTATTTCTATGGTGTATGTATCAGGTAATCTGCGCATCAAATAAGTAGCCAATATAATGAGGACATATTATATTAACGCATTTTCATAACTGTTTGGGCCTTCCTTTGAGTCAGTATCAGTATGGACATGACTTGTGTTGTCAAGAGAAGCATTAGTTCACAGTGCAAAGTTAGTAGCATTTAGGCTTAGCCTAAAATTAGCCTAAATCTGCTACATATTGTGTGTGTCCGCATACGGATATTCTCTAATGGACTTGCCAGAAGTTACTGCTTCCTGTCCATGTCAACAGCTTTGGCCTCTAACCCACACTGCAGCCCTCCAACATACATTTTAGTCATTTAACAGACGCTCTTATCCAGAGTGATTTACAGGAGCAATTAGGTTTAAATGCCTTGCTCAAGGGTACAAGTCGGCTCGGGATTCAAACCAGCATGCATGTACACACACACACACACACACACTAATGTTTATCTGTTGTTGTGACTCACTCACACCTGGTCCAAAGTCATACGTCTAAAATATCAGCTAGTTTCATTTTCAGTGTGTGTGTGTGTGTGTGGGAGGGGGGGGGGGGGGGCTGGCTGACTCAGCTTTGACTGAGTAATAGTGAGGCGAGTATCATGCTGATTATAACGTGATATGAGGCCCACCTTCCACCCATCATCACACACGAACACACACAAATCTATTAGCCACTTACCTGTGTGGGTGGGGGGTATACAGCTCCAATAACAACATCTGGTGGAGAACCAATTCATGTCTTTCCTCCTGCCCACACACACAGCAGGTTGTTTTAGGTGCGCTTGACTGGCCAACTGCACCATGGGCATTTACCCCGTTTCACTTTCAAGAGCGTGAAGGTACACGTCATCTCTCTTCCGCTTTCTCTCTGACACACACACACACGTACACACACGTGCACACACACACACCATAACACCACTCAATTGAGAGGACCTAGTGAAGACAAATATAATGTTTTTGCACATTTTATTACAAACATGTTCAGCCGTATAAAGCATACATTAATACCATAACAACAGTGAATGGTGGCAAAGCAACAAATATTTACCCCAAAGACCTCAGGACATTATAAAGAACAACTGACCAGCAGACTTCTCCTTACTCTCTCTCACACATATATACACACACACATAATATTAGGCTATAGCCTATTGTCTTTGTTAGCTGGAGTGCAGACTAGATGATTCTGACTCTGTTGTCGTGGACGTCATGGCGCCTGTTCGTCTACGCGGGAGAATCTTCAGGCTGGAGGTGCGGGTAAGTGTGAGGGCGCGGCGAGCAGAACTCTTGAACCCCACTCCCAGGAAGGCATAGAGCAGCGGATTCAAGCAGCAGTGAGCATACGCCATTGGTTCAGACACCGCTAACCACACCCCCAGGCCTGACTCCAGCGTACAGCCACGAGGGATCAGCTCCAAGCGGAGGAGCGCATCCACGGCGATGCCAATGCAGTACGGCAGCCAGCAGAGGAAGAAACAGAGAACCAGAGCCACAGTGGTCCGCACCGCCCTCCTCTTCTGCCTCTGACCCCCCAACGGCCCCCGGGTCAGCCTGGACACGATCACGCAGTAACACACCAGCAGCACCAGGCCCGGCACCACCAGCCCCACCAGCACCGTCTGCAGGTGGAACAGGGACACCCACAGTGGGGCGTTCTCCGGCGGGTAGAGCCTCGTGCACACCATCTCCCCCTCCCCTGCCTCCTGGGTCCGAGCGAACACCATGTCTGGGATGGCCAGGAGACCAGCAGGCAGCCAGGCGCCAGCGTACACCAGCCTGCATGCCAGCAGCTGCCGGGTGTGTGTGGTGCTGGTTTCTGTGGCTTTGACTACTGCAAGGTAGCGGTCCAGACTGATGAAGGCCAGGATCAGCACACTGCCGTACAGGTTCACTGTGTAGATGACGTGCACGCCCACGCACATGACCGCTCCGACGCGCCAGTCCCCGAGTGCAGCGTCCACAGCCCAGAAGGGCAGTGCCAGAACGAAGAGCAGGTCTGCAGCGGAGAGATGCAGCCGGTAGCGGTCCGTTAGACTGAGCCGGGCCTTCCGCTGGCAGCCCAGTACGAACACCACCAGGCCGTTCCCAGTGATCCCCAGGGTGAAGATGAAACCGTACACCACCGGGAGGAAGACACGCTGCACGCTGGGGCTCAGCAGCTCACGGTCACACGGCTCCTCAAATCCAGTGCCGAAATCACCCAAGCCAGAACCAAAACCGGAACTCGTGTCATTGTAGTCATAATCCGATTCTGTTATCACAAAGTGCTTCAGAGAGAGGAAGAAAGAGAGGATAATTGAGCAAACGTGCAAATACATGTGCAAAACTCTAAGAACAGATTCTACAATCTGATAAGTGAATAACATGATAACTGAGATAAATGTTACAGTAAAGTCCCATAAAAGTTTGTTAACATGGTCTAAATACTGAATGAAACCGTACCTCATAATAGGACATGATGGAGCCAGCTTACTCTCTGTCTCTCTGTTCTTTCCAGCCCTTTTCTCTTTTTCTTCTCAGAGTGGAGAATAGTTTTGTACCCGGTGAGGTTAAATAGCCGTGCCAACACCGCTCCCTCACTTGCTCCGCCCCCAACACACACACACACATACACACATCTGTGTCCCGCGGAAATGCTTTTCCTGTTTTCGAGGTGTCAGGTGCTGAAAGTGGCTCTGTCACAGGATATTGAGTGTGTGTTTGTGTTTGTGTGTGTGTGTGCGTGTGTGTGCCTTTGTTTATTGTTTAGGCTCCTTTTCATCAAATCTGTGAGAATAATATTGTTTGTAATAGCATGATGATATAACACTGTTGTCTAATTGACAGTCTACCAAAGTAAAGAGGAAACGTTATAAACACATTCTCACTGTGCAGCTGTAGTGCGTGTCTACTGTGTATGTATATGGGGGTACAGCTGCACTGTGTATGTGTGCGTGTGTGCGTGTGTGCATGTGTTTGTGTCTCTGTGTAAGAGAGAGAAATAGAGAGAGAGAAATAAAGAACTGTTTTGGTGTTGCACCTCTTAGTCCCTTTTACACAGAGCTGAACAGTCCTGCATGAGTAGCTGGAGTTTCGGCTCTGTGAGAGAATTCTCACACGTGCGTATTCTGATATGAAATGGTTATGATTGTGTGTGAGATATATTGTGCTCAAGAATGTCAGATGCTTATCTACTCCCATTCTCTGTTCAGTAAACGAACAGTGTGTCTTATAACCCTGTCGCCTCTCAGTGCGCCAGTCTATGCGCCACATGCTCAACTACAGATTGGTGCGAGATCTGGAGGCGTAGGGTGCCATTGCTGCATTCTGGGTGCTCAGTGTACCCACAGCCGGTGTGTGAATTGTCTACAGCAAGGATCATCAACTAGCTTCAGCCACGGGCCGATTATTTATTGAGTGGATGGTAGGGGGGCGGAATATAAGTACAGATAATTTGTAGACTACAAATTGACCTCAGGAATCCCAAACAGATGTAATATTTGACTAAAACATAATCATTTAAAACATTGCCTACATTTGTATACAATCACGTCTCTCTTTATTTTGCATGGGAATACTTAGGAACAGATTTTCAAAATTAAAATCACTTGGAACTGATTTCCTGGTGTTTTTATAGTCTTTTATGTCTAACAATGAAAATTGTACAAAAATAATAATATACACCAGTGCTTCTCAATTATTTTCTGTTACGCCCTCCCTAGGAAGAAGTAAACATTTCGCGCCCCCCAACTCTCCGCCACGACTGTAAATAGTATAATTTGTCTATCAAATTGTTATAAGTACACCTCTGCATAACATTGTATCCTAATTAACATTAAAGAAAAAAAAAAAAAAAAAAATAAAGAAATATAGATCAACTTACAACTGTCAGTAGCTGAGTGTAGATGCGGTGAGGAATCAAGCGCAGGAAACACGGGCGTTCGTCAACAGACTTTAGTAACAAAAATAACAGCACCAAACAGGCGAACAGCCAACCCAACCGGGAGGCAAAATACAAAGTACGCACAACACACACAGTGCGTAAAAATGACGATAGCGCACACAGTGCGGACTCTCGGAAAAACAACAATCCTGAGAGTAATACCAAAGAGCAACAGCTTGACAAATAAACAATACCACATAACACCTGCCCCCACACACGAAAACTAAATAGGCAACCAAATCAAACACTAACAAGGGACAGGTGTACAAACAGACAAAACCAAACAAACATGAAACATCGAACGGTGGCAGCTAGTACTCCGGGGACGACGACTGCCGAAGCCTGCCCGAACAAGGAGGAGGAGCAGCCTCGGCCGAAACCGTGACAGTACCCCCCCCTTGACGCGCGGCTCCAGCCGTGCGCCGATCCCGGCCTCTGGGACGACCAGGACGACGCGGAGCAGGGCGCGTAGGATGACCCCGATGGAACTCGGTCAGCAGGGACAGGTCTAATATGTCCCTCCTCGGCACCCAGCACCGCTCCTCCGGGCCGTACCCCTCCCACTCCACGAGATATTGGAGACCCCCCATCCGGCGTCTCGAATCAAGGATGGACCTCACAGTGTACGCCGGAGCCCCCTCGATGTCCAACGGGGGCGGAGGAGTCTCTTCTATCTCATAGTCCTGGAGTGGACCAGCTACCACCGGCCTGAGGAGAGACACATGGAACGAGGGGTTAATATTCCTGTAATCAATAGGCAGTTCTAACCTGTAACACACCTCGTTCAACCTCCTCAGGACTTTGAATGGCCCCACAAACCGCCGACCCAGCTTCCGGCAGGGCAGGCGGAGGGGCAGGTTTCTGGTCGAGAGCCAGACTCGATCTCCAGGTGCGTATACAGGCCCCTCACTGCGGTGGAGATCGGCGCTCGTCTTATGCCGACGGATGGCCCGCTGCAGATGAACGTGGGCAGCGTTCCATGTCTCCTCCGAGCGCCGCACCCACTCATCCACCGCAGGGGCCTCGATCTGGCTCTCGTGCCAAGGTGCCAGAACCGGCTGGTACCCTAACACACACTGGAAAGGGGTTAGTTGGGTGGAGGAGTGGCGGAGAGAGTTCTGCGCCATCTCGGCCCACGGAACGTATCTCGCCCACTCCTCCGGCCGGCCCTGGCAATAAGACCTCAGAAACCTACCCACATCCTGGTTGACACGTTCAACCTGCCCATTACTCTCCGGGTGGTAACCCGAGGTAAGGCTCACCGAAACCCCCAACCGTTCCATAAACGCTCTCCACACTCTGGAGGTGAACTGGGGGCCTCGATCAGACACTATATCCTCGGGTACCCCGTAATGCCGGAAGACATGGGTAAACAGAGCCTCAGCGGTCTGTAGGGCAGTAGGGAGACCCGGCATGGGAAGTAGACGACAGGCCTTCGAGAACCGATCCACAACGACCAGGATGGTAGTATTCCCCTGTGAGGGGGGAAGGTCTGTAACAAAGTCCACCGAGAGGTGGGACCAGGGTCGTTGTGGAACGGGCAGGGGTTGTAGCTTACCCCTGGGCAAATGTCTGGGCGCCTTACACTGGGCACACACCGAACAGGAGGAGACATAAACCCTCACATCCCTGGCTAACGTTGGCCACCAGTACTTAGTGCTAAGGCAGTGAACTGTCCGGCCGATACCTGGATGTCCAGAGGAGGGGGACGTATGAGCCCAATAAATGAGGCGATCGCGTACCTCGAACGGAACGTACGTCCGACCCACTGGACACTGTGGAGGACTTGGGTCGGTGCGTAACGCCCGCTCGATCTCTGCATCGACCTCCCATACCACCAGTGCCACCAGACAAGACTTTGGTAGTATGGGAGTGGGCTCAACGGACCTCTCCTCCGTGTCATACCGCCGAGACAGGGCATCTGCCTTCCCGTTCTGGGACCCAGGGATGTAAGTGATTTTAAACACAAACCGGGCTAGAAACATAGTCCAGCGGGCCTGGCGAGGATTCAGTCTCCTAGCTGCCCGGATGTATTCCAGGTTACGGTGGTCAGTCAAAACGAGGAAAGGCTGTTGAGCCCCCTCAAGCCAATGCCTCCACACCTTTAGGGCCTGTACCACGGCTAACAGCTCCCTGTCCCCTACGTCATAATTCCGCTCCGCCGGACTGAGTTTCTTAGAATAAAAAGCACAGGGGCGGAGTTTAGGTGGTGTGCCAGACCGTTGTGAGAGGACGGCCCCAATACCGGCCTCGGACGTGTCTACCTCTACCTGGAATGGTAAAGCGGGATCCGGATGCGCCAACACCGGCGCCGAGGTAAACAGGTCCTTCAGTCTCCCAAAAGCCCTGTCTGCCTCAGCTGACCACCGCAAGCGCACCGGACCCCCCTTCAACAGAGACGTTATGGGAGCTGCCACCTGTCCAAAACCCCGGATAAACCTCCGGTAGTAATTCGCAAAACCCAAGAACTGTTGCACCTCTTTCACAGTGGTTGGGGTTTGCCAATTACGCACAGCTGACACCCGGTCAACCTCCATCTTCACCCCTGACGCAGACAACTGATAACCCAAAAAGGAGACCGACTTCTGAAAGAACAGACATTTCTCTGCCTTGACATATAGGTCATGCTCCAACAGCCTCCTCAACACTCGGCGCACCAGGGCTACATGCTCTGCTCGGGTAGAACTGTGCACCAGAATATCGTCGATGTACACGACTACTCCCTGCCCCTGCATGTCCTGGAAAATCTCATCGACGAAGGATTGGAAGACTGAGGGAGCATTCATTAACCCATATGGCATGACGAGATACTCGTAATGACCGGAGGTCGTGCTAAACGCTGTCTTCCATTCATCGCCCTCTCTAATGCGCACCAAGTTATATGCGCTCCTGAGATCCAATTTTGTGAAGAACTGAGCACCGTGTAATGATTCCGTCATAGTCACAATCAGAGGAAGTGGATAGCTGTACTTCACCGTAATCTGATTGAGACCGCGGTAATCAATACACGGGCGCAGACCTCCATCCTTTTTCTTCACAAAAAAGAAGCTTGAGGAAGCGGGTGAAGTGGAGGCCCGTATGTATCCCTGTCTCAGAGACTCGGCGATGTAAGTTTCCATCGCCTTCCTCTCCTCTTGAGACAAGGGATACACATGGCTCCGCGGGAGGGCTGCTCCTAACTGGAGATCTATCGCACAATCCCCCTGTCTATGAGGCGGCAGCTGCGCCGCCCTAGTCTTACTAAACACCAGTGTCAAATCCTCATACTCGGGGGGAATGTGCAGTGCAGGCATTAGATTCGGACTTTCCACCGAGGTCGCCCCTATGGAAACACCCAGACACAGCCCCTCACACTGAGCAGACCACCCTTTAAGAGCTTTCTCTCGCCACGAAATAGTAGGATCATGGGTAATCAACCAGGGAAGCCCCAGCACCACCGGATACGCAGGAGAGTCAATCAGATAGAGCTGAATCGTCTCCTCATGACCCCCCTGCGCCTCCATCTTAAGGGGCGCTGTGACCTCCCTAATCAACCCAGATCCTAACGGACGGCTATCTAGGGCATGTACAGGGAAAGGCTTATCAACGGGAAGGAGAGGAATCCCTAATTCTACACAGAACTGGCGATCTACAAAGTTCCCAGCTGCGCCTGAATCGACTAGCGCCTTATGCTGGGAACGAGGTGCTACCTGTGGAAAACAAACAGGCAAGGTTATGTGAACGACAGAAAGCTCTGGGTAAGTAGGGCGCCTACTCACCTGGGAGGACTCCCCAATGCGTGGCCTGCCTTCACCTCCACCGGGGGACCTTCCCCAACACCTAGCCGCGGTGTGCCCTCCATGGCCACAGTTGGTGCAGGGGACGGCCCCCCTCGGGTTCCTACTCCTCCTTTCTCTAGCGCCAGCACCTCCGAGCTCCATAGGGCTCGGCTCGGAGGTGCTGGAGGGTGAAATGGGCGACCCCCATCCGGGACGTCCACGGGTGGCGAGCAGGGTGTCCAACCGAATGGCCATGTCGACTAGTTGGTCAAACGTCAACATGGTATCCCTGCACGCCAACTCTCTTTGGACGTCCTCCCGGAGTCTACAACGGAAGTGGTCTATGAGGGCCCGCTCATTCCACCCTGCATCTGCCGCTAGAGTCCGGAACTCCAGGGCAAAATCCTGTGCGCTCCTCATCCCCTGTCGGAGGAAGAACAGACGCTCCCCCGCCGCCTTCCCTTCTGGTGGATGGTCGAACACGGCCCGGAAGCGGCGGGAGAACTCCGCATAAGTGATGGTAGCGGCGTCCATTCTCCTCCATTCGGCGTTGGCCCACTCCAACGCCGTGCCGGTGAGACAGGAGATGAGGGCGGAGACGCTCTCGTGTCCCGAGGGCGCCGGGTGTACGGTGGCGAGGTAGAGCTCCACCTGTAGCAGGAACCCTTGACACCCGGCTGCGGAGCCGTCGTACGCCCTCGGGAGCGAGAGCCGAATCCCACTGGGTTCCGGAATGTGGACAGGAGGACTGACCGATGGGGATGGTCCGGTAGGTGGGGGCGTGGGTACCCCGCTGCTTTCCCATCGGTGGAGAGTGTTCATCACCCGATCCAAGGCGTGCCCGATCTGGTTAATCCGGTCCTCCTGTCCACGAAGACGGTCCTCCATGACCTCTGTCGGCGCGGGTGCTCCTGCTGACTCCATGGTGGGATGTGGTATTCTGTCAGTAGCTGAGTGTAGATGCGGTGAGGAATCAAGCGCAGGAAACACGGGCGTTCGTCAACAGACTTTAGTAACAAAAATAACAGCACCAAACAGGCGAACAGCCAACCCAACCGGGAGGCAAAATACAAAGTACGCACAACACACACAGTGCGTAAAAATGACGATAGCGCACACAGTGCGGACTCTCGGAAAAACAACAATCCTGAGAGTAATACCAAAGAGCAACAGCTTGACAAATAAACAATACCACATAACACCTGCCCCCACACACGAAAACTAAATAGGCAACCAAATCAAACACTAACAAGGGACAGGTGTACAAACAGACAAAACCAAACAAACATGAAACATCGAACGGTGGCAGCTAGTACTCCGGGGACGACGACCGCCGAAGCCTGCCCGAACAAGGAGGAGGAGCAGCCTCGGCCGAAACCGAAGCAATTTTTTTGTCCATTAAAATAACATCAAATTGATCAGAAATACATTGTAGACATTGGTAATGTTGTAAATTGCTATTGTAGCTGGAAACGGCTGATTTTTAATGGAATATCTACATAGGCGTACAGAGGCCCATTATCAGCAACCATCAGTCCTGTGTTCCAATGGCACGTTGTGTTTGCTAATCCAAGTTTATCATTTTAAAAGGCTAATTGATCATTAGAAAACCCTTTTGCAATTATGTTAGCACAGCTGAAAACTGTTGTGCTGATTAAAGAAGCAATAAAACTGGCCTTCTTGAGACTAGTTGAGTATCTGGAGCAAATACATTAGAGTGTCTAGTTTGAGAAACAGGCGCCTCACAGGTCCTCAACTGGCAGCTTCATTAAATAGTCCCGCAAAACACCATTTTCAACGTCAACGGTGAAGAGCCGACTCCAGTTCCTCTGTGGAGATGGGAGAACCTTCCAGAAGGACAACCATCTCTGCAGCACTCCACCAAGCAGGCCTTTATGGTAGAGTGGCCAGACGGAAGCCACTCCTCAGTAAAAGGCACATGACAGCCCGCTTGGAATTTGCCAAAAGGCACCTTTATGATTCTCAGACCATGAGAAACAAGATTCTCTGGTCTGATGAAACCAAGATTGACCTCTTTGGCCTGAATACCAAGCGTCACGTCTGGAGGAAACCTGGCACCATCCCTACGGTGAAGCATGGTGGTGGCAGCTAGGGCTGTGGCGGTCACGAAATTTCATCAGCCAGTGATTGTCAAACGGTAAATTGTCTCACGACAATTTACCGTTAATTAACATAAACATATTTAGCATCTCCTGGCGTCCACACATAGCCTACAAGCCATTTAAAAAAGTACAATATATCAATGTAATATAGCCTACACATTTACAATAAATCCATTATTTATTTTAGACAGGTCTAAAGAAGCATGAGATGAAGAAAATGTAGTCTATTTCTGAAGAAAATAATAGCATACTCTGAGTTGTCCTTATGTTAGGTCCTGATGTGGCTATGCCAAATGGCTGTGGGCTACACTAGTTCATTTAGCAGAAAAGATTTGCTTATAATTCCGTGGCATTATTTTATATTATTTTATAGTATGAAGAATACAATAGAACAAAGCTGAATAAAATATAAATATTTTCTCCAAACGATTTGAGGGAGTGTGCACATGCGGTTATTCTGTGTTGAGCTGTTAACAAAGAAATAGGTACTCCTATATGCTTAATTTAGAGCTATTAACTTTAGTTGTTGTACAAACGTTGGGCTATATGTTTAGATTTTTTATACATTGTAAGGCTGCATGATGAGATTCTAATGATGATTTGAAAAAAGTCGCTTGAAAGGCATGAGCTCTGCTTTGTTTTTTACGCAGGCTGTACACACTCCAATAGTCTCTCATTCACAATTTGACAAGCACTTGATAATGTCTCGAATTTCGTGGCTGCATCCCCTTTGTGGCCGTAATGCACCCTAAAGAAATCCATGCCTTTTGTGCTGCGTTGTGCCCTTCTCCCTGAGTGTACTGCGCAATCAGAAGCCCTGTCACTCACATGGCTCTCCGTCACGTGATCGGGTCTTTCTCACAGTCTACAAATTAAGACAGACACATCCGGGACGCCTGGGCCAGGTCAATTAGGAAGGCATGCTCGCTAAAGTGTTTTAGGGAGCGTTTGACAGTGATGAGGGGTGGTCGTTTGACCGCGGACCCGTTACGGACGCAGGCAATAAGGCAGTGATCGCTGAGATCCTGGTTGAAGACAGCTGAGGTGTATTTAGAGGGTATGTTAGTCAGGATGATATCTATGAGGGTACCCATGTATTTAATGCAATCACTGAGTATTTCCAACCATATTCAATATTCCTTCGTTCATATTATTCCCTCTAAGACTAAAATCAGAACTAAATAGATCGCTCAAAAACATTTTTATTTTATTTTAATCCGTCATTTAATTATTTAATTCAATTTATTATAATCCGTTACCATATATCTAATTTATAAATTCAATAGGTCACAAAACAAGTTTCATCTTTAACCAACCGCCGTTTAAACTAGAATGCTCGTGCTAAAATCTATCTTCTCTTTGTCCGTGTGTTTCTCTGTCTGCCCCTGCAGCTCCCAAATGGGACCTATGACCTCGACCCACCATTTTGTTTTGTAGGCTTAGCACAACCGCATGTCGTAGTTTTAGCCCCGTAAAATCATGCACATGCGCACATCCCCTTTAATCCCATGCTTGCCATACAATAGAACGATAGCATTACGCTACAGCGTCACTATTTTATACCTTATACTCACACAATTACACATAACAGAGCTCACATTTGCGTAGAACTTTCAGTTCCACCACATACAAACAAGTTTAAGAGGCTTGAATCCATCGCAGTGGACCTCTAAGGTTGAGGTTATCATGTAGCACGCAACACAATTAGCATTTAGCATTAGCCTTTAGCATTAGGTACACTGTGACACAACACACATTTAGCATTTAGCATTAGCCTTTAGCATTAGGTACACTGTGACACAACACACATTTAGCATTTAGCATTAGCCTTTAGCTAACTGCGGCCTACAACATGTAACAAACCCGCATTGCGTCTTTAATTGATTACTGTTTCGTTTGCCCTAAATTTATTCTGCCGTGGGTATGGCTATTTCTACGAGCGATCCCCCCCAATGCAACTACCCCGTCGGACAGAAGCTGAGCAAGCCATCCCCAAGAAATGTCCCACCAACCCCCAGTCCCAGACTGAACCTGAAACTCATAATGCGTTGCCAGGATTTTGGCCCACCCTGTTGGTCGCCTCGTTCGTCACGAGGGCTTATCTAAACCTGCAATGCTCTAAAATTGTATACATATCTTGGCCCCGACTGTTCTTGACTTACTATTCAAGCAACACATCTCTATAAACAATCCCTAAACTCTAACCACTTTTGCGCTATTTTTAAAATTTGTATAATGATTAGCCAGACCCCAGTCATCAGCAAAAACACCACCTGAGGCACGGTCATAATGGTACATTCCTCCAGTGTACACAAGCAGTAACAAAACTAACAACTTAGCTGTGTTTAGTCGGGTCATGACTCCAGACCGAAGTTAGCTTGAGTTAGCTTGGCGACTCCAAATGCAGCAAAGAAGGATTGCAAAACCCCTCCTGGCAAGCTCGCCATTTGTCGTATCGAGTGAGTGGTGGCAATTATTGCTGATGAACAAAAGGAGTCTGCTCATACGGAACAATTGGTTTTAAATTATTCATAATTTTTAATTGAGGTTTTAATTGGTTTTTTATTTTTAATTAAATAGTTTTTGAATAAGGCATTTAATTGAATTTTTTAATATTCATATTTTATTTGATTTGATTTTTTGGGGGAGGAAAAAAAAAAATCAAATAAAATATGAATATTAAAAAATTCAATTAAATGCCTTATTCAAAAACTATTTAATTAAAAATAAAAAACCAATTAAAACCTCAATTAAAAATTATGAATAATTTAAAACCAATTGTTTATTCCTATATCACCAATTTATCAATTTATCAAACTGCTGGTCATTAGTAGCCTACCAAACTTTTTTTTTTTTTGGAGTTGTTAGGGTTATATTAATAATTTAAGGGGGGAAGCCATAGGCTATACAGTCTAAAATAAGATAGTTCACAATAAAGGAATATAAAAGGGTTGATATAGGGGAAAATTGACTAATTAGGATAGTTCTTTAACTAAAGTAGTGTTAGGAGAAACTAATGGCAGAAGTTAGTACACCTTTCTCACATATGGATTCAGCAAAAAGTACAACTTAGGGATGTTTATCCTCAGCTTTCAGTGATCATCCAGCAGGGTGATTGTTACATCAGAGATGAAGACGAATAATAGATAGAGGACAAGCAGAAATGACGATAAAGATGAATCCAAAACTCCAGAAGGAAGAAAAACCGAGATGTCTGGGAACTTAAAGAAGATGAGGATGATGAAGATGAGAGTGATTGAGAGAGGTCATGGGTGGATATGACTCTGTGATCAGAAGGAAGTTGGCAAGAGAGAAACGAAGAAGGATACACGAGATTTGATCTCTGATGAAAGTTGAACGAAGAAGGAGACAAGAGATTCGAGTTCTGATGAAGAAAGCGATGAAGATTTGGAGATTAAAGGTGCTTTATGTTCGAGGATTTTATCCTACAATGACTGGCAAAGAAGAAATAGGAGATATAGACCGAGGCGTATCAGGCCTGGAGGAAGCGACGACTTTGGGAGAGGTAAGAGAGCTAGAGGAACAGCTCGAGACGCTGAAGATACAGAAGAGGAGAAACTGCTGAGAGGATCCCAAGAATTGGAGAAGAACAAAGAAGAAATAGAAGAAGGAGGAAGATTTCAGCTACACTTCCAGCAACTTTCAGAAGACTGTTATAATTGTGGACAGATTGGTTACTTTACCTGGGATGGAAATGCGCCAGGAGAAAACAACAGAGGAAGATAAAGGAGCAAGTGAAGATCACCTGTTAGTGCCTAGAAGAGACGAAGGGGGGTATCAGCTGATAGCATCGATTAGAGAAGAAGAGAAAATAGCTAACAGTTGAAACAACCGACCATTAGAAGTGATAGTGAATAGGGGAAAACTTATCTGGGTTCAGCCTAAAGAGGTTAAACATCTCACTAATTGATAACTAATTAGGATAGGGATTTGAGGTAGTAAAACAGTTAATTACTCTTAAGGTACTAATATTAGAAGATACTGTTATTGCAGTGTTGGGAAGAGATGCATTGTTTAAATTGAATTGTACAATAAGATGTACACTAGACGACTGTCTATTAGACAATCTGTCTGAAAAGTTAAAAGGGGTGACTGTTTATTCTGGGTTACATTCTTACACTAAGAGATTTCAGGCTAGGCTAAAAGGTGTTTAGTCGTTTGCCAAGTCTGTGTAATGAGTCAGAAGCAGGTGGGGAACTTTCCCAATCACATATTCTAAAAATTTGGTGGTAAGGGATTTTGTGAATAAATCAGGGGGAAAAGTTTTAAATGTTATGAGAGAAAACATTAGATTAAAATAAGTTAGGAGTAGATTAGGGTTGAAGGAACTCTGAGACAGTAAGCTAAGTTTCAAAGTTAGTAGTAAGAGAGAGAACAATGGTGAAGGACACTGTAGAGTAGGAAGATCAAGGTAATTATAGGTGTATTTTGTGTAATCAAAAGTTTGAAAGTCAGGGATTTAGAGAAAGGACTGAGATTTGGGGAAAGAGTGACACTAGTGGTGATAGATGGAAGTACAAGCAAAGACAACTTTTCTTTGGAAAAACTAGGAGTAACTAAGGACATTAACACTTCAGTTTATTAGAACAACAGGGAGAAGCAATTTAACTCTTTCAACATTGATAGTTATTAAAGTCATAAATATATCGCATTTGATTATAAGGGTCCAGCACCAATTATAGGGGGAAAAGACTGTTATTAGGGTTAGGATGGTGACGTTCCTCCCATATGGAGAGATAATTATGGAGAATAAGTATTGTTATCAGGACCAGGAGTAGAAGCTGTTGCACCTAGTCAAAGGAGGGATAGTTTGTACAACGATATGAAGTGGAAGAGGTTAGGATTGACTGTTCACTTATTTGGCGTAATGTTACAGAGAAAGGTCAGGGAGAATATATGTATACTTATCTAGTGCAAGCATTAGAAGTTGTTCCGGTTAAGAATTATGGGTTAAAGGGCTATGTAATTCGTAAAGTGACGCTTATAATGGAAGATTTGAGGTCTGTTGACGTTTCCACAGTCATTGAGGGAGTTCAGGAGGAGTAGATTACAGTAGTCACTCCAACAGTAGATAATACACAGAGGATAATGGGAACTTTTGCACTAGAAGTAATTAGGGTTGATACAGCAATTAAGTCAACTACTTTAATGGTAACTTTGGAAGGGATTAGTGATACGATGGCAATAGCAAATGTAGGAAGTATGACATCGACAACTTTTCTGAAATTAAATGGGGAATTTTTGACTCATGGGTTATGTTACGGATGGAGAGTGCTGTCAATGATAGTACGAATAGGGTTAAAATAGGAGAACAGATAGTAGTAGAGAGAATATAGATTCATCATGGAGGACAGGATGAGGTCTTTGATTTTAATGACAGACAAGGAGAGGTATCTGATCAGTACCGCTCGTTCTTCTGTTGTGGAAATTAGAGATAGATTAACTCATTCTGTAAGATCAGTGAGGAATCTTGAGGGTCCATGTCTGTTGAGAATTCCAGCACCAAACATGTTAGACGGTCGCGCGGCCTCTATCAGGTATGGGTCAGTCTTATGCTTTGGCATGACTGTGGTATTAGCAACAGTCATTGACAGATAAAATAATGTCGTTGTCAGAACAGTGGTTTAAGCCTAGGTTTAAGTGTTCTTGGTTAAATGAATTACCCTATGGGAATTGTTAAATGGGAAAGGAAAATCAGGTAACAACGGAACCCTGAAGTATTCAGGTGAAACATTGAGGGCTAAAAGTTGTTTTTGTTCTAATAAAACATATGAGGTAAAGGGTATGTTTATGGGAATATCAGATTGTGATGATTATATGATGATTTTGGATAAGCATGACCTTAAGGGTAGTAATGAGAAATATGTTACTTTTTATGTACCAGTTAGTAGGAACAGCAGGACTTTGATGGTTAAAAGATTAGCTTTTGACTGACAATGTGACTATGGGGAATTTTAGAGATATTTTGAGGGTTTGTGGTGATAAAATATATATTCTTACATTATGGATGGATAGGATTTTGTTACATGTCAACGTTGAAGCTTCCATATGAGGTTTTTACCATTATAAGAGGGATAGCACCGGATACAGCTAAATCTAGGGTTAAAAGGGTGACATGGCTACATGTCATAGTCTTCAAGCCTATTATTGAAGAATAAATCTAAGGGAGAAGGGGGGACTTTTTCCATGGTATGGTGTAACATTTGGAAAGATCATATTGATAATAGTAGACACTTTGAGTCCAGATAGTTCAGATATTATCACTAGGGTTATATATGCATTATAAGGGATGTGTTTGGGAGATCTGAGAGGATTTGGTTGCAAGATCAATTAGGCCAGTAGGGGCAGTGATGGGTCAGATTTTAGTTTCAGCTTTGATAACACTGTGTGATGTTTGTAATTGGTTACTGACCTTTGAGAAAGCTATGATATTGAGATAGGTTGGAGAATGATGCCTGGAGACAACACTCAGATGCCGGTGTTGACTGTTCCTGATCTGGATAAAGATGGACCAGTGGAACTGAATGGATAAATATCATTTTTTGATTATTTGATCATTTTTCAAAAAAAAATTTTTTCAATATTAGGGTGATGTTGGTATGATTTATGAATCAAAGGGGGGAATAGGTTTATGTGATTCATGCATCATTTATATATCAGTTTATATTCTTAGTTGATATTGATGGTCAATTTGAAAGTGTTGTTTTGCAAAAGATACTGTTTGGTCGTTTCTTTTTCTTCCAGAAGCATTTGGGGGAACATGTGGAGATTGAAATACTCAAACAAAGACAATATGAAGGGACAATATGACTGGAGGAGATGAAACAAGGAGGGTGTGGCTGATTCCATCATCAACAGTCCATTGGAAGAGGAGACTACAGGGAGAGGAAGTGTAGTGGACTACATTCCAGTGTTTGCAATGAAATATAGACATGTGTAATACATAATTGTGTCATATTCTTAGGTATTAATTTTTGTAGAATGATGTTTGATGTTATTGAATACATGTGAGGATCTTAGATGTTTTTGTTTATTTCAGTGAATGCTTAGGGACAGAAGGTCTAGGCAGGGAGAGTTCCACTGTACGGTCCGGTGGGTTGACCAGCCTTGCAAGTGGATGTTTATGGATAGGATTTTGTTTGCAGGGGCTTACATGTGTATTTAATTGCATCATAGTTTCAAAATGCATTTACATGGTTAATGAGTTTATCTGGAGTACCGACGGTGGTTGCCTGGGGCAGAGGGACCGTAAGAGAATTTTACTGTCTTGATTGATATGGATGGATGGCTGCCGGACAGTTTTTCGCTCTTCCACTCCATAGAGATTTGTTCATATTTCATAGTAATGTATTCACACTTCATAAACAGTTATTTCATAAGAAAGGTATTTACACTCTAGAGAAGAATGTTTTTGGTTTAATGTTAAAGATACTCAATAAGATAAATGGTTACTAGTCATAATCCTATTCTGTTTGTTTTCGAGACGGTTAGTTCGTCTCGAAGGGGGGAATATGTAGTGTATTAAGATTATGTCTTTGTTAAATGTTTTTCATGAAGAAATGGAATGTTGGTTATGTTAGTATCAAAAGGCAATGTTTAGTATAATGTCACATATAGTAGACAGGAAGTGTGTTGTAAACTGGTGATTGGCCAGAAGAGGGAGCCCATCGTGTTGCATTGTTTATAAATAGGGGTACACGAAGAAGATAGGGCAGAGCAGCCATTAGAATTGGAGGACACTGCTCTCCAGACCTCGCGAGTCTGTCACTCATCCTGAAGCTTGTTATCTGAATAAACCTTATGATCAATGTTCCGTATGAGCAGACTCCTTTTGTTCATCAGCAATAATTGCCACCACTCACTCGATACGACAGCAGTAATATGGTCACCGCAACAGCCCTAGTGGCAGCATCATCATGTGGGGATGTTTTTCAGCGGCAGGAACTGGGAGACTAGTCAGGATCAAGGGAGAGATGAACGGAGCAAAGTACAGAGAGATACTTGATGAAAATCTGCTCCAGAGTGCTCAGGACCTCAGACTGGGGCAAAGGTTCACCTTCCAACAGGACAATGATCCTAAGCGCACAGCCAAGACAATGCAGAAGTGGCTTTGGGACAAGTCTCTGAATGTCCTTGAGTGGCCCAGCTAGAGCCCGGACTTGAACCCAATCTAACATCTCTGGAGAGACCTGAAAATAACTGTGCAGTGACGCTCCCCATCCAACCGGACAGAGCTTGAGAGGATCTTCAGAGAAGAATGGGAGAAACTCCCCAAATACAGATGTGCCAAGCTTGTAGCGTCATACCCAAGAAGACTCAAGGCTGTAATCGCTGACAAAGGTGCTTCAGCAAAGTACTGATTAAAGGGTCTGAATGCTTATGTAAATGTATAATTTCAGTTTTTTTTTTTTATACATTTGCAAAAATGACTAAAAACCTGTTTTTGCTTTGTCATTATGGGGTATTGTGTGTAGATTGATGAGGGGGGGGGGGGGGACAATTTAATCAATTTTAGAATAAGGCTGTAACGGCTGTAAAGTCAAGGGGTCTGAATACTTTCCGAATGCATTGTATACATATAATGTATATTTTTTGCTCAGAAAACAAATAAAACCACCCGCAGGCCGCCAGTTGGGGAACCCTGGTGTGTGGTTGAGGTGTAGACTGTGTGTGATGTCCGTTATAGGTGAGCCATATCCTATACAGACATAGACTCAGACCCAGACAACACTGACTGGTGTCACCTGACTGTTCTCTCTCACCCTTTACCCCACTCTCTCTACCTTCCTACACCCTCACACATCTTTCCTTTCCTCTACACCTTTTCTCTCTCTCTCACTCTCTCTCTCTCTCTCTCTCTCTCTCTCTCTCTCTCTCTCTCTCTCTCTCTCTCTCTCTCTCTCTCTCTCTCTCTCTCTCTCTCTCGCTCTCTCTCTCTCTCTCTCTCTCTCTCTCTCTCTCTCTCTCTCTCTCTCTCTCTCTCTCTCTCTCTCTCTCTCTCTCTCTCTCTCTCTCTCTCTCTCTCCTCTCCCTTTCATCACCCATACTGTCTCTCCCTCTCCTCTCCTCCTCAGAGGCCTAATTAAAGACCTCCTGTACTTAGGGACCCACTTTGCACCCACTCTCATCTCTCATGTAGACTCAAAAAGATTGAAGGGAAAATACGGTATTTTGATAGCAGTGGCAGTCGGTGCCGTTTAAGATGAGGGAGGACTTTTTTTTACAGTTTTTCTCAATTGCTAAAACACTAAACCCTATTGTCTGAACCAAATGCTCAGTTGCCTGAACCCACTGATTGAATCAATCACTCTTTTGGCAAAACCATAAGCACTTTACACCTGTTTAGACATAACTTGCCAACACATTTTCATTGTGATGCACCCGTGCTGCATAATGGTGAGCACAGGTGACAAAAGTCAAACACAATTAGAGCACAGGTGTCACCACTTGAACACAACAACTCAAAATTGATCACACTTGTGGCTAATGAATTGAGGGAACATATACAGTAAGCCAGTTCAGAGAGCACTGGTTTGTGAGGCCCTACAATGGATAGAAATCTGAGAGGAAGAGTTCGTGTGAGAGGAGGTCGAGGTGGTCGAGGTGGTCGAGGTGATCAGCGAAGACAAAGAACAGTAATATCTGATGAAATCAGAGCTACTGTGATTGACCATGTTCTTGTCCATGGTATGAGCATGAGGGAGGCTGGACAAAGGGTACAACCAAACATCAGTAGATTCACTGTGTCCACCATAATCCGAAGATTTAGAGAAGAGAACAGGTAATTACCTTTTTTTGACATTATAGAACAGTATGTAAATGTTGACAGCAATTACTGTACTGTATGACATACTATATACTGTAAGTAAATATATGTTTCAGTACATCACTGTACCAATGTACTGTAGTATTGTAATGGAGGGTTGGTCTAACTGTTTGTAGGCCTAGTATTCCATGTATATTTTTTGTAACTACATGTTCTCTTTTTGTAGAATTGAAAGACTGCCACATGGGGGTGGGAGGACAGGTATGTTCTCCCCACACCAAGAGACCCTAATTGTTGATATGGTCCGTGAGAACAATGCCATTAAACTGAGCGAAATTCAGCAGAAGATCATTGAGGACCATTTAAATTTTGAGGGTATCAACAGTGTCAGCCTCTCTACATTTTACATTTACATTTTAGTCATTTAGCAGACGCTCTTATCCAGAGCGACTTACATGAGCAATTAGGGTTAAGTGCCTTGCTTAAGGGCACATCGACAGATTTTTCACCTAGTCGGCTCGGGGATTAGAACCAGCGACCTTTCGGTTACTGGCACAACGCTCTTACCCACTAAGCTACCTGCCGCCCACTACTGTTGATCGTGTCCTCAAGCGCAACAGACTGCGCATGAAACAGCTATACAGAGTGCCCTTTGATCGCAACTCAGACAGAGTCAAAGAGCAAAGATTCCAGTATGTACAGGTTGGCATATATCCAGACACATTCAATGTTGATTACTCTAAGTAGTGATTTACTGTAGTGGCCTAAATCACTTTTTCCGTATCACTTACAAAACTATATCTATTTCTACAGAGGGTTTTTCAACTAGATGCAATGGAAAGACCCCATCAATACATCTACATGGATGAAGCTGGGTTTAATCTCACCAAAAGGAGAAGGAGAGGCCGTAATGTGATTGGCCATCGGGCCATTGTTGGTGTTCCTGGGCAGCGTGGTGGCAATGTCACATTATGTGCTGCCATCAGCAATCATGGGGTTGTCCACCATCATGCCAACCTGGGGCCCTACAACACTCACCAGCTCCTCATTTTCCTCAATCACATGCGAGATGCTTTGTTAGGGCAGCAGGATGAGCATCCCATCTATGTTGTTGTTTGGGACATTTTTACATTTACATTTTAGTCATTTAGCAGACGCTCTTATCCAGAGCGACTTACAGTTAGTGAATACAATGTGAGTTTTCACAGAGCCCTCCAGGTTAGAGAGTGGTACAATATGAACCAAGGTTTAATCAATCTTTGCCTTCCACCGTACTCCCCTTTCCTAAACTCCATTGAGGAATTATTCTCCTCATGGCGGTGGAAGGTATATGAACGCCAACCTTACACCAGGGTAAATCTCCTGCAAGCCATGGGACTTGCTGTCATGATTTAACTGGATTTGAACCCAAATGCAGACAACTACACCGAGCCAGAGGAGGTTTAACAGGTTTATTTACAAAGTTCAATTTGTCCAGGTTTCCAATAATAGGGGAAGAGCAAGTCCAGGTTTACAGGGAGGGTAACAGATCCAGGTTCAGAGCAGGAGTGGTACCGTAACGTCCTAGTGTCCGTGGTGAGTCCAAAAGGGAGGTCCGGTAGTGGAAAGCAGGATGGTGGTGGCAGGAGTGAAGCGGAGTCAGGTTCCAATAATCTGTGGCACAGGAGAAAAGTAACTAGAACAGGCCAAAAACACAAAGGGCGAAAACAAGCAGGTTGAGTCAACAGCGAGACTAACATGGTTGTCTTGACTATGATCTGACGATGAGTGGCAAGTTTGACCGGGTCTTAAAGGCTGAGGTGATTATGGTGAATGAGCTGCAGCTGGAACCCTGACTCCCGCACACCAGACTTCACTCCTGTAATCAAGGACAGACAGAGAGGAGGAGGAGAGCAGAGAGAGAGCTACCTAGCAGCAGTAGGCCTAACACTTGCCTGTGGTGACATAGGTGTGGAGGCATGCCAAGCCTGGATACGGCATGCCAGGGGTTTTTTCCCCCGTTGCCTGGCCAGACAAAATGTGGCCTGTGATGTGGATGAAGTCCTGTGGCCTGACCCAGTACAGAGACATGATGCTGTGGCTGAGTAATGCACTTATTTGTATGGGCTTACTGTACACAAGTGGCAAACGCATAAGATTTCTGTTTGTTTTTACAAGTGCTACATGTAAATGCACAAGATTTCTGTTTTGTCTTTTTGTACAAGTGCTAAATGCACAGTTTTTTTTTGTTTTGCAACATGCATTTAGCCTACAGTGAACAATAAACATGTATTTATCCAGCTTCATGTCCTGAGCATTGTGTTTTCTATTTTTCTACGTAGTGTTTAGTGACTGTTCAGTAGTGTTTTTAATTTTGATTGACTCGGGGCACGATTTGACAACATAGTTCAGTTTTGAGCACAGATTGAACTGTTTTGAGGTGAAAGTTTGGTTTTGCAAGAAGAGTCTGAGGTTTTGTGAATGTAGCTTGAAAATTGGGTTTTGTGTTCACAGTTAAGAGAAAAGGAGAGCAGCTTTCAAGAAATGTGTCTTAGCAATCGAGAAAAACTGTAAATGAGCATGGCCTTACTTCTATTACATCATATTGGATGACTGTCATTCATATTCCATTCACCCAGTTCAATGTAACATCGATAGGTTTAGGCTATTACATGATACTTAAATCTTCCCTATACCTATTATGAGGTTGCAACAATCTAGCCTATGAATTAAAGTTTACAACTTAGTTGCACACGTTGAGATAATTTTTTTGTAATCAAGGTGACAGACAGTGACGCATTCAATACCGCCTTGCACACTCTTGCCTGCATCTAGCTGATCTAGGGTGTAATCATTAGTCCAACAGTTGCAAACTAGAGTTTCTATTGGACAAATTCAGGTATGTTTATCCCCGTTTCGTTCCGTTTGCTTCCGTTTAAGAAACGTTTTTCAACAGAATCAGCGGAATGAATACACCCCTGATCACACGCAAACACAGTTCACTTTCATAGCAGCCACATACAAATAGCATGATCACTTTGCTCGTTTCAATTCCTTATCTAAACTACACGATCTCCTCCTCTCTCACCTTTTCCCTTCACTTGTGGACTTCAGTGCACAACACATCAGCTGTCTGTGACCAGGCGAAAAAACCATTCCAAGCCAAACCTTCATATCATAACCGCTAACAGCCTACATCGTTGTCACCATATTAGCTAGCTAACATCATAGGTAACATAGCTAATACAACTAACGCATTAGTAAACCCGCTACAATGATGCAGTACAGTGTACAATCAGCAAGTGGTTTAGCAGGTGGCAATATATTAATAAAAACAAAAGCTTACCTTGACTTGGAACAGTTCCAGTGTTGGATAGCCATATCCAGCTAGCTATCATAGCATCCCTCTCTGTTTGAGCCGGGTGTTTGAGTAGGCTAAACCAGCTAGCTGCATTGGCTAGCTAAGTAAGTGAAAGTGAAATAAATATTTATCTCGCTCTTGCTTCTCCTTCATTTTTGAAGAAATTAATTTGTTCACAACTGTTCGACTATTGTCTTTCTCTCTCTTTGAGTCAAGTACTCACCACATTTTATGCACTGCAGTGCTAGCTAGCAGTAGCTTATGCTTTTCAGTACTAGATTCATTCTCTGATCCTTTGCTTGGGTGGTCAAAATGTCAGTTCATGCAGCAAGAGCTCTGATAGGTTGGAGGATGTCCTCCGGAAGTTGTCATAATTACTTTGTCTATGGAAGGGGGTGAGAACCATGAGCCTCCTAGGTTTTTTATTGAAGTTAATGTACCCAGAGGAGGATGGAAATTACACAACATGTACAAAAGTATGTGGACACCTGCTCGTCAAACATCTCATTCCAAAATCATGGGCATTGCCCCCCCTTTGCTTCTATAACAGCCTCCACTCTTCTGGGAAGGATTTCCACTAGATGTTGGAACATTGCTGCGGGAACTTGCTTCCATTCAGCCACAAGAGCATTGGTGAGGTCGGCACTGATATTGGGCGATTAGGCCTGGCTCGCAGTTGGCGTTCCAATTCATTCTAAAGGTGTTCGATGGGGTTGAAGTCAGGGCTCTGTGCAGGCCAGTCAAGTTCTTCCACACCGATCTCGACAAACCATTTCTGTATGGACCTCGCTTTGTGCATGGGGGCATTGTCATGCTGAAACAGGAAAGGGCCTAGCCCGAACCATGAAAAACAGCCCAAGACTATTATTCCTCCTCCACCAAACTTTACAGTTGGCACTATGCATTGGGGTAGGTAGCGTTCTCCTGGCATCCACCAAACCCAGATTTGTCTGTCGGACTGCCAGATGGTGAAGCGTGATTCATCACTCCAGAGAACGCATTTCCACTGCTCCGGAGTCCAATGGCGGCGAGCTTTACACCACTCCAGCCGACGCTTGGTACTGTTCATGGTGATCTTAGGCTTGTGTGCGGCTGCTCGGCCATGGAAACCCATTTCATGAAGCTTCTGACGAACAGTTATTGTGCTTCCAGAGGCAGTTTGGAAATCGGTAGTGAGTGTTGCAACCGAGGACAGACGAGTTTTACGTGCTACGCACTTCAGCACTCGGCGGTTCCATTCTGTCAGCTTGTGTGGCCTTCCACTTCGCGGCTGAGCCATTGTTGCTCCTAGACATTTCCACTTCACAATAACAGCACTTACAGTTGACCGGGGCAGCTCTTTCAGGGCAGAAATTTGACAAACTGACTTGTTGGAAAGGTGCCATCCTATGACGGTGCCTTGTTGAAAGTCACTGACCTCTTCAGTACAGGCCATTCTACTGCCAATGTTTGTTGCATGGCTGTGTGCTCGATGTTATACACCTGTCAGCAACGGGTCTGGCTGAAATAGCCGAATTCACTAATTTGAAGGCTGTCCATATACCTTTGGCCATGTAGTGTATCTGTCCTCCAGCTACACCATGGTGCTACCCTACAGAGTGCTGTTGAGGCTACTGTAGACCTTCATTGCAAAACAGTGTGTTTTAATCAATTATTTGGTGACATGTGAAAATATTTAGTATAGTTATATCTAAAAATTATACATTTTTTAATGTTTCACTATTTATATTTTTATGAAATTCACTGAGGAGGATGGTCCTCCCCTTCCTCCACTGAGGAGCCTTCACTGTTTGAGAGTTATCAGGCCTTATTACACAGCTATGAACTCTACCATAGTAAGGACTCAGGCCTACAACACTTACAGTATAGGGGCATAAATGGTCAAATGCAGCAAAACACACACACACACACAGACACACAGAGGCGAGCAGGTGTTTCTGGTCGAACCATGGAGCCTGTTCCCACGACAGTGCTGGTGACCAGCTGGTTTAGCTCTTTCCTTTCAGCTGTGTTAATTACAAACACACACACACACACACACACACACAAACACACACACTAACAGAACAGTAAGTAACTGTAAGTCGCTCTGGATAAGAGCGTCTGCTAAATGACTAAAATGTAAATGTAAATGTAACAGAACAGAGGAGCAAGAAAATAGTATTTCTGCACATAAGCAGGATGTTGGTGTAAAATAAAGGTAGAAAGAAACACAGTAGGGAACAATAGTTATCACAGTATTGCTAGTACTGCTGCTGCTGCTATTGCAGTCTCAAGCAGTTTGAACTTTGAGCCAAGCATGTTAAATGGGAATTGAGGGGGTCGGTGAGTGACAAGCAGAGTCAATTTTCCCAGGGCCTCTCAAGCACTTCCCATACACACACACACACACACACACACACACACACACACACACACACACACACACACATACACACACACACACACACATGGAAGTGGCAGAAACAGAAGCTGGAAGTTGACTGCCTCTCCCAGCATTAAAACAGAGGCTGTTTGTCTCAGCTTCCTGACGAAGAGAGGGAGGAAGAGGATGAGGAAGAGCGAAGGAAACAGAGAGAAGAGAGGAGAAGACAAATCAACACCCTCAAAAGTACCCATGCCCCAACACTCACCCCTCACCCACACACACTCTCATACAAACAAACTCACACACATACACACACACACAGATGCACCTCACATACCCCACATCCAAAACTTCCCACTTCCCAAACCCATGCAGCTGCTAATGGGTCAGTGGCACGAACAGGGGTTTGGTGACACACATATACACACAAACACACATTATTCTCCTCTATTCATAGAGTATTCAAAACAGGAAGGACTTCCTCTATTTAGGAAAAGCAAACAGCTGCGAAGATCTCTCACACAGATACTCCTGTACACACGCAGACATACACACACCTGTAAAGATATGTCTACCAGTGTTGAAACACAGGCACAAATGCCCTCAGTTTTATCCTTCATTCTTCTCATCACTCCTCTCGTCTCTACTCTACAGTGCATTCGGAAAGTATTCAGACCCCTTGACTTTTTCCACATTTTGTTATGTTACAGCCTTATTCTAAAATTGATTGAATTATTATTTTTCCTCATCAATCTGCACACAATACCCCATAATGACAAAGCCAACACCGTTTCTTAGAAATGTTTGCAAATTTTCAGACCCTTTGGTATGAGACTCAAAATGGAGCTCAGGTGCATCCTGTTTCCATTGATCATCCTTGAGATGTTTCTACAACTTGATTGGAGTCCACCTGCTCCAGAGCGCTCAGGACCTCAGACTGGGGCGAAGGTTTACCTTCCAACAGGACAACGACCCTAAGCACACAGCCAAGACAATGCAGGAGTGGCTTCAGGACAAGTCTCTGAATGTCCTTGAGTGGCCCAGCCAGAGCCCGGACTTGAACCCGATAAAACATCTCTGGAAAGACCTGAAAATAACTGTGCAGCGACGCTCCCCATCCAACCAGACTGAGCTTGAGAGGATCTGCAGAGAAGAATGGGAGAAACTCCCCAAATACAGGTGTGCCAAGCTTGTACTGTCATATCCAAGAAGACTCAAGGCTGTAATCGCTGCCAAAGGTGCTTCAACAAAGTACTGAGGAAAGGGTCTGAAGACCTATATAAATAAGGTATTTCTGTTTTTTATTTTTAATACATTTGCAAAATTTTCTAAAAACCATTTTTTTCTTTGTCATTATGGAGTATTGTATGTAAGTAGATTGACGAGGGGAAAAAAACAATTTAATCAATTTTAAATAAGGCTGTAACGTAACAAAATGTGGAAAAAGTAAATGGGTCTGATTACTTTCCGAATGCATATTCTCCTCTCTCCTTCTACCCCCCCAGCAGCACTACAATGATGGTTTGACAGCTTAAAGCTAGAGTCCTTTACATTAAACAATAACAAAGCAGTGGAGTAAACATTGGAGTAAACAAGCTTATGTTTTTGGGTTCTGATGAGGTACTGCAGTTGAACTAAGCTCACGGGGCATTTCTAAGTTATATTCTTCAAGTATATATAATTAATTTATAAGTCAAAAAATGGATGTAGCAACTAAATATTGTAGCTTTAATGGCCTGTGTGTGTGTGTGTGTGTGTGTGTGTGTGTGTGTGTGTGTGTGTGTGTGTGTGTGTGTGTGTGTGTGTGTGTGTGTGTGTGTGTGTGTGTGTGTGTGTGTGTGTGCAGCACTTGCACTTGACCCCCCCTTTCTAGCTCTGACTCTACTTATTGAGGAAACATTTACTTTCTATGCCTGTGATATGTGGTTGTCCCACCTAGCTATCTTAAGAAGAATGCGCTAACTGTAAGTTGCTCTGGATAAGAGTGTCCGCTAAATGACTAAAATGTAAAAATGTAAAGTGCGTGGGTGCGTGTGTGTGTGTGTACGTGTGTGGTAGCCTACTGCCTACAGATGGTAAAGTCAAGTTCTCTGTCAAATCAAGACAGACAGTTTCCTGTTGGTGAGACTGAACAATCGTGGGAAAGTCAGAGAGAGATGGGCTTCATCTTAACAGTATAAAGGGGCTTCCTCTCCTTTATCTGCTCTGGTGTGAAAGAACTGAGCAGGCATCCACCATATCGCTTATCAACAGTCCAGTGTTTTCAGAACAGTGTACATGAAGGACATGGGGAAAGGTGTACATGACATCCCAATAGTCCAAAGGCTGTCTCCTCTCCCTTCACCTGCACCGATGATATGAAAGACTAGGATTGGTGAATGACAGGTAGACATCCTCCATATTACTGTCACCTGTCCTTTGTTCAGATAAGTGTTGGCTACTGTTACTGAAGGAGAGATGGGAGAGGAGAGCACTTGCCAGGGAGAACTGGCAAACTATGGTCCTTGTCCTTCCCCTGTTAAGACCACAAAACCCCAATTTTTACAAAACCTTATCACTCCAAGAATATGACAATGCGGCACTTGAGAACATGCTCTGTTTATTATTTATGCATAGTCACTTTAACTCTACCCACATGTACATAAGACCTCAATTACCTCGACTAGCCGGTGCCCCCTCACATTGACTCTGTACCGGTACCCCCCTGTATATAGCCTCCCTACTGGTATTTTATTTTGCTGCTGCTCTTTAGTTATTTTCTTTTCTTTTTTTCTTTTACTTTTTTTCTTTAAAAAACTGCATAGTTGGTTAAGGGCTTGTAAGTAAGCATTTCACTGTAATGTCTACACCTGTTGTATTCGGCGCATGTGGCAAATAAAATTCGATTTGATCAGTTCAACAGCTTCCTCCAGTGGAGAAACCGCATAACTGCACCCAACCACCATTCTGGAAGTAGCTACCACTTGTACGCTCTTTTATTTTATGTGGAAATACACAAAGTTGGTCCTAACACGGTAACGATATTACAATTTCTTGACTGTTGAAGGTCAGTTTTGCGCCCTCCACCTTCATACCAGGAGTGGGAAGGGAAGCTGGTCCTAGATCTGTCCACACAGTCCGGTCGTCACTAGTTACCACATTCACAAAGTCATAATTATGGCTAAACCACACCTATATCTACCATGTATCTTCTTAAACTCTGATTTTAAACCTTAATCCAAACTTTAACCACACTGCTAATATTATCCCTAACCCCAACCTCATATTAAGACCAAAATGCAAATGTTTGTTTTCATGAATTTTTACGATATAGCCCATTTTGATTTTGTGGCTGTGGTAACTAGTGACAACCGCACATGGTCATTCCGCATACATTTTTCTAGCATGGAAGGGGAAGCAGAAAGGAGGTTGTTTTACATTTGCATACCAACTTTTGATTGGCTAAAATCCTTCATACGTTTGCATGGTTGAAAATACATCGATGTAATTGGTCGACTATGTCGCGCCAAACGTCACATGGTCCTGGTTTTCGCGCGAAAAGTGCACTTTCTTTTCCCCTGCGTGCGTTGTACAGTCAACAGGAGAGACTTTAGAAACGATTCAATATTTTAATATTTTAGTTTTAATCAAGTGAAAAGATGGATCTTGTACAGCCGACTCAGGAGAATGCGGGACAGATGGTGAAGGACGAGTTGGCAGAGAAATGCCAGAAGCTTTTCCAGGCTTTCTTAGAAGAGTAAGTGAAATAACGACATGATGATGTTATTATTCTTGCTGGTACATTGTTTGCTTAGCTAGCTATAGCTATCTAGCAGATAGCTAATAGCTATTGGATAGCTAGCAAAACTGTAACATATAGCTAGACATCAAGGTTATGTCTGGATTTACTTTATAAATATTGTGCTAACTAACTATTTTTAATGCATTTTACCAAGTTTTTGGAACTGTTGAAACCTAAATAGCTGGCTAGTTTACAAGCTAGTTGAAGTTGGCTAACACGATGTGCATGGCTAACATATCCAATCTAGCTTCATACAAGTCTTTTATAACCACAGTTATACATCAGTTATACAGTACCAGTCAAAAGAATGAATGAGTAGGTGTGTCCAAACTTTTGACTGCTAGTGTACATCAAAATGGGATGCATACAACTAATAAAACGGTTGTATTTTTGTGTCTGTGTGTGTAGGTACCAGACAGCAGACGGTGAGGTGAAGTATGTCCATGATGCTGAGGAGCTGATCAGGCCAGAGAGAAACACTCTGCTGGTCTCCTTCACTGATCTGGAAGGATTTAACCAGGAACTGGCAACCACCATCCAGGAGGAGTTTTACAGGTAGCTACAGATCTAGGATCAGATTTCGATTCCTCAATCCATCAGAGGAGGCGGCGCAACACTCCATAAAATAAAACAGTGTGATATTTAGGTCATAGACCTTTTATAAGACCCTCCCCAAACTCTAACAGAGCACTTAGAACCTTTGTGTGTTAGTGTTGTTGAAGATCTTAACGTTACTATGTCCAGCTAACAAGCTCTCTATTCCTCTCTCCTTCTCTTTGTACTTGTATCTCTCCCCCTCTTCAGAGTGTATCCCTTCCTTTGCCGTGCGGTGAGGAACTTTGCTAGGGATCATGGGAATGTCCCTGTGAATAAGGAGTTCTACTTGGCCATTCAGGACCTGCCCACCAGACACAAGTAAGAGACATATACCTGAAGACAAATGTTTCAAGTCACACAAATGGTGTTGTTGGTCTGACGGGTTCTGTTCTCTAAGATGTTTTGTGTGTGATCTGACAATGTTCCTTTTGTGTTATAGGATCCGTGAGCTGTCCTCCCTGCGTATCGGCTCTCTGGTGCGGATCAGTGCACAGGTAGTGAGGACGCACCCTGTACACCCAGAACTGGTGAGTCACACACTGTATACCCAGAGCTTGTGAGTGAGGCCGAATGCTTCCTAAAAACTCTTGAGATGTTTTACATCTGTGTCTGATCCTCTCTGTTATGCCTCCTTCAGGTGAGCGGGACGTTCCTGTGTCTGGACTGCCAGGGGGTGTGTCCAGACGTGCCCCAGCAGTTCAAGTACGCACCGCCCACCGTCTGCAGGAACCCCGTCTGCAGCAACCGCGCTCGCTTCCATCTAGACACACATCGCTCCAAGTTCATCGACTTCCAGAAGGTAGACGTTTACATTTTTTGTTGTTTAGCAGATGCTCTTATCCAGAGCGATTTACAGGAGCAATTAGGGCACAACGACAGATTTTTCACCTAGTCGGCTCGGGGATTCTGTCAGATATCATCTGAATAACTTTGTCACCTTAACAACCTGGTCCCTTCAGAATAGTAGGAAGGCACGCATGTGATTGTGTCAGTAATGTTACGTGTGTGTGTCTGAGTCTGAAACTTGTGTGTTACACGTGTGTATGTCTAACCTCTGTGTGTGTGTGTGTGTAGGTGCGTATCCAGGAGACCCAGGCAGAGCTGCCCAGAGGGTCCATCCCCCGCTCGCTAGAGGTGATTCTGAGGGCCGAGGCTGTAGAGACGGCCCAGGCCGGAGACCGCTGTGACATCACTGGCTCACTCATAGTGGTGCCCGACGTCTCCCAACTCAGCACCGCAGGTATGTACATACACAAACAAAAATACACACTGGCATGACACGTACACAGGTCATACAGACACACAACAGGACTCATTTCCCATCTCTCTCTAGGTGTGCGAGCAGAGACCAGTTCCCGTGTAGGAGGGAGACAAGGTTATGAGAACGAGGGCCTTCGCGGTCTTAAAGCCCTGGGAGTCAGAGAGCTGTCCTACAGACTGGCCTTCCTTGCCTGCCATGTGGCTCCTACCAACCCCAGGGTACGACACACACACTCACCCAAACCCCGAGACACACACACTCGCCCAAACCCCGAGACACACACACTCGCCCAAACCCCGAGACACACACACTCGCCCAAACCCCGAGACACACACACTCGCCCAAACCCCGAGACACACACACTCACCCAAACCCCGAGACACACACACTCACCCAACCATCGAGACACACACTCGCACTACCTCAGGCTACAAACTGGTATACATATAATGCATGCATGTACAACATTTGTTTGAAGGGTGTTGTAATGGTGTTTGTGTGTGTAGTTTGGAGGAAAGGAGCTGCGTGATGAGGATCAGACAGCGGAGAGCATCAAGAGTCAGATGTCAGTTCAGGAGTGGGAAAAGGTGTTTGAGATGAGCCAAGACAAGAACCTCTACCACAACCTCGGCACCAGCCTGTTTCCAACTATACACGGTCAGTACTACACTGTTACTACTGCACCACTGCCATATTACTACCACAACCTCGGCACCAGCATGTTCCCCACCATACACGGTCAGTACTACACTGTTACTACTGCACCACTGCCATATTACTACCACAACCTCGGCACCAGCATGTTCCCCACCATACACGGTCAGTACTACACTGTTACTACCAGAGCTAGACATTCTGGTACATTTGCCAGTGGCAGACCGTGCCAGTACCAACTGAAAACTACTGGCCCAAATGAGAAAATTACTGGCCCGGGCCAAGATTGACATTTTAGTCATTTAGCAGACGCTCTTATCCAGAGCGACTTAAAGGAGCAATTAGGGTTAAGTGCCTTGCTCAAAGGCACATCAACAGATTTTTCACCTAGTTGGTTCGGCGATTCGATCCAGTGACCATCCGATTACTGGCCCAACGCTTTTAACCACAGGAAAGCAAGTTGTGCTCGCAGAATTTCAATCGTGGGGGATTTCATGTTTAATTTGCAGCCTGGACAAGCATCTTATATTATAGCCAACCATAAAATCGGATATTTACACTGATTGCTTGGAAAACAAAAATAAAACCATCCCCCTCTCAATGATGACATATAAGCTAGACTTAAAACATTAAACTGTTTAAAATGTAATATTCCCCTCCAGAAATTAGCTCAATTACATTGATGAAAAGCAAGATCTTTAGGTACATGATCCATATTATCAGGCAGGTGTGCTATTTTAGGAATAAGCATTATCACCTGTAGCCTGATGCAGCATGGTAGCTACATGGCTGAAGCATGATCACCTGTCGGATGCAGCATGGTAGCTACATGGCTGAAGCATGGGGTTGCTCCTCTACATTGTTTACCACAATGGGCTAATCATTAGCTAGAACACAGACTCTAAATATAATTATGTTGCTTGTTTAATGTCCCAAAAAAACTCCTGTGGGCACTAATAAAATCCTGTGATTTTTTTTAATACAGTGCAATTGTGTGAATTCTACAGTGAATACCCTTTATGCAATAAATCATACAAACTGGAAAGCTGGGATCCCGCTCTTTTCAATAATTGCCATCAAAACTGTTGTCTTTTCCCGAGATTGCATTTAGAAATTTTGCGCCGTGACTGGGCTTATTAGAACACATTTCTTTCCACACAGCAATCAGCTGTGTGAGGAGTTGCGCGCTCTTGCCAGCTGATAAATAAACAACAGCTTCGGGGATTAATCTGTTTTTTAAACAATTATATAGACTACAGAATAGCATTAGGGCCTATTACAATATTCATTATATAACTATAGGCCTACGTAAACCTCCTTGTTAATAATAACATTGCTGTGTAGGATGTCTGATAGGAAAAAAA